>NC_072385.2:66669230-66989230 GCF_028885625.2 Pongo pygmaeus | reverse complement strand
CAACCCCAGATGCCCCCCCATCCTGCTCAGCTGCGTCATGGGCCCCCCATGCATACGTACATTCCTGGACACCCTCACCACCCAACAGTGATGATGCATGGAGGACCGCCCCACCCTGGAATGCCAATGTCAGCATCAAGCCCCACGGTTCTTAATACAGGAGACCCAACAATGAGTGGACAAGTCATGGACATTCATGCTCAGTAGCTTAAGGGAATATGCATTGTCTGCAATGGTGACTGATTTCAAATCATGTTTTTTCTGCAATGACTGTGGAGTTCCATTCTTGGCATCTACTCTGGACCAAGGAGCATCCCTAATTCTTCATAGGGACCTTTAAAAAGCAGGAAATACCAACTGAAGTCAATTTGGGGGACATCCTAAATAACTATATAAGACATTAAGAGAACAAAGAGTGAAATATTGTAAATGCTATTATACTGTTATCCATATTACATTGTTTCTTATAGATTTTTTAAAAAAAATGTGAAATTTTTCCACACTATGTGTGTTGTTTCCATAGCTCTTCACTTCCTCCAGAAGCCTCCTTACATTAAAAAGCCTTACAGTTATCCTGCAAGGGACAGGAAGGTCTGATTTGCAGGATTTTTAGAGCATTAAAATAACTATCAGGCAGAAGAATCTTTCTTCTCGCCTAGGATTTCAGCCATGTGCGCGCTCTCTCTTTCTCTCTCTTTTCCTCTTTCTCTCTCTCTCTAGCCTGGGGCTTGAATTTGCATGTCTAATTCATTTACTCACCATATTTGAATTGGCCTGAACAGATGTAAATCGGGAAGGATGGGAAAAACTGCAGTCATCAACAATGATTAATCAGCTGTTGCAGGCAGTGTCTTAAGGAGACTGGTAGGAGGAGGCATGGAAACCAAAAGGCCGTGTGTTTAGAAGCCTAATTGTCACATCAAGCATCATTGTCCCCATGCAACAACCACCACCTTATACATCACTTCCTGTTTTAAGCAGCTCTAAAACATAGACTGAAGATTTATTTTTAATATGTTGACTTTATTTCTGAGCAAAGCATCGGTCATGTGTGTATTTTTTCATAGTCCCACCTTGGAGCATTTATGTAGACATTGTAAATAAATTTTGTGCAAAAAGGACTGGAAAAATGAACTGTATTATTGCAATTTTTTTTGTAAAAGTAGCAGTTTGGTATGAGTTGGCATGCATACAAAATTTATGAAGTGGGATAAGCTAATTATACTTTTTGTTGTGGATAAACAAATGCTTGTTGATAGCCTTTTTCTATCAAGAAACCAAGGAGCTAATTATTAATAACAATCATTGCACACTGAGTCTTAGCGTTTCTGATGGAAACAGTTTGGATTGTATAATAACGCCAAGCCCAGTTGTAGTCGTTTGAGTGCAGTAATGAAATCTGAATCTAAAATAAAAACAAGATTATTTTTGTCATGCTGACTCCACTGCTTGAAAAATTTCTTTACTGCCCCCCAGATTTTTAAGGATTAATACAGTAAATATAAAAATTAATTTTGGCTCCCTAAGCCATATATGTATTTGACCATTTTAACCACAAAGTAAGTTATTTAATAATAACCACTGATTTCTTTAAGCTGACTTAATGAACTCCTAATATCAGCAAATTTGAGGCCTAAAGGCACTAAACTAACTCTAGGTTCAGAATTACATCCAACAAAATTACTCATCTAATATCAGTGAAATTATTCTTGCACATAAAGGCAAACCTACGTACAAAGTTAAGTCTTTTACTAAAGGATGTTACCTAGGATGAACAATATATGTTTATTAGGAAATTAACTACACGAATTGAAGAGACCAGACTTCAAAATCTAATTTTTATAAATATGCTCTATGTTCTCATTGGATAAAACTGGTTATTAACCAATTTTCCAGAACAGCTGTACAAGATTTCTGTATGGCAGCCGGCTAAATGGTACAAAATAATATGTTTAAGCTGGAATAGCTTATAATTTTATTTAAATAAAATTGCTGCTATAAAAAGTGCTTCCCAAAGCTAAGGAAAATATACAAATATTTTAATTAAGGCAAATTCGTTTTAAAAAATAAGCCTTTTAGCAGTGATTGCTTTGTAAACAAAGGATGGGTCGGAGGAGAGAGAGCCTTAAACTCAAGTCTGACATTCAGGCCCAAGTCACCCTATAAACTGGCTCTTAGCAATTCTATTTTCTATTCGAAAAGAGAAACCAGCTGTGGGTTGGCTTTACTAGGTGATGTGTGATTGACTGACTCACCTGCTGGAGCAGCAATGCATTCTCACCTTTTGCTGATGGGGCCTTGTTTCTAAACACGTGGATGCGCAGAGAGGAAGGCTCAGCCTACTGCAGCCATCTCCAGCAGCGCCTCTACCCCTCCCCAGCCCATAGATGGGATTGTTTAAATCTCCCTTGTTGACCTAGTGGCAATTCTTCCTCTACCTAAATAGTCGATGTGAGTGAAATCATTCTCTTTTGATAGGTGGTTGCTAGCAGTTAACAATCATTTATTTACTTTAAAAATTAATAATAAACTTTATAAACTGTCTATTTGCTCCTCCTACCCAGTACATGCCCGGGTGAGTTGGTTATTTTCAGCCTTTATTCCTGAGGAGGCTCAAGATGAGTGGGGGAGGGAAAGAAAGGGGAGGAGGTGTGGTGGGGAGAGGGAGAGAGGCGAAAGGGAGAAGGAGAGACAGAGAGAAAGAGAAAGAGAGAGGCGCTAGGGGAGGGAGGTTTACAAGTGAAGAGTAGTTAGGGAATATGGTGACTCTGAAGAATCGAGATCAGCAGTGTCCAGGAATTAGAAAAAATAAACTGCTATATCCGTGAGTTCCCCTCTCTGTGAGCCATTTAGGTGAGAGCCTCGCTCTTCGCAGTTGCTTTCTTCCCCTGCCTGGATGCCCTCCCCTCTTAATGCTATTTTAGCTTTTCCTCTTGTAAATTTCAGAGCCAGCTCGAAGGTTATTGAGGACACTTATCCGAAAGAGGCAAATAATAGAGGTGCTAAGAGTGTTTTTGATGTTTCTTAAAAGGCAAAAACAAAACGCCCTCCTCTAAACAAGGACACAAAATTGTACCTGGTTTTTATTTTTATTTGGTGGTGGGGGGTGGGAAGGGGGCCGGCTCTGGCTGAATGAGACTACTTTTTAGTATGATTTAAATTTTTTTTTCAAAAAATTAAAAAATATTTTACCCTATCATATTTAATCAGCTGTAATTATAACACATTCAAAATGAATAATATGCCTTGACAGTATTTTTATTGTTATTGTTCATTGCATGATGTTCGACTGCTTTAGAAGCACAGGAAAGAGAAGTAAACGCGCTACAAATGGGGAATTACCCTCGTTTAGCATTAAAATTCATTTAGATAAAATTGCCACAAACATTTAAATGGGAAGATTAGTTCCCCCTCACGCCTTATTGCACTCGCTCAATGGTTCCGTTAAGAACATTTTACACGTTGGAAATTCCGTCTTCTCAGACGGCTTGCTGTTTCCTAGTTACCCACATTCAAAGCAAAGGCAGCAGCAAAGGCAGCCGCAGCAGCAGCAGCAGGGAAAAAAAAAAAAAAAAAGTTTTGGCAACTGGTCTGCAATTCATCCGCTGCTCGCCCCAGTCTCCCCTCCGCCCACTGCAGTCTGCCCCCACCCCTTCCCCTTCCCCACATTATGTAATTCGGAGTCCTGTCCTCGAGGAAACACGTTGCCTAGTTGTGTAGTATTTATATACAATGTTAAAATACAAAGACAGACCCCAAAGTCAGTCGAGTCGGTTCCTCTCTGGGTCTCCCTCTCCCTCTCCTGTTCTAAAATGAGGATTTAGCTTGAATGTGCTGAGTTTCTCACATCCCGTACCCTGAGGCCACAAGGCACGTTTTTTGGCTTTCATTTCTGCCAGGACTTTTCCAGGAAATTCACCACTGCTTTTTGCTTGTATTAGAAACGTGTGAAAGAATTCGTCTGAAAAGTCCATGCACCGTCTAGCTTTTCTCTCCCCCCCTTTTTTTCTTCTCCTTCTTCTTCTCCTTCTCCTCCTCCTCCTCCTTCTTCTCTGTCTCTCTCTCTCTCCGCCCCCCACTCTTGTACTCCCCCATCCTCCTCTCTCCCCCTCCCTTCGCAGAGCCGCTGGAAAAGAGGAAAGTCGGCTTCGACTGCCATCTTTTGGGGATTTGGAAAAACGACTCGGTAGGAAACGGAGGGAGGCGGAGGCGCGGGAGTGGGGGAAACCCCCTTATTATCCAGTGTCGGAACTGGCTCCCTTAATCTGATGCTTAAATATTTGATGTGGAAAAATTACCCATAAAATTAGTTACTAACAATTTCAAATTGAAATCACTTATCGAATTATAAACGCATTAAAACTGTATGGATGGTATTAGGAGTTCCTCGGGAGGCAGCGGGTGTCTCCTTGAAGTGAGCCGGGCGGGCGAGTTTCGCCCCGGGGAAAAGCGCCCCCAGCCGAGCCCGGGGGCAAGGCCGGGAGGGCGGCGCTGCAACCTGGGCGCAGGGTCCGGGTCAGGGGGATCGAACGGGCGGCCGGGTCCTGGTGGAGGCTGCGGCTGCTTCGGCTCGCGGGGGCGGGGAGAAGGGGAGGGGAAGGAGCCTTGGTGGGAGTCTCCGACCCCGGAGCAGAGGCGCCTACCAGCAAACTTCGTAGTGAAGTCGAAAGATTCTGAAAAGGAAAAACGCAAGCCCTGCCCTCCCCCTCCCTCTCGCGTCTCCCACCCGGCGTGCAGACTTCGCGCTCGACTTTGCCATCGGGGTTAGTTGCTGTGTGCAGTGTCCCCCAAGTCTGCAGGCGGAGCGGGAGGGTATAGGCTCCAGTCCTGGGGTTGGGCCCGGCTCTGTGCCCCGAGAGGAAATCCCGCCGGCAGCTGCGCGGACCTCCAGCCAGGACGTGCTACCCCTGAGTCCCTTGATGCGCTGGGTCCCGGCCTAGGCCCCAGTGCGTGGGCGGGGCAGGTCTTTGCCCAGAGACCACAGCTCTGGCCGGGGGGGCTGCACGGGCGCCTGCCTTACCCTCCTGCCCTCACCCCCATCTGAGAGTCTAGTCTAAAGGACTGTTGACTTTGTCTCTGGAAATGGGGCGACCAGGGGTCTGCGAAGGAGGTTGTTGGAGAGGCACCTCCTGGGTGCAGGTCCGGGCGCTCTTTCCTCGGAACCTCACGGAGTGCTTTGTAGTAGCCCGGAGACTTCCTAATAGACTTTGCCACATCGGGGGCGCCAGACTCCAGAGTCCCATAGTGGCCCTGGGAGCGCGACCCAGAGAGCCTGGGGGCTGGAGGGCACATGGAACGCGTGCACGGCCCACTAGGAGGGCGTTGGGAGGAGAATGCCGGAGTCTGGAGCCGCAGCCGGGAAGCCGTAGACAGCACCCCGACGCTTTAGGCAGAAGCTCCTCAGGATCACTTTAAAAGCTCTGCAAACTTTCCCCAGCCTTTCGGATGCCCTCAGGCCCTTGGCCCATGGGAAGGCAGTAAAAACGTAACTTCATGCTTCAAAGCTCCCGGGTAGGCGCTTGGACGCGGATGGAGAGAGGCGTGGAACTGGGTAGTGCGGCGTCCTGCCTGGCTGGGCAGTTTTGCTTGCCTCGTTCTCGTCTCCCATGCCATGCCTTACCCACTGGCTGCTAGCGGCGCGTTTCACTTAAGGTGGCCACGGTGCGGAGACTACAGGAGCCTGGGAATCCCAGGGTTTGGGGAAAAAGTAGTGAGCGAGAAAGGGGGCGTCGGGGACCTGAGGAAGACAGCTGATGGCTGGGAGAGGGAGGGCTCCCTTTTCGGCCCGCTCTACCCGCCAAGGCGTCTGAAACATTCTCTCCCTAAGCGGAGCTGAAAGGAAAAACAAACAACGTATTGAGCAATCAGTTCGCCAACGTTTGAGCTTTAAAGAGCCTTTGCTCTGAAAATAGTACCCTGGGGGTCTCAGTGGGGAGATGGGGGAAGCATTTTTAGGGCCTCGATTCTGGCTTGCCGCGCCCCACGGGTCACCCCTTCGCGCGCTGCCTCCTGAGATCCCGGCGCTCTCAGTCCACTGAGGGGAAACCCGGGCGGTGAAGCCCTGGAGAAAAGGGATTTAGTTTTAAGCCAGTCTCCCATCGATCGGGTCGGTAATTTCTACCCCTGCCCACTCGGAGACACACTCACCTCTACCCTAAAGCGTTAAGTTCATTACGCGAGCAATGATCTTAATCTCCAGGCGGAAAACGAGTCCCGGGACCTCGCCGATTGGGGAAGCAGTGAATAAAGTCACCTGCTTCGGGCACCCGCTTGGCCCGCTCCTCCCGGTGGGGGCCGTGTGTGGCAGGGAGCGCCGAGCGGGGGTCCCTAGCTCCACGCCGAGGCGGACCGGGCAGGGGTCAGAAACCCTGTGTCTGTTTTCTGCGGGGTGACCACCTCCTGGAAGGGTGGGATTGCTTTTGCTTGCTTTCCTTCTCCCTTTCCTCTGCCTTCCTTCCTAGGCCTCCCTCACATCTCAGTACTCTTTCTTCCTCCTCCTCTCCCGCAAAGTGGCAAGTTCCCCTTCTCCACCTAGTGTCCAGAGGTTCTGCCCCTCTCCTAGTCCCCCGCAGCCTCAGGGCCATCGCAGAAGTCTGGTAGCCCGACGCCTTTTTGCGCCCACCTTTCTGGGCATGGGTGGGGTGGGAATGTTCAGCGAGGCCCTATTGAAGCCGCTTGCTGAGGGCACCCTGAGGCTTTAAAGAACCAGATTTCTCGATTTAGGGACGATCTCTGCGCCCATTGATAACTCCATCCCAAAGAAACCCAGCACAGCAGCAAACACCCCCAGCAGTCGCCTGCTCCTGAGCCCCCGCCTTGGCACAGAGCAGCGTCTGGCACTGCGGGGAGATGGAGGCGAGCCACGCGCACCCGTTCCCTTACTGGCCGACCCGCGAGGCGCCAGCTTGTTCTGGAGACTCAGTTTCCACTGGACAAAAGCAGGGGAAACACAACGCAAGGGCTGTGCAAATCCACGTTCCCGACACCCCTCCACCCCATCCCAGTCTGATTTTTGAGACGTGCATTTTCAGGTAGTCCTAAACTGTGAACAGCGAGCTTTGTGTGTTATCTAGTGGGGGTGGGGGTGAAAGGGGAGGAGACTCCCACTGCCCGTTCCAGTCTTTAATGTTTGAAATAACGAAATGCCTTGTGTAGCAGCTGCTGCTTGAGCCAAAACTAACTCTTTGGAAGACGGAAAAGAGTGAAAGGCAAAGAAAGACTGTTCATTTTTTTTCTTTTGGTGCCGTTTGGGATGTCATCTGTTTCCTTGGCGACTGTGTTCAGCCCCCGGAGCCCCTGGGCTCCTGGATTGTTAGGGGGGAAAAGCATGCTATTTCTGCACCGTCATTTATCACTGTCACCGCATAATGATTCCCCTTGCAGCCCCTTATTGATGTTTGTAATTGCATTATCTCATAAAGGAGGATGATCAATGAAACCGAGCCGTGCATTCTGGGGTCAGAGGAAGCCAAAGTACTGTTTGTCCCCTTTAATACAACAAGTACTCATTATCTTTAGGTCTGCATTCAAAAAATGATCTGATCTAGGGCTGACCCTGTCGGACATCCCAACACTTTCTAAAACGCGGTTTGTGTAACCTTTTGCTTAAATGCTAAATCAAGTACCTGTCTTGCATTTCAACGAAACAAGATGCTAAAACTGAATGAAAAAAAGCATTTCTTCCCCCCCCCCCCCCGGGAGGGATGCGATCGTCTGAAGGCGCACGAGATTTTACACTGTAACTGCTTGGTAATATAATACAGAAAAGGCAATCCCAATCCACATAAGTCCTAATAGATAGAAAAAAAATTGGGGATGAGGGGAAAAACGCAGGTAGCTGGGAGCTTTTAACAAGGTCGGTACTAAAAGACCAGAATAAAACCACATCCAGTTTAATTAATAATAGCTATAAACTGAAATAATTCCCCATGATTCTGCCCTTGCTTCTCCCTTTTACAGAGTCATATCTCTTCAGTTTAGATAAATGACTTTTGTGGCTGTTCGATTCTCACAACAACAATAACTAAATCAGTTGCACACTGTTATCTAAAACCATCTACAAACTTCAGCAAATAAAAAGAAGTTCATTTGTCTATTAAGGCAAGTATTTAGTTGAGCAGAAATGTCCCAGTAACACTGAATAGAGTTCGTGTAATCCTATGAAAATCAAGTCATCTTGTTGCACTGAAGTAAATGAAAAAATACAAAAGAGAAAGGTCCAAGTGTAATTTTAAACTAAATGCATTATTGGACTGTCACAGTGAAAACATGATTGTTCGGCTGGGAAGTGGGGGTGGCCAGTGGACATTGACTTAGCTCACATTTAACTTAAAGGTTTTAGAAAGGAAATATGTATTCCATATTTGGTGATCATTTGTGGAAAGAGGAGAAATTGAAACAATTCTAATTCATCATTTTAGTATACTAGCGGGAATCATTCCTTCAAAAGCAGAATTAAGCAAAAAGCTTATTTTAAACATTACAAGTCTGTATTAGCAGAAAAAAAAAGTTTCAAATTTTCTGAAAATGTATGTCCTTTCTATGTTAATAAGATGTTGACAGAGTGAGAGAGAGAGAGAAACTAAGTCCAGGTGTTTTATTTTTAAAGTTCTAGATATTTCTAAATTAACGATATAAATTAATGTTTTACATAAAAAGATCTAAATGAAAAGTTTTCATTATAGTTGAGAAAATGAGTACTTAGAGTGTGCTCTGATAATTTGACACTTTGACATAAAACCTTAAATTGAATAATAAAACAAATGGCTAAAATATTCTCCCTTGGAAAAATAACTTTAATAATAAAGCTAGAAAAGTTTTAACTGTGTTGAACCATCACTTTTTTCTCTGGAAGGCAGATTATCCTAAAGAGTATTATTTTCCAGAAATTCTGTCAAGGCACTTTGCAATAATATATGTTTGTATTATTTAATATTCTGACACTTTCATTCTTTGAAAATGCTCAGACTGGAATGGATACGCAGTCATGCATATATTTAATATAAATGGTATCTTGTCGTTAACATAAAATATTGAAGAGAAAATAAAACTTTGGGCTTTGTCAGTTAAGATAGAATTTTTTAGCATAATACTCTGATTTTCAAAACATAAAATTGAAACTCCTTGATTTTAACCAATCAACACAAGTCTTTCTCTTATTTAGTTGGTGATCTGCATCATATACTCTTTCTATTTTTAATATTTAGTGTTGTAGCCCACGGTTAAAATAATGAAAAATTAGTCTCGTTTCAAAATTATTTATTTATGGAACGAACATGATTAAAACATAAACACACACACAAACTGCAGCTGCAACAGAAAAAAAACTTGATTTATGGTTATTAAATCTTTGATCGCCATGTTAATGTTTCTTTTTCTACCTTTCATTTGCATTTTAATCTATCGAATCTTTACAATTTTGCTGCCTCCTATTTCAATGATTGATTACAGATCTGAAATAAGAAAAAGCAAGCCTAGCTTTTCTTTTCCTTTCTTCGCTTTCTTTTTTCTCTTTTTCTTTTTTTCCCCCTCCCTTTCCCCCCGGGTAGATTTCTGAAACTTTCTCTCAATGCTAATGTAGACAGGACAAATTAATTCTGCTCTTTTAAATGTCAAAGACATAAATAAAAAATGTTTTCTGTCCCAAACGTGAATATTTTCCCAGCTGCTTGTTTTCGAGTCGTAAAAGATCATCCCAGCAAAATGCAATTAACAGCGAAACACACACACATACACTCACACACTCGGCGGTGCGGAATTTTTTTAAAGGACGTGTTGTTCTGAGTTAAAGAAAGGTGAGAACTTCACCGTCTCTTCACCATCAGTAGCCTCGCTGCGGCTCTCCTCTCTCTCTCTCTCACACACACACACACACACACACACACTTGGAGGTTTGGTCCCTAGTTCTATCTGTGATCTAAGTCACACAAACAAAAACAAGCTTGATGGGGGCTTGTTGTTGTTGAGTGTTGTTGAGTTGATTTCTTGAGATAAGCGGTGTAAGGACAAAAGGGGGAGCGACGCAGGTCTGTTTGTTTTCTTTCCCCGCCGCCCCACTGTCCCTTTTCTCGTCTCCCCGCGCACCTCCCCAGACGCCCTGCCGGGGTGGCTCCGCGGATGAGGCGGTCATTTGCTGTCCGCTTTGCGGAGACGGGTCACTTTCCGCGCTGGCGTGAAAGCAAATGTGGAGCTGCTTTTGGAAGGCGCTGGCCGGACGTCGGCTTTGCTCCTTCTCCCCGCGGGGCTGAGGGCCCCTGGGGCTCTGCAAGGCTCTGGCCTCGAACAGATTGCGCCTCCCGCCTGGCTGCCAGTAGGAACTGGGGTGGGAGCCGCGTAACTAACAGGTTGCGCGCAGGAGGCGAGCCCCAGGTGTGAGCGCAGAGGCTCTCTCCCCAGCCCGCGGGTCTGGGAACTTTTCAGGACGCCCTCCTCCCCAACTCCTACCCGTGCGTCTGCTCCCTAGGCCGAGCCCCCTTCTTGAGGTTTTAATGACCGCGGACGCAGGGGAGCCCGCACTTGAGCGGGGACGGACTTCTCAGGCGGGTCCACGCTGCTCGCGCTCGCGTCCGCGCGTAGCGCGCTGTGCCCGGGCCAGGGGGCGAGCTGCGAGAAGTAGGAGGGGTCAGGACCCCCAGAAATCCCTCCATGGGCACACACACAATCAAGAATAGGGGTGAGGGTCTTGAGAGGTAGAACTACCCTAGGCAGGGCTTCTTCAACTCGGCCTTTGGACCCCGCGCGCGCCCAAGGGCGTGCCCACCGCGGAAGCACAGATCATCTTCCCGGAACTGGGTCTCCTGGACCCTGCGTTGCTCCCTTTTTCCTAGCGGCCCCGTAGCTGGCTGCCGCGTGTAGGGCGATCTTCATTAACTTGGACTCCCAACGTGGTTGAAATAGAGAGGAGGAAAAAATACATTTGATCTGGGCCGACCCTTTGTCTTGAAGCAGATTAGGCAGCCTAGAAATAGGAGGAAAAACAGAAAGTCTAGGCAGGAAAACTTATCGTGTTCACAACATATAAAAATGATCCGAGCGGTCTGGTACCTCAAGGGGTGAAGATAGATCCTTGTAGAAGAGTGCGAAGACATGACTGGGAAGATTTAAAGTGAAAGAAACGGCAGATTATTAAGAAAGTAATAGTAAGGTGTCCCATACACTACAGTTTTATTGTTGGGTGGTAACTACCCGATTTATTTATTGCCAGGGCTGTATAATAGAGATAATGACCACAAACTCAAGATAAATTCTTAGGCGCCCAGTCGGTCAATTCTTTTTTATTTAAGAGAGTGAGCCTGAAAGGTGAGCCTCATCCCCTCCCCTTCTCGAAGATCCGTCTTGCTTTCTACCATATTATAAGCAAGACATGCAAATAAATAAGTGCTGCTGGGTCTGTGTGGGTAGGCCGGCAGGATTTATTTCAGGTGAGGGAGGAACATACACGGAATATGAATTTCCGCAGGAGCGGCGCCGTGATTCCTTCCCTCTCCCTCTCGGCCGCCCTCTCCTCAGGGTCTCCCTCCTTTTCTGTGGGAGCAGAGAGCACCCCCTGTTAAAAACATTAACGTGTCATGTCTCAGCTCCCTATTCCTTGATATATAGGTCTGGGGAGGGATGGGGGCACTGCAAAATGCAAAACGCATCCCCAAAGCAGGTTGATTTGCTGGGACTACTGAAAGCGATTCTGGTGGACAAAGAGAAGGGTGAATTGTAGTTACGACTTCCAGTAGGGGAGCAGTATAGGTAGTATGTTAATCATTTTGAAATATGCACAATGGTCCAAAAGTTTACTGACCCGGATCTGGCTTGGGTCCTCCCCAGCCGGATGAACCCCAAGGGGAGCCCTCCTGGCACCTTGGGACCTGCCTGCCTCTCTTGGCCCTCGGTTTCTCTCTCTGGGAGCCAGGTAAACACCCCCCTGGCCAGGTGATGGAGTTAACGATGACCTTGCTCGTTGACCGCCAAGGTCGGAAGAGAGCTGGCGGCCTCAGGTGTAGGCCCCACCTGACGCCCTGGCTGCAATCATAGTCACCGGCTGGCCTTTAAGGGGGCGGCCTCCCTGAGCTGCTCTCCCCACCTGCGCTTTGCGACCACTCAGGCAGATCCGGAACCTGCCAAGACGAAGTCAGTCAGCATCCTCTTCCGATCTTTTTTTCTTCCTCATTTTTTGGATAATATTCAGACATACAGTGTTTCAGTCTCACAATAACCACTTACATGCAGAACTTCCTTTGATCTGTTTGGCCAGAGTGGGGGGGAAATACCTGACAGTGAACTGCGATGAAAAAGAGAGAGGCTCAGGGGAGATGGGGGAGCCAGACGCGTGGGGCGAGGGAGAAAGAGGTACGTGTGGGGAGATGGAGACCTAGAGACGGCAAGAAGTAGCAGATGGGGGAGGAAGGTAAGGCGAGAAAGTGAAGAGCAGCTGCGAGCGGGAAGAGAAGAGGCTGCTCCTGTAATTTGGTGGTTTGTGTGAAAGATGGTATTATGAGGCTGAAAGAGAGGACAGTCCTCGTCAATCTTTTACAATATTGGTGTCATTCAAGCACAACTTTATCTTTGAACCAGATTATCTGTTCCGATGATTTCCATAAGAACATAAATTATAATCTTCAGAGCCTTCAATATTTCTTTCAGTACTTTATTAAGTGTTGTTGCAGAGGCCATTTATGAAGTGAGTGATTCAACTTTTAATCTTCTGAACATTAAAGTGTATTCCTCCGAGTTTCCTTTTCAAAATAATCTAAAATAACAAAAAGAAACTAAGCTCATTACATGAAAAAGTGACAAGCGTTTTTGCTCGCAGCCTGGCAAGTTGCCTTATTCACTTCAAAGGATGATGAACTAATTGTTTCCAGAGTTTATAAGTAATTAAGCTATTATTTGGGGAATTTATGTAACAGTTTTATTCACATTAGAACTTTCTATTTAAAATAGCCAGAGACAAATCTTCAAAAATGCCAAGATTTTAATAATTGAAAAGCCTTCTCATTATTGTTAATAGTGAAAACTATTATTTTAAAAAGCACTGGAAAATGTAAACAAATATAGTTTTCTCCAGAGTATATGATAAGTGGAGATCATTATGGATAATTAACGCTGAAAGGAAAATGAACATGTAATGGCTTCCAAAAATTAAAACTTTTGTAGCTATCAAGTTAAGTTCTAAAAAGTTAATTTTTAAATCAACTGGATTTATCTAAATATGCCTGGCAAGAAAAAAAGATATATATATATACATATATATAAAAAAAGTATATATATACATATATAAATTTATATATGTATATATATTTGTATATATATTTATATATATATTTGTGTGTATATATATTTACTGTCCTTTTAGAAATCTATAAAGAAAGTTTAAAACTTAAATAATTTTAGCATTTTTAAACCAACTTTTTGTGCCTAGGCAATAAGAGTTAATGCCCAGAGATGCTAAGTGCTGTAGTTTCTCCAGTTTTGCAACAAAGAAATATATTTATTCACCCTTAGATTAAAATAAAGAAAACATTCTAAAAATCTTTTGAAATATATAATTCAAACACCACTTCCATAATATTTCAATGCATGTTTGTTAGTTTTAAATAATTAAGTTTGCCATAAATGAAACAAAATTCATTAAAGGAAAAAGTAGGACTTTAAAAAGGAGTGATGAATTATTTTGTAAAATTCAGCAAAATATATGACACGTTAGTTTAATAGGCATTTGTATACATAACAATATACTATTTTAATATAATTTTCCCATCAAGGTGATATTAGCTCTCTGTGTTAGAAAATGCCTGTTTGTCACATTAAGAATTTCAAAAATAATAAAATTTTCATATTAGGAGGAAATATCTCTGAAGAATAACAAACGCAAATGTGAAAATCCAAGTAAATGCCTATAAAATCTTATTTGAAGTAAAATAAATTTTCTGGAAGTTATTTGGAAAAAATTAAAACATGTGGTAGTTCGATATTAATTCCCCTCACCACAAAAAAATTGGGAGTAGTCTATAGCAATTATTACAAGAAGTAGAATATATGTATTAAATGGAAAAAAAAAACCATTTAGGACATATCCACTTGTTTCAAGTAAAATTCCTCTAAAACAAAAGTCTGGAATTTGATGGAAATTGTATATAAAATGCTTTGTATAATTCATGGTCAGTGTTGTTTTGTGGACTCTGTATAAACTGTGGCAATTTAGATCTGTCATGGTATCACAATGTCTGATTCAATATTTGCTGTAATATGTTCTCTTTATTAGTACAGACTAGCATTGCATTGTTAAAAACAAAAACTAAAGCAGCCTGGTTAGTAGTAATGCAATCCCAATTGTCTAACACCCTGCGATAATTGACCTTCTGGACACCAGGCACTGGGATTCACTTTCAGACACTTAGCTGTTTAAACTGACTTCATTACAGGAAGACAATAGTGACTCTGTTGCAACTGACACCTGCACTATTTCACACAACACATGGGCCATACCTTGCCAAGTCAGCCACCACCATGATTCACACCAGAGCAGGAAGTCAGCTCAAGACAAATTTTATAATATGAATATACTGTTATGATTAAGGAGAAATGAATTCTTTTTGCATAGCCCTCTACACTCTTAAGGAGACAATTAGAAGCCTGTTTTCTGGTTTCCTTGTGTTACAATATTGCCATATGCAAAGATGTTTCCATTACTGTATGCTGAAGTTTAAAAGTTAAGGATTTTATGGTACACAGCATTCAAGGTGTCCATAGTAATACAGCATATAGATAGAAAAATACTGTTGTGGGAGGCTGAGGCAGGAGAATGGTGTGAACCCGGGAGACGGAGCTTGCAGTGAGCCGAGATGGCGCCACTGCACTCCATCCTGGGCGACAGAGCAAGACTCTGTCTCAAAAAAAGAAAACGAAAAATACTGTTGTATCACACCTATGCCCTAGTTGAAAAGAGTCCATTAGCGGAAAGGTTTGGGGGGCGGAGGTGGCTAGCTCAGTGACCAGACTTGCAGGCACTCTGATTAGTCATCCTAAATGAATTGCTAGAACATATGCAATTCATTCTCCATGGATCTTTCTCCTAATCTCTAAATAATAATAATATATTTCTTTTTTATAAATCATTTTGTGTTGCAGAATATGGTAAAGCATTGTTTTAAATTATATTGACTAAAATAAAATCTCAGAGGGTTCTAGATTTTTTCTGAACTCATAGAGAGTTCTAGATGTGAGTTCTAGATTTTTTTCTGACTCATAAGGGAATATTACTCTGGCCTCAAAGTTCTAAGTGTCTCTTAGAATTCTGAGACACTTTCCTTTGCTCTTCTCTGGCCACCAGAAGGAAAGTGACAGTGCCTTATTGTTCCAAAGTATTTGCTGAAGGTAATTAATACCTTTATTGATTAAGTTGCTTCACTGAAATAAAAGGTGACTTTTCCACCAATGACTAGATTGTGATCTAACAGACTGAAAAATAACATGCCATATTCCAAAGAGAGAAGCCCAACTTCTAAGGCACAACTCCATCCCTCCCCAGCTTGTAAAAATCCATAGATTTACTAGTTTTTATTTAAATTTTGTGTTATGCTAGCCTGGATCTTGTCTTAAATCATTGAACATTTCTAGCACACTCCATCAAATGCTTTGTAAGACTGAACAAATTCTCTGTATGTGGGTTTTAGAATCTTGAGCAGTCAGCAGGACACTGTAGATACTGAAATTAACAGGACATTGTCTGTGTCCTCAAGAGCTCATCTTAGGGTAGAGCTGATAAACACCCCACAATCCAAATCCATAGCAGTATACACAGGTGCTGTGGGAATACAAAAGTTAAACCAAGAAAATGGAAGAAGGGAGCCCCCAAAAGTCTTTGTCATGGGCTAAGGTGAGGGGGGGGGTAGAGATCACGGTACGTTTTTAAATCAGAGTTTAACCAAGTAAACAGAAACCACTCTGAGTGTATAGAAGGGAAGGAATCGAATGCAGGAAATTGGTTACACAGGGTGTAGGAAAGGCTGCAAAGCCCAACAGCTGGCAGCAAGGCAACCCTGAGGCAGGAAATAGCAGGAAACTCTAACCACTCCTAGACTGGAGGGACAGAAGGTGCAGATGAGTCACCAGACTCCAGGGGGTGGGACTACTTGGTAGAAGATGTAACCGGGGCAGGCATGTCCAGAGGGAGCTGGAGCTATGGAAGGAATAAGGGAGGGATACACATTCTGGAGTCCTGCAATCTAGAGCAGAGCAAGGAAGGGCGAAGAATAGCTTTGAAAGGAGACAGTTCCAGGAGTGGTATTTCTTATTACATTTTTTCAAATGAAAATCTTTCATATTCATTTCTGAAGATACTCATTTGAGAATGCTGGAGAAGGAAGAGAAGAATGTTCCAGGCAAGGGCACCGAATTGGAAGAGAAAGTTACTTATTTAGAAAGTCACAAGTTTGCCAGTGCAGCCCTAGTAAAGAGGCAGATGTGGGACATTGTAGGACATGAGTTGAAGATTCTAACAGCCAAAGACATGAAATGACCAGTGGCTTCTGTAACAGCTTTACTCGCTCTCAATCATTAAGCCCCAGAGGCCACGATAATAGAGACTACAGGGATTAACATTGCAAAACACTGCAAAAATAGAGACATGGGTCTCCATACAGGTGCAATGCTGCCCACCAACAAATGGCATTTCTATGAAGAAATTCAGTCATCATCCTGGGCTGCCTTCAGTTAACTTATATTGTTATCTGATTCAACCACAAAGCCAGTGAGACATCGATTCAGTCATTTTAATGAACAAATTAGACATTGCTCACTAATCCAAAGGAAACATCCTGTGGCCAGTTTGGTGTTCAGAGGTCTAGATAAAAGGTTTTGTCTACTCCCAGGTAATAGGAATAGCTCGGTCCGTGACCTCACAGGTGTCAGTCTCATGAATAATAGTTTGAAGTAGAACCAGGGAGCTAAGAAACCAGTGAAAACACTATTGTGATGACGGTGGGGATGGGAGGTGAGCGTGATGATTACCAGAAGATATTAGGTGATAGAAGCACAGAGGAGGGGGATGAGATATTGAGAACCATGGCATAGTTTCTGGTTTGGAAAATTCTGCAGATTGTGGTTCCATTTGCTGGAAAGATAACCTTAGAAGAAGGAACATATTAAAAAGGAGGATGTTAAACTTGTTTTAGATATTTTGAGATTAAGATACTTTTGATTTATCAAGATAGAGATGCTCATTAGTACAATGAAAATATGGGTCTGCGTTTTAGTGGAGTCTGGGCTGGAGATAAAAATTTGGGAGGAGTCATTGGAGTAGATGAGTCATTCACAATCTCTTTCAAGAGGTTTATGGTGAAAGAAAAGAAAGGAACAGGCCGTCAGTAATAAAGGGGAACAAGGATATATAATTTTGAAGATGGGAAAGACTTGAACATATTTGTATAATGAAGGGAAGGAAGAGGATATGCTGATATTGCAAGAAAGAGTGTTAAATAATGGAGAAATCCATCATCCAGGTGGGGAATGGAGGAACGGAGCTATTCCTCAGCAGGGGAAGAGCCTGGCCTTCAAGGTTGAAGGCAGGTAATGGGTAGAGTTGTATGTCCAGGTCGGGGGTAGTGGAGGAAGAATTTGGTAGCAGTTCATACTTAAAAACTTTCACCATTTTTTTTTTTTGAGATATGGGTAGAGATGTCATTTGATGATGAGTGAGGAAGTAGGAGGGTGACCAGGTTGTAGCACTTAAAGGCCTGTCCCCCAGGAACCCCTTCAGTCCTGGACAAACTGAGAAATTTGGTCACCCCAAAGAGTAAAGGAAAGGGAAAGGCTTGAGATGAATGTGAAATATTAACAGTCATCATGGGAAGTGGGAGAAGGAGCTGATCAGAAATGCGAAGCTTGCTGGCTGGTATCGAGAACTTACATGGAATTGGAGATTAAGGGGCAAGGTTTTGTGCATGGCTGTGTGGTTTTCTTCAGCAACACCTAAGCATACTGAGTTATCATTCCAGGAGAGAATGTGTTCATGCATCCAGGTGTGTGTTTGAAGTACTTTTTAGAACCCCAAAGTATGCAGTATCAGAGTTCTCATTCTGGGAACAGGAAAGCAGAGTGAAATCAGCAGCAAGGTTGCCAGAATCCTGTTAGGTAGAAGATCATTCTGTCAATGATGTACATCACTCTTGCTTCATGTATGCAGTTGACAAATGGCAGTTTTCACAATCCACAATATCTTGAGGTACCCCTGCCATGCGGGCATGTATTCATAATACCTCTTCTCTCTGGAAGGGTAATTTAGACACTGCAGTCATTAAGCAGTGTCTTGAGGTAAAAAGCACCCACATGCCTGTGGGTGAACATTGTCTGTTACCCCAGCTCATCCACAAGGCGTGTCATGAGAATATTTTGCCTGTGTCATTGAGTAAGTTATATACCTTTATACTGATAGGAATTTCACATGTTGTTGGTTATATGAACAAAGAAAAATGTAAATATGTGATTGTCTGGCTGGTCATAGGGCAAATGGGGAAATGAGCTCCCACAAGTAGATTCAAGTAAATATCTGGAGTTTTGACTTTTCTTTTTGTGGCAAATGCAATTGGATAGCTCCCAAATAGATGAATGGGTGTTTTCTCTGGTTTGTGCCCTATATCTAGGACAAACCAGTGCCTCTAAGCTTCCAATACAGGACAGACAATAAGCCACAAAGGGGACGAAACTACATGATGAAAATCTGAAACTAACCTCGGGTTGAGGAAGGTACTCAAATCTTGTCTGAAATTTGATGCAGCTTGGCTCAAAACTTTCCAGGAATTGGCTGAGGCTTTAGACAATAGACTGAATGGTGTTCCTCAAAATTCATGTGTTGAAGTCCTATCCCAGTACCTCAGAATATGACTGTGTTCTGTGACTGTGTTAAATATGACTGTGTTTAAAGACAGGGTCTTTAAAGAAGTAACTGAAGTTAAATGAGGTAATATGTGTAGGCCCTAACCCAATCTAACTGGTGTCTTTAAAGGAGAGGAAGTTTAGACATAAAAAGAGGCACTAGGGATGCTGGAGCACAGAGGAAGGACCCTGTAAGGACACAGTGAGAAAACAGCCATCTGCAAGCCAGGAAGCAAGGCCCCAGAAGAAAGCAAACCCACCCATAGCTTGCATATTAGTCCATTTTCACGCTGCTGATAAAGACATACCCAAGACTGGGTAATTTATAAAGAAAATGAGGTTTAACGGACTCAAAGTTCCACATGGCTGGGGAGGCCTTGCAATCATGACTGAAGGTGAAAGGCACATCTCACATGGTGGCAGACAAGAGATAAATGAGAGCCAAGCAAAAGGGGAAACCCCTTATAAAATCATCAGATCTCATGAAACTTATTCACTACCACGAGAACAGTATGGGGGAAACCGTCCCCATGATTCAATTATCTCCCACCAGGTCCCTTCTACAACACATGGGAATTATGGGAGCTACAATTCAAGATGAGATTTGGGTGGGGACACAGCCAAACTATATCACCTTGATTTCAGACTTCAAGCCTCCAGAATGCAAGAACATAAATTTTTGTTAAGTCACCAGGTCTGTGGTATTTTGCTATGGCAACCCTCGTGAAGCAATACAGGGAGGTTTAGAGTTTGAATTCCTCAACAACCTCAGAAATTGTGGATGCATCAATTATTTTTTAATGTAAAATGAATCTAGGAGATATCTACTGAGAAACTCTGTTTTTACCTCAACTTTATTTATCAAGTATTTACCAAACATTTTTGTAGCACTTACTAGGAGAGGTGCCTTGATTATTCTTTTCAGCTCTTAAACCTTTCTTACTCTCCTTCACCTCGTCCTGCATGTCTATAAGCATGAACTCTATTGAAGTCATTTTAAGAATACACTATTCTTCAAATGACAATACTGCATTTCTTTTTTTCTTTTTCTTTTTTTTTTTTTTTTGAGACAGAATCTTGCTCAGTTGCCAGGCTGGAGTACAGTGGCACCATCTCGGCTCACTGCAAGTTCTGCCTCTCAGGTTCAAATGATTCTCCTGCCTCAGCCTCTCGAGCAACTGGGACTACAGGTGCCCACCACTACACCCAGCTAATTTTTGTATTTTTAGTAGATATGGGGTTTCACTATGTTGGCCAGGATGGTCTCAATCTCTTGACCTCATGATCCACCTGCCTCGGCCTCCCAAAGTGCTAGGATTACAGGTATGAGCCACTACACCCAGCCGACAATACTGCATTTTTAGCGAAGTTTAGTTATGGAGTCTGTAGGCAGGGTTTTCTTTATGTTTAGTAGGAATTAAGCCTGTATGTGAGCATAAAGCTATAGTCAATAATTTTACCTCCTGTATGACTGTGAAATTTGGGTCAGTCACCCTACCTGGTTAATTCTCTGCAGTATTTAAGGTATCTATCTCAAGCTGATTCTAAGGTTAGGCACTTTTCACTAAAAATGCATTTCTAAAATACTCTAGAACATTTAGAAATGTCAGCATGACGATGTTGACAGGGGAATCTCCATGGCATTAAGTTGTGTGTTTCTGTGTTGAGAGCAGATTCTACTAAAAGTATTGCAGAAGTGCAAAAACATCTGACATTGTCTGGTGAGACCATTTGTAGCTGTTGGCTTAGAATAATCTATACTGACCTGTAAGGTCCTCTTTAGTAACAATAACAGGTAATGTACTGAACCTGCTATAAGCAAAAGGATGTTCATTAAGTGTTTGCCTTTGGTGAATTTTCCTGGTCATTGTTCTTGGAAATAATATGGAGGACTGGAAATTGGGAAATTTTATAAACTAATCCTAGTGTTCCCAGGCTGGGCACGGCAGCTCAAGCCTGTAATCCCAGCACTTCGGGAGGCCGAGGTGGGTGGATCACGAGGTCAGGAGATCAAGACCATGCTGGCTAACATGGTGAAACCCCGTCTCTACTAAAAATACAAAAAAATTAGCCAGGCATGGTGGTGGGCACCTGTAGTCCGAGCTTCTGGGGAGGCTGAGGCAGGAGAATGGCGTGAACCTGGGAGGCGGAGCTTGCAGTGAGCTGAGATCGTGCCACTGCACTCCAGCCTGGGTGACAGGGCAAGACTCCATCTCAAAAAAAAAAAAAAAAAAAAAAAAAAAAATCCTAGTGTTCTATTTACTTATTGTGTGGTTTTGGTAAAGTCAGTCATAGTGAACATCAGTTTGTTCACCTGTAAAATGGGAAAGATTCTATCTTTGAATGCTACTTTAAAGGTGTTATGAGAAGAATATTAAATGACAAATGTGTATGTGGTGCTTTTAAAACATGCTATCCAAATTTAAATATTATATTGTTATTGTAATTGCCATTAAATGGTTTAATTTAGCAACACTTTGAAATGGATTTCTCTAATTCTAATTGAAGTAGCAACTTGGGATCCCTTCAGTGATGAAAATCATAGCAAACACAATCTCTTATTGATCAGGTTTCCCAGAAAGACTCCTGGTTCCACCTTATTTCGGGGAGTATCTACTGGAGCTTGGTCAACATCAACTTTTGTTTTCAGTCTTACATTAGACAATGCTGTTTTTCTACAAATGTCCCCAATATGACCTTTTTAAAACTCAGTTGAAGACATAAATGTTACCTCAGATGAAAAACTTTCAGAACCTAATGTCAAGTTGCATGCGGGAATGTGTCATCTCAAAGTGTTGTGAGAAAGACTCTTTCCCCTAGGGTCTCTGATTCTATTCATGCTGTACAACACCAGTCTCCAACCCCTGGGCCACGGACCCTTACTTGTCTGTGGCTGTTAGGAACCAGGCCACCCAGCAGGAGGTGAGCCACGGGCGAGTGAGTGAACCAGTAAAGCTTAATCTGTATTTACAGTCCCTCCCCATCACTTGCATTACTGCCTAAGCTCTGCCTCCTGTCAGATCAGCTGTGGCACTAGATTCTCACAGAAGCATGAACCCTATTGTGAACTGTGCATGTGAGGGATCTAGGCTGTGCGCTCCTTATGAGAATCTAATGCCTGATGATCTGTTACTGTCTCCCATCATCCCCAGATAGGACCATCTAGTTGCAGGAAAACAAGCACAGGGCTCCCACTAATTCTACATTATGGTGGGTTGTATAATTATTTCATTATATATTACAATGTAATAATACTAATAGAAATAAAGTGCACAATAAATGTAATGCACTTGAATTATCTGAAAATTATCCCTCCACATCATGCAAGTCCATGAGAAAATTGTCTTATATGAAACTGGTTCCTGGTGCCAAAAAGGTTGGAGACTGCTGCCGTACTACATTTATTTGAATAGATTAATGAATATAAGCCTTATCACTATGTTTTTTTTTTTTTTTTTTTGAGACAGAGTCTCTTGCCCATGTCACCCAGGCTGGAGTGCAATAGCACAATCATGGCTCACTGCAACCTCTGACTCCTGGGTTCAAGCGATTCTCCTGTCTCGGCTTCCCAAGTAGCTGGGATTATAGGAGTGAGCCACCACACCAGCTAATTTTTTTTGTATTTTTAGTAGAGATGGGGTTTCACCATGTTGGCCAGGCTGGTCTTGAACTCCTGACCTCAGGTGATCTGCCCACCTCGGCCTCCCAAAGTGCTGGGATTACAGGCGTGAGCCACCACACCCAGCCTATGTATTAACAAAGTGCATTAAGCATGTTGCTCTCACTTCCTGTGTTGAGACATAGGTAAATGTTCATTAAATATGAAATAATTCCCATAAAATGCTGCTTTTGAACCCAAATTATAATTTGGGCAATGATCCAAACCATCTAGAGTCTTTGTCATGGATCCCAGGAGTGTGGGCAAACTAGAGTACATGTGTATGTGTATGGAAGTGTGGGTTAGGGGGCGTTGTCATTGCTGGGATTGGAGGCTTGGCATAGATTTAGAGGAATTTAACATTTAAAAATCCCTCTATTATGGAAAGTTTTCAAATGTACACAAAAATCAAGAGACTGGTATAACAGTCTTCCATGTATTCATCACTCTACTTCAAGAATTACAATGATCAACATTTTGCATTTGCATTTTGGTCCTTTTTTTTGTTGTTTTTGAGATGGAGTCTCACTGTCACTCAGGCTGGAGGGCAGTGGCACAATCTTGGCTCACTGAACACTCTGCCTCTCAGGATCAAGCAATTCTCCTCCTGCCTCAGTCTCTTGAGTTGCTGGGATCACAGGTGCGCACCACCACACTTGGCTAAGTTTTGTGTTTTTAGTAGAGATGGGATTTCACCATGTTGGCCAGGCTGGTCTTGAACTCCTGACCTCAAGTGATCCACCTGCCTCGGGCTCCCAAAGTGCTAGGATTGCAGGTGTGAGCCACTGTGCCAGGCCTGACATTTTGGTACTTTTGTTTCATCTATTCCCTCCCTTCTCTCGGTCTCTCTGTCACACACACACTCTCTCTCTCCCTCCACTTGCTCTAATATTTTAAATCAATCAAACACTAGATATCAGTTTATCTCACTTTTAAATATTTCAGAATGCATATTTAACTAGTAGTGACTTTGTTTTGTTTTAATTTAAAAAATAACTTTTTCATTTTGATGTAATTTTAAACTTATAGAGAAATTGCAAGAATAGTACAAGAAACTCCTGTAATCCTTTCTTTACTCAGATATCACTAATTGTATACATCTTAATTTTCCTTTATCACTCTTTTTCATATAATTTATATACTTTGTTTTCTGAATCATTTGAAGGTAAGTTGGTGACAATATATATATTCTTTTTTTTTTTTTTTTTTTTTGAGATGGAGTCTTACTCTATTGCCCAGGCTGGAGTGCTGTGGTGTGATCTTGGCTCACTGCAGCCTCTGCCTCCCGGGTTCAAGCGATTCTCCTGCCTCAGCCTCCTAAGTAGCTGGGATTACAGCTGCGCACCAACACGCCCAGCTATTTTTTTTTTTTTTTTGTATTTTTAGTAGAGGTGGAGTTTCACCATGTTGGCCGGGCTGATCTCGAACTCCTGACCTTGTGATCTGCCCACCTTGGCCTCCCAAAGTGCTGGGATTACAGGCGTGAGCCACCGCACCCAGCCTAACACTATACTCTTTTACTACTAAATCAGTGTGTATGTTCTATGAACAAAGAAATGTTGTTATATAACCACAAGATGACTATGAAAATCAGGAAACTTAATATCAATACAATACTATTATCTAATCCCCAACCCATATTTAAATGTTATCAATTGCCACAATAATATCCTTTATATCATTTTTTTCCCTAATCCAGAGTCTACTCCAGGATTGTACACTACTTCTTGTCACATCTCTTTAGTTTTCTTTAATCTGGAACAAGCTGTTCCTCAACCTTTTTTGGTTTTTCTTGACCTTGACATTTTTGAAGAGTACAGACCAGTTGTTCTGTGGAATGTCCCTTAGTTGAGGTTTGTTTGAAGTTTCCTTTTGATTGGATTTAGGTTATGCTTTGTTGGCAGGAACACTGCAGAAGGGATGTTGTGCCTTCAGTACACAGTATCAGCTGGCACATAATGTCTGTTTGTCTCAGTAATGGTGACATTTACTTTAATTATTTTGATCACAAGTTACTGTCTGCCAAATAAGAGTTATTTTGAGATTATTATAGAAATATTCTGTTCTGCATCAAACGATGGTCCGTTAGTGTTAACACCTATTGATGATTAACTAACTCCATTATTTTAATATATTTATCAGTTGGCATTCTATTGTAAGGAAGCATTTTGCCTTTTTTCAACTTTATTTATTCATGCACTTTTTTGTACTAAAATGGGCTAATGGATTCTTTTATTTAATGGGTTATGATTTATTACTATATTATTTATTTTTTGATGCTTTTTTTTTCTTTTTAGATTTGGTCAATGGAAACCACTCCAAGTTACCTCCTGTGTCTTTCTGATGTCCTAAAAGAGGCTTAACTTCGTACCTTCCATTTTGAAATGGAGACTGAGCTCAGCTCTCCTATTCACATGCTCAGTTTCCAGTAACAACAGACTTTCTATCCAAATCCTTCCATTTTTTTTTTTAAAAGTATATCCTTGGAGTGAGTCAGTGTGATTAGTTGAGTAGCAGGAAAAGATTTAACTGTTCTTATGTAGGGGAAAGCCCAGTTGATAGTCTCTTTTGGCCCCTCATGGCCGCTATCACGAAAAATGTTCCCCACTAAAAAGTCAGGCAACAGGCTTCCTAATTTCTGGCTTCTGTCTGAAACAGGCTTTTTGAGCCAGTTAATTGAACATAAATTACAATTGACCTTGGAGGGATTAACTTGCATTTTGGGGTCATCTCAGCTGCATAGCTATTTGGGTGCTTTCTGACTGCTTGTGCTTTTATATACTTTTCAGCTAAGTTAGAGATGAAAATATACCACTCAGTGACATTACAGGAATTGTTGACCTTCTCTGGTCAGTTTGAGGTCAAGGAATTAATGCAGAGAATTACCAGAAGATCTATAAATACACATTTCTTACATGAGAGGTATCATTAAAAATGATGTTCATTTTACTTAACTGTTTCAGATCCATCTGTAGTATGTGAATAGCAGTCATATAAAGGGAACTCTAGTTTTGGGGAACAATCAAATAAGATTTAAATTAAACATTTAAAAAACTACACTAGCAGTAGGTTTCCTAAAATTCCATTCTAACTGAGCCATTTTAATGTTAAAAATAGGATGATAAACCCATATTCAAAAGAAGAATTATTGTTCATGTCAAAGGCTAAAAACATTCTTTTGAGATCAAGTCAGTCCTGAAAGTAATCAGTGTGGCCCATGTCTTATGTTTTGCTCTGCCTCTTTGGTATATCAAGAGGTTGAATTAGAAATTGGTATGCCAGCTTCTCCTTGATGAATGAGTGGGAAGAGCATGACCTTCAGAAACACAGACCTGGGACCAAATAACACTACTGACATTGATTAGTTCTCCATCTTTGGTAAGTTCTTTTATCATTCTAAGTGTCTGTTTTCTATCTATGAAGAAAGTGTCTCAGTCTGTGCCACTATAACAAAAATACCCAAGACTGGGCAATTAATAAGAACAGGAATTATTCCATACCATTCTGGAGGCTGGGAAGTCCAAGATCAAGGCACCAGTAGCGTCTGTGTTTGTGACAACTGCTGTCTGCTTCCAGGATGGTACCTTGTTGCTGCATCCTCATATGGCAGAAGAGGCAGTCTGTGTGTCCTCACATGGCAGAAAAGCAGAAGGACAAAAAAGGGCCTACCTAGCTCCCCCAGTCCTTTTAAAAGGTCATTAATTTCATTCATAAGGGCTCTCTTCTCATGGCTTAATCACTTCCAAGACCTCACATTTTAATGCTGTTGCTTTGGGGGATTAAATTTTAAGATGAGGCTGGGCGCTGTGGCTCATGCCTGCTTGTAATCCCAGCACTTTGGGAGGCCAAGGCGGGTGGATCGCCTGAGGTCAGGAGTTCAAGACCAGCCTGGCCAACATGGTGAAACCCTGTCTCTACTAAAAACACAAAAAATTAGCCAGATGTGGTGGCAGGTTGCCTGTAATCCCAGCTACTCGGGAGGCTGAGGCAGGAGAATTGCTTGAATCAGGAGACGGAGGTTGCAATGAGCTGAGAATGTGCCATTGTACTCCAGCCTGGGTGACAAGAGTGAGACTTTGTCTCAAAAAAACCCCAAAAAACAAAAAAACAAAATTTAAGATGAATTTTAGAGGAGACACAAACACCAAGCCATAGCAAAGGCTTAACAATGTGCAGGATTAGTGCAAGGAATAAAAGCTATATAAAACTTTTAAACAAAGTATAATGCCAACACAGAGGCATAGAGGAGGCTCCCCATGAATGTGATTTCTCTTTTTTTCCCACCCTTTCTTCTAATAGCATAACAATCACCACCATTTATTAGTTGCTTACAACATGCCAGAATCTGATTTGAGTGCTTTACATGCGTGACTTGTGAGAGAAGAACTATTATCTTCAATTTGCAGATGCGAAAACCAAGATTTAGCCATGTTAAGGACCGTTGACCAAATGTTGATGCTGGGGTTTTACATTTGATGCCAGAGTCCAAGCTCTTAATCATCACGCTCTCCTGCCTCTCATAACTGTGTCTCTTTTAAACCATACACTTTCTCTAAATTTGAAGTAGTAACTCATGGGTTTACACAATACTATTGAGTGGGTGCAGTTGAGAGTCCTAAGGTGTGGCAAGGGAGACTTAAAAACCCGAACTAGAAGCAGAAATAATTAAGAGTGCAGGAGAAAAGACAGGGAAAGGTCAGAGATGAACTCATCGGGTAAACAGGGGCTGAATACCACTCTCTGTGTCTCTGGAGGCTTTGATTGCTTACTTTATTTTAAGTTAGAGATTAAAAATATACATGATTATCCTACACGTTTATCTATGTAACGAACATGCACATCCTGCACATGTACCCCAGAACTAAAAATAAAAATTAAAAGAAAAAATGATAAAAATACACATGATTAGTCCTAATATTAGGTAGGTGCAAAAGTAATTGTGGTTTTTGCCATTAAAAGTAATGCTACTATTTAGCTACTGTTTCTTGAACATGTATACATCAGGCATTATGTGCTTTATGGGATTCTCACTTTAAAGTTACAGGAGCCCTATGAGGCATATTTCCCCCTTGTTCTTAGAGTATGCCTTGAAAAATATTTCACACCCCAGTCATTTAAGCATTTCTGTAGCAGAGGCTGCTTGTTGTCTACCCCAACATTGACTTTCCCTTCCTTCTTAAGAAGGGAACCTGAGTTTTAGTCAGGCCCCTTGCCATGCAGAATTAGAGATAATTCCCAGCCTCTCTTGCAGCTAAGGGTGGACATGTCTGAACTCTGGCCAAACAGATAGAAACAGAAGTGCTCTGTGGGGTTCTGGGGAAGCTGTTTAAAAGGAGTGGACTCTGCTTGGGGGAAACCCCTTTGCTCTTCTTTTTTTGAACTTTTATTTTAGGTTTGGGGATACATGTGAAGGTTTATTATGCAGGTAAACTCATGTCATGGGGTTTGCTGTACAAATTATTTCATCACTTGTGTATTAAGCCCAGTACCCAATAGTTATATTTTCTCCTCCTCTCCCTCCTCCCAAACTCCACTCTCAAGTAGACCCCAGTGTCTGTTGTTTCTCCTTTGCCCTTCTTTTTATTCCTACTTGTTAGGTAGCAATTGGCATGTTATAGCTAAGTTTTAGCAACTATCCTAAACCGTCAAGTGGCTTTGATGATAGAAACCACCTGGTAAGATGGCAGAGCAGAAAGAGAGAAGACTAGGTTACTGATGACATCTTAAAGTTGCTTTACCAGTCCTGGGCTGCCTACCTCTAGTTTTACACGAGAAGGAAGCTTAATTTCTTCTTTCCTTCCTTCCTACCTCCCTTCGTTCCTCTCTCCTCTCCCTTCCTTCCCTCCATTCCTTCCTTCCTTCCTCTCTTCTTCCTTCCCTTCCACCCTCTCCTTGCTCTTTTCCTTTCTCTCTCCCCTTCCTTCCTCCCTCTCTTTATTTCTGTTTGCCACTGTTAGCTTGCTTTTTCTCTTATATATGACCAAGTAATTCTAATTACAGCTTCAAAATATATGCCTAGCTTCCTATGGGCATATTTTGATATACTGGGAAAGCCTGTAAAGCTCTGAGGTTACTGGTTCAACCTTTAGTTGAATACACTTAACTTACAAAATATTAAGCTATCATGGAAATACACACAGTTGAATATTTTGGGCCTTTATGTCCTTTAACATCTTTTTAGGCTACAGCACTTTTAGCAGTTAGAATATATTGACAGCAAACTCACAGTGTTTCCTGCATTTAATTCAAAGAAAGATGCATTTGGAAGAAAATTAAAGTCTTTTTGCTCTAAAGCTATTCCTATAAAGTCCATCAGAGACTGCACACCATTCAAGGTCATGCTGCAAACAGATTTGGAATGGGCAAGATGCTTTTGTGATGAAAGTTATTGCATCAAACAAAACTCAAAATTTATTCCAGGTGGGATCCACCCCCGCTCCCCATGCTATCTTAACATCAAACACAAAACTGACACAAACAATTCTGTCCTCCTGATATACTGTACTTTGGGCACAAGTAGAGGGTGCATTACACCAAGACGTGGTTTCATACTTGAGTACATGGGTTGGTGAAAATGAGTTTTCCACTTAAATGTGATCCATTTAAGGATAGCTAAATACATGCTCTCCTGCTTATTATATTTACAATCATTTTTATCTCAGCAAAAGATACTGTTATGGTGAAAATATATTACACAAGTTCTTTGCTGACTGAGAGAGTTAAAATGAATAGAATAATAAAGAAAAAAAGAAGAAGAAAAAAGGAAGAAATCCTAAACTTTATTGCCAAAGCCTTACAAAGACAAATATGGGCAGAATATATATTTAGAGACCTTGGCAAAAGAAAATGGAAATTTGAGCAATTAGCTGAATAATTTAGCCAAAAATGGTTGAGAATATTTATTCTCTTTTAAAATCTTAATTGTCCATCCTATCGTAGGCTAGATTGACTGAATTTTCTGGACAAAGTCATAAAGTTTCCTTAACTTTGTGGGAACATGGGTTGTAACTACTCAGTAACCACTACCAGTGACTATTCGTTAAAAATACACCATTTGCAAGACATTGCATTAGCTTTGTGGTCATAAATGTATTGTCCTATGAGTTAAATGAAGATTGTTAATGGACTCATAGGATGATACAATCTCAGTATTTTCAGGAAATTTAGATATGTCTATTTCAATCCTTTAAATCCCTCCCCCAGCACCATTTTAAAGATGAGGAAACTGAGGCCCTAGAGACTTTTCAAAATCTCACAACTTGTACATAAACTCCACTTGTAAAATAATGGTGTTTTATACTTTTTACTAGTTTTCTAAAATGGTCCAGTGGAGAAAAAGAAGCTTTTGTTCATTACTTTGAATTTGTTTCTAGTTATGTTTGGTATCATGCTTTTCTTCTGTAAAGATTTATCAATAAGAAGATTATAAGATCAAAACCTTCCAAGGGTGAGTTACCTTAACCTTGTTGAAAATTATTGATATTAAATATTATTACCTATAAGAGACATGGACTATGTGAAAAGACTTCTTTTATTTTCAGTGATAGTACACTAAGCTTTGTGGCAAAACAGAAATAGTAAACTGCATATTGATTCCAAAGCAAATCAAGTTAAGTATCTTCTATGGACATATAGTCAGATAATAAAACTCAAGAAAATAATGTATGTTCTTCTCTATTTCCCACTAAACTAGGGAATCTCCTTTAAACTTTGTATGCAGTATGGAAATAAGGTTTCTGAAGTAACCATTACAACATGTTTTCATGAGTGTTTATTAAGAAGCCCCAAACATTTTTCAGTAATAAATCGGCTGACATATCCATAGATTTAAATCTTTTATTGGTTACTGATTAACGTAACTTCTCTGCTTGACAAATCTTTATAATAAATAAGCCAACCAGTGAGCACTTCACAATGAAACCAACTTTGTTTAAAGGACTATCACTAAAACAGGATTTATGTGCTAATGAATTTTGCAATCAGCATGTGGTGGTGTACAAGTTTCAACATGAATCTAAAATGCAGAAATCTGAAGACACTGAAGTTATTAAAAATCACACCACAACGCAACTACTTTTAATTAAAAAGAAATATATTACATTCATATTTAGCAGCAGCATTATAGCATATGAAAAGGAGAACTCAGGGTTACTCTTTGAACATATTCTAAGAAAATACAGCTGTTGCTGCTATACAGGTTAATGATTCCTTCTCAAAATAAAATTCTTTGCTATACTGATTCTGATTTTTTAAAAAATCAAAATAAGGAACAATGCTTTTTGTATACACATAAGCCAAGTAAATAGACAAGATGATCCATGATGGTGAGTCAGTAAAATAAAAGTTGCTTATTGATATATATATATATACTTTCAGTTTGATTGAATTCTTCTTGGAAAGCCTATATAAGTCACTGGACTTCTTGGCTCTGTTTGAATTAATTAAATTGTTGACAGTGAAATTGTCAAAAGTAGCTTTGGTATAAAAAATGATTCCCAGATCTTTTTCTCTAAAACTTAAAAAAAAATCCTGACAAACTTGAAAAAGTTTTAAACATCTGTCTGGACAGATGTCAAAATGCAGAGTGTTGTACCATTATACTGTGCCAGTATCTGACACTATGTTATTACTCTTCAGTTAAATATTCACAGTGAGATTTTATGATCTTTTTAAAAGAAAACTTGCATGAGAGAGTAACTTTATCTTGCACAACACATAAGCACTTTAAACAAATGAATTTCAGAGTAAACAATGAAAAATACCTTTTTGTGCTAGTTTTTATACCATATTTTAATCACTTGGGATTTTCACATCAGGATTTTACAAATCATTCAACAGTATGTAATGGATAACGAGCCATGTTATTAATTTTGAATATTTCCCTGGAAAGAGAACTTTAGTGAGAATCATACATAAATAGCATGGAGAATTACATATGGGAAAAAGATGGCATTGCTAAATCCTAATTGTTGTGTAGTATATATTATAATAAAATAAACAATGTTTTTCAAGAAATGAGAGATGAAAACTGTCACGATATTATAAAATGCAACAGTAATTTAGCAAGGAAGACTTCACTGAAAGGAATATTTAGATGCAGACACTGGGTTGCTGAGATGTTATTTCATTCTGTGTTCATCTCTACCCCAAATCTTCTAGATTAGATATATTATAGTTAGTTTATTTGATGAACATTTTCATATTGGGATTATAAGTGCCTGAAAATAGAATTTTTAATGCTTTTAATGTGATTAAGGAAGCAAAACCTCTCTTTTCTCCCTAGAAATTACTAGCCCCTTTTGCGCTGAATACCTACACCACGCAAACCACCACAATTTCCTTGTATTGCCAGAGAGAATTCTTCAACAAAACACTGCAATTCTCTGTCAAAGAGACTAACAATAGCAAGAGCATCTCACTATTTTCTCAATGAGATGTGAATGGAAGTGTGAAGGTGAAAAGACAGATTCTAGGTTGGCAGATTTTAGGTTGACTGGCAAGGTGAGACCACTTCTTTAGCAAAAGGAACCCCCCTCCTTGAAACGTCATGTTTGATATAAACAGAATCTTCCCTCCCTTCCTGCCTTCCTTCTCTTCCTTTTCATCCTCTACTTGGGGAGTCCTCCTCATTTGTCTTAAAAATTCTGAGATGAATTCATTTGCCCTCGAAGCCATCAGATTTGATGTTGATAAATTTAAGTGGTTTAACTTTGGAAAACATCAACTTATGTGTTAATTTCCTTCGTAGTGAATACTTGGTGATAGCCTGGCCTCCAGGTCACACTGCATAGCCTACCTGCTATCAATATCATCATTATTGTTTTAATCGTTAAATTAAACTGAATGAAGTTGGTGATGAGCTGTCAAGAAGTCTCAGAGACAAGGGCAGGCCAGTGCCCCATTTCTTCTTCTAAACACTTTGTACCTATTCATAAAAATTGAATGAGATTGTGTCTGGAAACCTATTGTACACTGCAAAGCACAAACATAAGGGCAGATGATGCCAGTGGTGATTATGATGATGCCCAGCAATGTTGTTCATTTTTAGGCTAGAGATCTGGTAGCAGCCTTATGTTTTCTGATTAGGATACAGTCTTGAATAGCATAATTTGTACTGATATAAACTAGATTTAGCCATTCCCTGGGATTCTAAACTATTCTCTTGTGATGCCTCTTCCACTATTGTACAGAACTATTTAGCTAGGACAAGAAAAATTGATTATTTTTCCCTTCCTAGTTTTCTAAATGACATTGCCCATATTAATTAGAAAATTGCCCAAATCTCTCTTTTCTCTACTCTGCTGTGTGGCACTTGCAAGAAAAAAAAAAGGCAATTTCATGCAGAAGTTGCTTAAAATTAGTCAAAAGCAACCCTTGTTCTAGTCCTGTACACATTAAATAATTCTCATTGATCAAAATAGGAAGTGAGCCTGAGAACAAGGGAGAAGAGAGGAAGTTTGCAGATGGACTTTCTCCCCCAGTGTCATTTTCAACCAGGTAAAATGGAGTTCGAAAGGCCCAAATTCTCAGCAGATTTGCACAGCACAGTAATAGCCTTTATGCTTGGAAATTTATGGGCCATGGACAGTTTATAAGAAACGATGTAGTTCATCAGAGAGCTAGACTGATGGGGCATATGGGAGCATTCTGCACAGGAAGTTGGGTTTTAGAATAATACTTACTTTGATAGAGTTGTTTTGTTAGCTAAGTAAAACAGTAGGGAAGCCAACGGCCACTTAGGCTTCAAACATAAATATATATTTGTAGGTCACCCAGCTGCCTAATTGAGAGCCATAGTGTTTTCACTGAGTATATCTTCACCAGAAAGCAGTAGAAACAACAATATCATCAACAAAACCCCAGTCTTGGCATAGGTTTATTTAATCAGTCTTTGATACTTTTGAGATAATTGAATACTCTCTAAATGTCGCTCTTTTAAAGCCAGAGGGTGAGGGGATGGTTAAAAAGAAGTTTTTTTGTTTTTTGTTTTTTAAAGGGGGGGTTCTTTTGTATTTAAGGTGCAAAGATATGAAGTTAAGGTTTATGTTACACTTGGGGTAGCAGAGGGCTATTATCAGAGATTTGAAATTGCAGTTCTATGGACTCCTGATGGGGACAGTGGGAAAGCTCAGAGGAGCAAGGGTTGGGCATACAATTGTCTGGTGCTTTCAGGTTTCACAGAAGAAGGTTAAGCAGGAGGTGGCTTGTTAAATTTGAGCAGAGAACTGGAAAATAAGATTTCACACTCCTGAGATGGGGAAGGCTGGTGAGTTTGGAGTTTGTCTGGGAGATTTGAAAAAGGTCGAGTGTGCTATAAAGTTTCTGAAATTCTATTTTAGTGCTTATGAACACGAAAAAAGTAGGTGTTATGAAAAAAAGCAAAGGGCATTTTAAAACTCAAATAATTATTTGGCATGTCGAAATAAAATACACATCCACTTCTGCTTGGCTGGACCTCCTAGAATTCAGGCCTTACTAACGATGTCTTGTTACTGTGTCCTCCATTCAAGCCCTCTCTTTCTTTTCTCAAGCCTTTTTTTTTTCCTCTTTATGGCCACTGCTTTAATTATTTCTCTCTTTGCGTTAAGACCCTGAGCTGAACTTGTGTTGCAAGTGGCAGCATGGGAGTCAGAGATTTGGGTTCTAGTCTGAGGTCTGTTTCTCTGTGTGATCTTAAGGCAGGACACCAACTCTCATTTGGCCCTTGCCTTCCAACTTGGAGGAACTGGGGGTCAAGTCCCTGAGGTCTTTCTTAGTTCTGACATTATTTTATCTTACAGTCAGTTTTGTTACTTCAATTCTTTCCTCCTCTTCTGGGACAAGTGTGACCCTTTTATTCAATTGCTTTCTTTCTTCTTTTCTTTCTTTCTTTTTTTTTTTTTTTAAAAAAAAGATGGATCTCACTATGTTGCCCAGGCTGGTCTCAAACTCCCAGGCTCAAGAGATCATCCCACTTCAGCCTCCCAAAGTGTTAGGATTACAGGCACGAGCCACCATGCCCAGCCAATCAATTGCTTTTTATAAAAGTATTCATTAATGTTATTTGATCTAGGTTTACATTTAATTCTCTTTGTCAATTGTTTTTCTATTTTTTTACTTCTGATTTTACTTGTATTCTCTTTGCTCCTTGGTTCCCTCTTTTGAGGCTGATTTTATCTTTAAATTGTTATCTAATGTAGAATATAATATTCCGTCTCTTCAAGCATTTATTTTTTCCTTGTCTTCAATGTTTGATCTTTAAGAGCTAAAATAACACTAAACACATTTTAGGCATTTTATAAATATTTCTTGATGGATTGATTGGTTTAATAAGATTCCCCAGGTTTCAGACCGCCCATCTTCTCAATCAGGCTTTGGACTCAGGGCTATCTCCTGTGTTTTTGAAATTAGAGTTAAAGCCATCCTTCACCTAGTATAATATGATCACTGGGTCAGGCAACTCACACCTGTGCAATCTCTGGTCTTAAATCCTCTATTCTTAAGGGGCTGACTTAAAAGATGACTCAGTCTCATTTCTTTTGCTCCCATCCAAAATGAACAGGAAACACAAAAGGCATTAAGTACATTGGATAGCAGACAAATTTCTAACAGTTCAGTTGTGCTAGGAAAATTAAACCTTATAGTGTCAGAAACTCCCAAACGCTTTTTTTTTTTCAACTTGCAGGACTATAAAATGAGAGGTGTCTCTACTAAGAGTTACAAAATGTTCTGAAATATCAACTCACTGGAGAAATACAGATAAGAGTCCTTAAAAGTATAACCTCGAATTAGATCCACATTTCCCTGTACTATGGAACATTAAAAGAATTTAATAGCTTGAAGGAAATGTTACTCGTTGCCCATTATCTTGCTACTCATCTACGTATTTCTATGAAAATGTGATAGCTTTTGTACTATATTAAGCACATTTTAGCATACACTTAAATAGATATTATTTATTTTTTAAATCCTGAAAAGCCAATGATTGGTCTTTGTTAATTAACATTTTATTAAATGGAACTCATGATAGAGTAAAATAGAAAAAAACCTGTTTCTCCATACTGCTACAGTAGGTAGCTAGTCAGGCATCAGCCGGGCAGGAGAGGGCTCCCCAACACCATATCAGGAATGCCGGGCGACCATCAGGTGATGGTCAGGTGGTTGTTAACTCTCGCCGTAAAATAATAATTGGTCACAGCTGGCACCAGGGAAAGGCCATCTTCCAATAGGTAGAAACACCTGAAACTGGTGATCAGCAGCTTCCCAATAAAATCGCAGGAGTCAGGAGAGTGGACTCAAGCATGCGCATTAAGAGGCAAAATGGTGGCGTTTAACTGGTATATGACCTTCCTCTAGGAATGTTAGGCTGGTAAGGGAAAACGTCTCAAGTGAGCATGTGTACAACTCCAGTAAACACACTGCATGTGCTCCCCTCCCAAGGGCTAGCAGGCCACTGTGCATGTGGACAGCCCACCCCAAGGGAAGAATAAGGAGAGAAGTAACACAAGACCTCAGAAGTATGCCAACGTATAAAACTCCAAGTCAAAATGTCAAACCATGCGCTTGACTCTCTCAAGTCGCCTGCTTGGACCGCTTCCAAATGTATGTTACTTTTTCGTATTCCTGATTCAAAACTTTTTAGTAAAGGTTCACTCCTGCTCTAAAACTTACCTCAGTCTCTCCCTCTGCCTTATGCACCTCACTCTAATTCTTTCTTCTGAGGAGGCAAGAATTGAGATTGCTGCAGACCCTTATGGATATGGATTTGCTGCCAGCAACTAGTATTATTTAACTTATTTTGCTAAGATTTTCCAAGAGGTTTCATGTTTCTTGCAGTCCGACTATAATCTGGTTCTCAGTCTTGTCATTTCAAATTTCCTTTAAGGAGGCATTGGGTTTTGCTTTGAAAGGCCTACAAGTTGGTTGTCACTAGAGGCTAAGGCCAAGCTCTTGCATTAAGAGACATACTAAACAGCAATCAGAACTTTTTGATAAAATAGGGGTTTGTAAATTAATTTACTAAAGGTTCGTTATGGTATTCCCATAATATATTTTCCTATAACTTTACCAATAATTTTTTTTGTCTTGCATAACATTTTAGAATACTTATGCTTGTTGGAAATGCCACAATTACATTAAAAAAATTTTGTTGTTATCTATCCAATACTCATGATGCTAGGCTAAATCCTGCCGAAAAGAAATACAAACATATTGCAAAAAGTTACAGACATTGTAAAACCTTGGAAGACAGGGACTGGTTAATGAAATTACTGAAAAACCCAACTATATAGTATTACTCTTTTACATATATAAAATTAAATAAAAAGAATTGATCAGAATCTTCTTAAATAAAGTTTGCTGGTATATGTCAGTAGATGTCAATGTTATAAAGTGCAAAATAAGATTTTCCCATCAATTCAGTGAATTATTGTCTAATTATATTTTATTTGTTTATTTTTGAGATGGAGTTTTGCTCTGTTGCCCAGGCTGGAGGGCAGTGGCACAATCTCAATCTCGGCGCACTGCAACCTTTGCCTCCCAGGTTCAAGCAATTCTCCTGCCTTAGCCTCCTGAGTAGCTGGGATTACAGGTGCACAGCACCACACCCAGCTAATTTTTGTGTTTTTAGTAGAGACAGGGTTTCACCATTTTCGCCAAGTTGGTCTCAAATTCCTGACCTTAAGTGATCTGCCCACCTTGGCCTCCCAAGGTGATGGGATTACAGATGTGAGCCACCACGCCCAGCCTGTTGTCTAATTTTAAACAGTTTGATGCCTATGATGTATGCATTTGTTCATCAAAACAAATTTAGAACAGTGAACCTCAAGGGATGTGAAATTATTTTTTAAAGACAAGAGACAGAATGATGGTTATTTTTGCTCTAAGAAAAAGGAGATTAGATTGTTCTGCAACCCATTTTTTGGGAAGGTCTGTGTCCTGGCTCTTTTCCTTCTAATTATGTTGGGAAGTACAATGACATGATAAGGTTTTTTTTAATATATATAAATGAAAGTATTGTCTTAATGTAGTAGTGCAGCAGCCTTGATGTCTACAAACCTTCAGTATGTTGCAGTAATTTAAAAGTATCCTTACAATTCATATGTAAGGATGTTATATGTATTCCAAAAGAAAAAGTATTAATGCTAATCCTGAGTAAAGCTGTGAGTCTTAAAGGATGCCTTGTCCACCAAAAAGGGATTAGAATAGGCCCATTGGTTCAGGGATGTGGGAAGGATCTTGGCATACGCTTGGGTTTCAGTTGAAAAAATATAGAGTAACCTGATGGAAATGGAAACACCACGACCAGGAAAGGGATCTGAAAGTTTCCTGCTGTCGTGATGTGGATAATTCAAATCAACAAATTATCCTAAAAGAAGTCACAAAATAGGTGAAACATTTAGGATTCTAGCAGGAGCCAATGAAGACTGTTTTTTTTTTTTTTAATTATACTTTAAGTTCTAGGGTACATGTGCACAATGTGCAGGTTTATTACATATGTAAATATGTTCCATGTTGGTGTGCTGCACCCATCAACTCATCATTTACATTAGGTATTTCTCCTAATGCTATCCCTCCCCCTGCCCCCCCACCCCAGGACAGGCCCCAGGGTGTAATATTCCCCGCCCTGTGTCCATATGTTCTCACTGTTCAATTCCCACCTATGAGTGAGAACATGCAGTGTTTGGTTTTCTGTCCTTGTGATACTTTGCTCAGAATGATGGTTTCCAGCTGCATTCATGTCCTGGCAGAGGACATGAACTCATCCTTTTTTATGGCTGCATAGTATTTCATGGTATATATGTGCCACATTTTCTTAATCCAGTCTATCATTGATGGATATTTGGGTTGGTTCCAAGTCTTTGCTATTGTGAATAGTGCCACAATAAACATACCTGTGCATGTGTCCTTATAGTGGAATGATTTATAATCCTGTGGGTATATACCCAGTAATGGGATCGCTGGGTCAAATGGTATTTCTAGTTCTGGATCCTTGAGGAATCACCACACTGTCTTCCACAATGGTTGAACTAGTTTATACTCCCATCAACAGTGTAAAAGCATTACAATTTCTCCACATCCTCTCCAGCATCCGTTGTTTCCTGACTTTTTAATGATTGCCATTCTAACTGGTATGAAATGGTATCTCATTGTGGTTTTGATTTGCATTTCTCCGATGACCAGTGATGATGAGCATTTTTTCATGTCTGTTGGCTGCATAAATGTCTTCCTTTGAGAAGTCTCTGTTTGTATCCTTCACCCACTTTTTGATGGGGTTGTTTGTTTTTTCATGTAAATTTATTTAAGTACTTTGTAGATTCTGGATATTAGCCCTTTGTCAGACAGGTAGATTGCAAAAATTTTCTTCCATTCTGTAGGTTGCCTGTTCACTCTGATGATAGTTTCTTTTGCTGTGCAGAAGCTCTTTAGTTTAATTAGATCCCATTTGTCTATTTTGGCTTTTGTGGCCATTGCTTTTGGTGTCTTAGTCTTTGCCCATGCCTATGTCTTGAATGGTATTGCCTAGGTTTTCTTCTAGGGTTTTTATGGTTTAGGTCTAACATTTAAGTCTTTAATCCATCTTGAATTAATTTTTGAATAAGGTCTAAGGAAGGGATCCAGTTTCAGCTTTTTACATATGGTTAGCCAGTTTTCCCAGCACCATTTATTAAATAGGGAATCCTTTCCCCATTTCTTGTTTTTGTCAGGTTTGTCAAAGATCAGATGGTTGTAGATGTGTGGTGTTATTTCTGAGGGCTCTGTTTTGTTCCATTGCTCTACATGTCTGTTTTGGTACCAGTGCCATGCTATTTTGGTTACTGTAGCCTTGTAGTGTAGTTTGAAGTCAGATAGCATGATGCCTCCAGCTTTATTCTTTTTGCTTAGGATTGTCTTGGTAATGTGGGCTCTTTTCTGGTTCCATATGAACTTTAAAGTAGTTTTTTCCAACTCTGTGAAGAAAGTAATTGGTAGCTTGATGGGGATGGCACTGAATCTACAAAATACCTTGGGCAGAATGGCCATTTTCATTATGTTGACTCTTCCTATCCATGAGCATGGAATGTTCTTCCATTTGTTTGTGTCCTCTTTTATTTCGTTGGGCAGTGGTTTGTGGTTCTCCTTGAAGAGGTTCTTCACATCCCTTATAAATTAGATTCCTAGGTATTTTATTCTCTTTGTAGCAATTGTGAATGGGAGTTCACTCATGATTTGGCTCTCTGTTTGTCTGTTGCTGGTGTATAGGAATGCTGGTGATTTTTGTACATTGATTTTGTATCCTGAGACTTTGCTGAAGTTGCTTATCAGCTTAAGGAGACTTGGGGTTGAGGCGATGGGGTTTTCTAAATATACAACCATGTCATCTGCAAAGAGGGACAATTTGACTTCCTCTTTTCCTAATTGAATACGCTTTATTTCTTTCTCTTGCCTGATTGCCCTCGCAAGAACTTCCAACACTATGTTGAATAGCAGTGGTGAGAGAGGGCATCCCTGTCTTGCCAGTTTTCAAAGGGAATGCTTCCAGTTCTTGCCCATTTGGTATGATATTGGCTGTGGGTTTGTCATAAATAGCTCTTATTATTTTGAGATATGTTCCATCAATACCTTGTTTGTTGAGAGTTTTTAGCATGAAGCACTGTTGATTTTTTTTCGAAGGACTTTTCTGCATCTATTGAGATAATCATGTGGTTTTTGTCATTGGTTCTGTTTATGTGATGGATTATGATTATTGATTTGCATATGTTGAACCAGCCTTGCATCCCAGGGATGAAGTTGACTTAATCATGGTGAATGAGCTTTTCGATGTGCTGCTGGATTCAGTTTGCCAGTATTTTGCTGAGGATTTTTGCATCGATGTTCCTCAGGGATGTTGGTCTAAAATTCTCTTTTTTTGTTGTGTCTCTGCCAGACTTTGGTATCAGGATGATGCTAGCCTCATAAAATGAGTTAGGGAGGATTCCCTCTTTTTCTATTGATTGGAATAGTTTCAGAAGGAAGGGTACCAACTCCTCTTTATACTTCTGGTAGAATTTGGCTGTGAATCCGTCTGGTCCTGGACTTTTTATGGTTGGTAGGCTATTAATTATTGCCTTAATTTCAGAGCCTGTTATTGATCTATTCAGAGATTCAACTTCTTCCTGGTTTAGTCTTGGGAGGGTGTATGCATCCAGGAATTTATCCATTTCTTCTAGATTTTCTAGTTTGTTTGCGTAGAGGTGTTTATAGTATTCTCTGATGGTAGTTTGTATTTCTGTGGGATCAGTGATGATATCCCCTTTATCATATTTTATTACGTCTATTTGGCTCTTCTCTCTTTTCTTCTTTATTAGTCTTGCTAGTGGTCTATCAGTTTTTTTGAGCTTTTCAAAAAACCAGCTTCTGGATTGATTGATTTTTTGAAGAGTTTTTTGTGTCTCTATCTCCTTCAGTTCTCCTCTGATCTTAGTTATTTCTTGCCTTCTGCTAGCTTTTAAATTTGTTTGCTCTTGCTTCTGTAGTTCTTTTAATTGTGATCTTAGGGTGTTGATTTTAGATCTTTCCTGCTTTATCTTGTGGGCATTTAGTGCTATAAATTTCCCTCTACACACTACTTTAAATGTACGTGGTATCTTTGTTCTCATTAGTTTCAAAGAGCATCTTTATTTCTGCCTTCACTTCATTATTTACCCAGTAGTCATTCAGGAGCAGGTTGTTCAGCTTCCATGTCGTTGTGCAGTTTTGAGTGAGTTTCTTAATCCTGAGTTCTAATTTGATTGCACTGTTGTCTGAGAGACAGTTTGTTGTGATTTCTCTTCTTTTACATTTGCTGAGGAGTGCCTTACTTCCAACTATGTGGTCAATTTTGGAATAAGTGTGATGTGGTGCTGAGAAGAATGTATATTCTGTTGATTTGGGATGGAGAGTTCTGTAGATGTCTATTAGGTCTGCTTGGTGCAGAGCTGAGTTCAAGTCCTGGATATCCTTGTTAACCGTCTGTCTCATTGATCTGTCTAATATTGACAGTGGGGTGTTAAAATCTCCAATTATTATTGTGTTGGAGTCTAAGTCTCTTTGCAGGTCTCTAAGGACTTGCTTTATGAATCTGGGTGCTCCTGTATTGGGTGCATATATATTTAGGATAGTTAGCACTTCTTGTTGAATTGATCCCTTTACTATTATGTAATGGCCTTCTTTGTCTCTTTTGATCTTTGTTGGTTTAAAGTCTGTTTTATCAGAGACTAGGAGTGCAACCCCTGCTTTTTTTTTGCTTTCCATGTGCTTGGTAGATCTTCCTCCATTTTTTATTTTGAGCCTATGTGTGTCTCTGTACGTGAGATGGGTCTCCTGAATACAGCACACTGATGGGTCTTGACTCTTTATCCAATTTGCCAGTCTGTGTCTTTTAACTCGGGCATTTAGCCCATTTACATTTAAGGTTGATATTGTTATGTGTGAATTTGATCTTGTCATTATGATGTTAGCTGGTTATTTTGCCCATTATTTGATGCAGTTTCTTCCTAGCATCGATGGTCTTTACAATTTGGCATGTTTTTGCAGTGGCTGGTACCGGTTGTCCCTTTCCATGTTTAGTGCTTCCTTCAGAAGCTCTTTTAGGGCAGGCCTGTTGGTGACAAAATCTCTCAGCATTTGCTTGTCTGTAAAGGATTTTATTTCTTCTTCACTTATGAAGCTTAGTAAAGCTGGATATGAAATTCTGGTTTGAAAATTCTTTTCTTTAAGAATGTTGAATATTGTCCCCCACTCTCTTCTGGCTTGTAGAGTTTCTGCTGAGAGATCAGCTGTTAGTCTGATGGGCTTCCCTTTTTTGTGTAACCTGACATTTCTCTCTGGCTGCCCTTAACATTTTTCCTTCATTTCAACCTTGGTGAATCTGACAATTATGTGTCTTGGAGTTGCTCTTCTTGAGCAGTATCTTTGTGGTGTTCTCTGTATTTCCTGAATTTGAATGTTGCCCTGCCTTGCTAGGTTGGAGAAGTTCTCCTAACAGTGTTTTCCAACTTGGTTCCATTCTCCCCATCACTTTCAGGTACACCAATCAAAGGTAGATTTGGCCTTTTCACATAGTCCCATATTTCTTGGAGGCTTTGATCATTTCTTTTTACTCTTTTTTCTCTAAACTTACTTCTCATTTTATTTCATTAATTATTAAATTATTCATTAATTTGATCTTCAACCACTGATACCCTTTCTTCCACTTGATTGAATTGGCTATTGAAGCTTGTGCATGTGTCATGTAGTTCTCATGCCATGGTTTTCAACTCCATGAGGTCATTTAAGGTCTTCTCTACACTGTTTATTCTAGTTAGCCATTCATCTAGTGTTTTGTCAAGGTTTTTCCCTTCCTTGCAATGAGTTCGAACATCCTCCTTTAGCTCAGAGAAGTTTGTTATTACCGACCTTCTGAAGCCTACTTCTGTCAGATGGTCGAAGTCATGCTCAGTCCAGCTTTGTTCCGTTGCTGACAAGGGGCTGCAATCCTTTGGAAGAGAAGAGGTGCTCCGGTTTTTAGAATTTTCAGCTTTTCTGCTCTGGTTTCTCCCCATCTTTGTGGTTTTATCTACCTTTGGTCTTTGATGTTGGTGACCTACAGCTGGGGTTTTGGTGTGGATGTCCTTTTTGTTCTTGTTGATGCTATTCCTTTCTGTTTGTTAGTTTTCCTTCTAACAGTCAGGCCCCTCACCTGCAGTTCTGTTGGAGTCTGCTAGAGGTCCACCCCAGACCCTGTTTGCTGGGGTATCACTAGCAGAGGCTGCAGAACAGCAAATATTTCAGAACAGCAAATATTGCTGCATAATCCTTCCTCTGGAAGCTTCATCCCAGAGGAGCACCCGCCTGTATGATTTGTCAGTCAGCCCCTACTGGGAGGTGTCTCCCAGTTAGGCTACACGGGGGTCAGGGACACACTTGAGGAGGTAGTCTGTCTGTTCTCCGAGCTCAAACACCATGCTGGGGGAACCACTGCTCTCTTCAGAGCTGTCAGACAGCAATGTTTAAGTCTGCAGCGGTTTCTGCTGCCTTTTGTTCAGCTATGCCCTGCCCCCAGAAGTGGAGTCTACCGAGACAGGAGGCCTTGCTGAGCTGAGATGGGCTCTGCCCAGTTTGAGCTTTCCTGGATGCTTTGTTTACCTACTCAAGCCTCAGCAATGGTGGATGCCCCTCCCCCTGCCAGGCTGCTGCCTCACAGGTTGATCTCAGACTGCTGTGTTAGCAGTGAGCCAGGTTCTGTTGGTGTGGGACCCGCCAATCCAGGCATTGGATATAATCTCCTGGTGTGCCGTTTGCTAAGACCATTGAGAAAGTGTAATATTTGGGCGGGAGTGTCCCATTTTTCCAGGTACTGTCTGTCATGGCTTCCCTTGGCTAGGAAAGGGAAATCCCCTGACCCCTTGTGCTTCCCGGGTGAGGCGATGCCCTGCCCTGCTTCAGCTAGCCGTCCGTGGGCTGCACCCACTGTCCAACCAGTCCCAGTGAGATGAACAAGGTACCTCAGTTGGAAATTCAGAAATCACCCGTCTTCTGCATCAATCACACTGGGAGCAGCAGACCAGAGCTGTTCCTATTCAGCCATCTTGGAACAGAACGTGAAAACTGCTTTGTTAATATGCTTTCTTTACCTCTGGATTTCTCCCAAAATGAACTCCCATAGACCTCATAATGTGAAGATACAAACCTCTATGAGGAAAAATCAGCAGACACAACAAACAGGAGATTTTTTATGTAATGTAATGGCCCCCAAACTGGATATTATAGAATAATGTAAATGAGATTATGTATTCAATATGTTAATTAATTAAGGAAAACAGAAGGAACAGAAATCACAAGGAAACATTAGAAAATCATGGAAAAAGTAGGGCCCTATTTATAAAATAGCAAAATAGAAGATATAGAAATGAAAAAATCATTGAAATTAAAAAATGTAAATACATTATTAATTTATGCTAATTTAAATGTTAGACAAATAGAATAATAAGACAGAAATGTATCCAAGCATGTATAAATATTTATTGTTTGACAGATCAATGAAGAAAATGATTGAATATTTAGCAATTACCACTGTGTCAAATGATAGCCATCTGGAAAGAAGAAAACTGGATTTCTGCTTTATAGCAAATAAAAAATCAAAGTTGAGATAGATTAAAGATCTAAAAACCACCCATATTTTCAACATCTTTTGGAAAATTATAGGAAAATATTATGTCAGGGTGTACAAGAACTTTATAAGTAGTCACAAATAAAATAGTATCCTGCAAAAGAAAGAATTTAGACCCCTACCTCACATCATATACAAAATTCACTAAAAAATGGATCAAAGGCCTAAATATAAGAACCTCAAACTATAAAATCCTTAGAAGAAAGAAAGTGTAGATCTTTATCAACTTGGATTAGGCAATGGTTTCTTAGCTATGACAGAAAAAGGATAAACAACAAAATTAATGGATAAATTGTGCTTTATCAAACTTAAAAACGTTTATGTTTCAAAGGATACCATCAAGAAGGTGAAAAGAAAACCTACAAAATGTGAAAAATATTTGCAAACATATATCTAACAAAGTACCTGTATGCAGAATATATAATGAACACTTAGCAATAAACAATAGAAAGACAAATAACCCAATTAAAAATGGGCAAATGATTTCACTAGACATTTATCCAAAGAAGATTTATAAGTGACCAATAAGCTCATGAAAGGATGTTCAACATTGACAGAGAAATGCAAATCAAAGTAACAATAAGGTGCCATAACATTTTACACCCACTAGGATGGCTATAATAAAAAAGATGGACTGTTGGAGTTTTGACGAGTATGTGAAAAATTTTGAACACTCATACATGAATGGTGGAAATGTAAAATGCTCCAGCTGCTTTGGAAAACAGTCTGGTACTTCCTGAAAATTTTAAATACAGGGTTTTCTTTTATATACATATATATTTTTATTATACTTTAAGTTCTAGGGTACCTGTGCACAATGTGCAGGTTTGTTACATATGTATACATGTGCCATGTTGGTGTGCTGCACCCAGTAACTCATCATTTAGCATTACATATATCTCCTAATGTTATCCCTCCCTGCTCCCCCCACCCCACAACAGGCCCCGGTGTGTGATGTTCCCCTTCCTGTATCCATTTGTTCTCATTGTTCAATTCCCACCTATGAGTGAGAACATGCGGTGTTTGGTTTTTTGTCCTTGCAATAGTTTGCTGAGAATGATGGTTTCCAGCTTCATCCATGTCCTGGCAAAGGACATGAACTCATCATTTTTTATGGCTGCATAGTATTCCATGGTGTATATGTGCCACATTTTCTTAATCCAGTATATCATTGTTGGACATTTGGGTTGGTTCCAAGTGTTTGCTATTGTGAATAGTGCTGCAATAAACATACATGTGCATGTGTCTTTATAGCAGCATGATTTATAATCCTTTGGGTATATACCCAGAAATGGGATGGCTGGGTCAAATGGTATTTCTAGTTCTAGATCCCTGGGGAATCACCACACTGTCTTCCACAGTGGTTTAACTAGTTTACAATCCCATCAACAGTGTAAAAGTGTTCCTATTTCTCCACATCCTCTCCAGCACTTTTTGTTTCCTGACTTTTTAATGATTGCCATTCTAACTGGTGTGAGATGGTATCTCATTGTGGTTTTGATTTGCATTTCTCTGATGGCCGGTGATGATGAGCATTTTTTCATGTGTCTGTTGGCTGCATAAATGTCTTCTTTTGAGAAGTGTCTGTTCATATCCTTCGCCCACTTTTTGATGGGGTTGTTTGTTTTTTTCTTGTAAATTTGTTTGAGTTCTTTGTAGATTCTGGATATTAGCCCTTTGTCAGATGAGTAGATTGCAAAAATTTTCTCCCATTCTGTAGGTTGCCTTTTCACTCTGATGGCAGTTTCTTTTGCTGTGGAGAAGCTCTTTAGTTTAATTAGATCCCACTTGTCAATTTTGGCTTTTGTTGCCATTGCTTTTGGTGTTTTAGACATGAAGTCCTTGCCCATGCCTATGTCCTGAATGGTATTGCCTAGGTTTTCTTCTAGGGTTTTTATGGTTTTAGGCCTAACATTAAAGTCTTTTATCCAGTTTGAATTAATTTTTGTATAAGGTGTAAGGAAGGGATCCAGTTTCAGCTTTCTACATATAGCTATCCAGTTTTCCCAGCACCATTTGTTAAATAGGGAATCCTTTCCCCATTTCTTGTTTTTGTCAGGTTTGTCAAAGATCAGATAGTTGTAGATGTGTGGTATTTAAATACAGAGTTTTCATATGACCTAGGAATTCTACTCCTAGGCAGAGTCTCAAGGTAATTGAAAATGTATGTCCACCTAAAACTTGTAGTGAATGTTCATACTGGTGTTAATTATCATAGCCCCAAAATGGAAATAACCCAAATTTCCATCAGTTGATAAGTGGATAAACAAAATGTGGTATATCCATGCAATGAAATATTATTTGGCCATAAAACGGAAGTACAGCTACATGTTACAGCATGCATGAATGTTGAAGCCATTATACTTAGTGAAGGAAACCATCACAAGAAGTCACATATTGTAAGATTTTGTGTATATACAACATCCAAAATGGGTAAATCCATAGAGACAGTAGGAGATTCATGGTTGCCAAGGGCTGGAGGTGGGCAAAATGGGAAGTGATTGCTAATGGGTATGAGATTTTTTGGGGGGGAGGGGTGATAAAAATGTTCTGAAATTAAATAATGGTGATAATTGCACAACTTTAAATATACTGAAAAACATGGAATTGCATATTTTAAAAGGATAAGTTTTATGTTATGGGAATTCCATCTGCATTTTAAAAAGAAGAGAAAAACTAAAAAAGATTGATTAACTTGATGTTGAACTTTAAAACAGTTTTATGAAAGAGCACATATAACTAGCTGTGTATCATTAGCCAGGATATATAAATGACTCCTACAAATAAATGAAACAAAGGCAAAATTTCCACCAAATAATATGCAAACATATGCATATGCAAATAATAAGCAAACATATGGCTAGCCAGTTTTCCCAGCACCATTTATTAAATAGGGAATCCTTTCCCCATTGCTTGTTTTTCTCAGGTTTGTCAAAGATCAGATAATTGTAGATATGCAGCGTTATTTCTGAGGGCTCTGTTCTGTTCTATTGGTCTATATCTCTGTTTTGGTACCAGTACCATGCTGTTTTGGTTACTGTAGCCTTGTAGTATAGTTTGAAGTCAGGTAGCGTGATGCCTCCAGCTTTGTTCTTTTGGCGTAGGATTGACTTGGCAATGTGGGATCTTTTTTGGTTCCATATGAACTTTAAAGTAGTTTTTTCCAACTCTGTGAAGAAAGTTATTGGTAGCTTGATGGGGATGGCACTGAATCTACAAAATACCTTGGGGAGAATGGCCATTTTCATTATATTGACTCTTCCTATCCATGAGCGTGGAATGTTCTTCCATTTGTTTGTGTCCTCTTTTATTTCGTTGGGCAGTGGTTTGTGGTTCTCCTTGAAGAGGTCCTTCACATCCCTTATAAATTAGATTCCTAGGTAGTTTATTCTCTTTGAAGCCATTGTGAATGGGAGTTCATTCATGATTTGGCTCTCTGTCTGTTATTGGTGTATAAGAATGCTTGTGGTTTTTGTACATTGATTTTGTATCCTGAAACTTTGCTGAAATTGCTTATCAGCTTAAGGAGATTTTGGGCTGAGACAATGGGGTTTTCTAGATATACTATCATGTCATCTGCAAACAGGGACAATTTGACTTCCTCTTTTCCTAATTGAATGCCCTTTATTTCCTTCTCCTGCCTGATTGCCATGGCCAGAACTTCCAACACTATGTTGAATAGGAGTGGTGAGAGAGGGCATCCCTGTCTTGTGCCAGTTTTCAAAGGGAATGCTTCCGGTTTTTGCCCATTCAGTACGATATTGGCTGTGGGTTTGTCATAGATAGCTCTTATTATTTTGAGATATGTCCCATCAATACCTAATTTATTGAGAGTTTTTAGCATGAAGGTTGTTGAATTTTGTCAAAGGCCTTTTCTGCATCTATTGAGATAATCATATGGTTTTTGTCTTTGGTTCTGTTTATATACTGGATTACATTTATTGATTTGCGTATATTGAGCCAGCCTTGCATCCCAGGGATGAAGCCCGCTTGATCATGGTGGATAAGCTTTTTGATGTGCTTCTGGATTCGGTTTGCCAGTATTTTATTGAGGATTTTTGCATCAGTGTTCGTTAAGGATACTGGTCTAAAATTCTCTTTTTTGGTTGTGTCTCTGCCAGGCTTTGGTATCAGGATGATGCTGGCCTCATAAAATGAGTTAGGGAGGATTCCCTCTTTTTCTATTGATTGGAATAGTTTCAGAAGGAATGGTACCAGCTCCTCCTTATACCTCTGGTAGAATTCGGCTGTGAATCCATCTGGTCCTGGACTTTTTTTGGTTGGTAAGCTATTAATTATTGCCACAATTTCAGAGCCTGTTATTGGTCTATTCAGAGATTCAACTTCTTCCTGGTTTAGTCTTGGGAGGGCGTATGTGTCAAGGAATTTTTCCATTTCTTCCAGATTTTCTAGTTTATTTGCGTAGAGGTGTTTGTAGTATTCTCTGATGGTAGTTTGTATTTCTGTGGGATCAGTGGTGATATCCCCTTTATCATTTTTTATTGCGTCTATTTGATTCTTCTCTCTTTTCTTCTTTTTCAGTCTTGCTAGTGGTGTATTAACTTTGTTGATCTTTTCAAAAAACCGGCTCCTGGATTCATTAATTTTTTGAAGGGTTTTTTGTGTCTCTATTTCCTTCAGTCCTGTTCTGATTTTAGTTATTTCTTGCCTTCTGCTACCTTTTGAATGTGTTTGCTCTTGCTTCTCTAGTTCTTTTAATTGTGATGTTAGAGTGTCAATTTTGGATCTTTTCTGCTTTCTCTTGTAGGCATTTAGTGCTATAAATTTCCCTCTACACACTGCTTTGAATGTATCCCAGAGATTCTGGTATGTTGTGTCTTTGTTCTCACTGGTTTCAAAGAACATCTTTATTTCTTCCTTCATTTCGTTATGTACCCAGTAGTCATTCAGGAGCAGGTTGTTCAGTTTTCATGCAGTTGAGCGGTTTTGAGTGAGTTTCTTAATCCTGAGTTCTAGTTTGATTGCACTGTGGTCTGAGAGACAGTTTGTTATAATTTCTGTCATTTTACATTTGCTGAGGAGAGCTTTACTTCCAACTATGTGGTCAATTTTGGAATAGGTGTGGTGTGGTGCAGAAAAAAATGTACATTCTGTCGATTTGGGTTGGAGAGTTGTGTAGATGTCTATTAGGTCTGCTTGGTGCAGAGCTGAGTTCAAGTCCTAGGTATTCTTGTTAACTTTCTCTCTCGTTGATCTGTCTAATGTTGACAGTGGGGTGTTAAAGTCTCCCATTATTATTGTGTGGGAGTCTAAGTCTCTTTGTAGGTCTCTAAGGACTTGCTTTATGAATCTGGGTGCTCCTGTATTGGGTGCATATATATTTAGGATAGTTAGCTCTTCTTGTTGAATTGATCCCTTTACCATTATGTAATGGCCTTCTTTGTCTCTTTTGATCTTTGTTGGTTTAAAGTCTGTTTTATCAGAGACTAGGATTGCAACCCCTGCCTTTTTTTGTTTTCCATTTGCTTGATAGATCTTCCTCCATCCCTTTATTTTGAGCCTATGTGTGTCTCTGCATGTGAGATGGGTTTCCTGAATATAGCACACTGATGGGTCTTGACTCTTTATCCAATTTGCCCATCTGTGTCTTTTAATTGGAGCATTTAGTCCATTTACATTTAAAGTTGATATCGTTATGTGTGAATTTGATCCTGTCATTATGATGTTAGCTGGTTATTTTGCTCATTAGTTGATGCAATTTCTTCCTAGCCTTGATGGTCTTTACAATTTGGCATGTTTTTACAGTGGCTGGTACCGGTTGTTCCTTTCCAAGTTTAGTGCTTCCTTCAGGAGCTCTTTTAGGGCAGGCCTGGTGGTGACAAAATCTCTCAGCATTTGCTTGTCTGTAAAGTATTTTATTTCTCCTTCACTTATGAAGCTTAGTTTGGCTGGATATGAAATTCTGGGTTGAAAATTCTTTTCTTTAAGAATGTTGGATATTGGCCCCCACTCTCTTCTGGCTTGTAGAGTTTCTGCCGAGAGATCAGCTGTTAGTCTGATAGGCTTCCCTTTTTGGGTAACCCGTCCTTTCTCTCTGGCTGCCCTTAACATTTTTTCGTTCATTTCAACTTTGGTGAATCTGACAATTATGTGTCTTGGAGTTGCTCTTCTTGAGGAGTATCTTTGTGGTGTTCTCTGTATTTCCTGAATTTGAATGTTGGCCTGCCTTGCTAGCTTGGGGAAGTTCTCCTGGATAATATAATGCAGAGTGTTTTTCAACTTGGTTCTATTCTCCCTGTCACTTTCAGGTACACCAATCAGCCGTAGATTTGGTCTTTTCACATAGTCCCATCTTTCTTGGAGGCTTTGTTGATTTCTTTTTATTCTTTTTTCTCTAAACTTCCCTTCTTGCTTCGTTTCATTCTTTTCATCTTTCATCACTGATACCCTTTCTTCCAGTTGATCGCATCGGCTCCTGAGGCTTCTGCATTCCTCACATAGTTCTCATGCCTTGGCTTTCAGCTCCATCAGCTCCTTTAAGCACTTCTGTGTATTGGTTATTCTAGTTATACATTCGTCTAAATTTTTTTCAAATTTTTCAACTTCTTTGCCTTTTGTTTGAGTTTCCTCCTGTAGCTCGGAGTAGTTTGATCATCTGAAGCCTTCTTCTCTGAAATTGTCAAAGTCATTCTCCGTCCAGCTTTATTCCATTGCTGGTGAGGAACTGCTTTCCTTTGGAGGCGGAGAGGCACTCTGCTTTTTAGAGTTTCCCATTTTTCGCTCTGTTTTTTCCCCATCTTTGTGGTTTTATCTACGTTTGGTCTTTGATGATGGTGATGTACAGTTGGGTTTTTGGTGTGGATGTCCTTTCTGTTTGTTAGTTTTCCTTCTAACAGACAGGACCCTCAGCTGCAGGTCTGTTGGAGTTTGCTAGAGGTCCACTCCAGACCCTGTTTGCCTGGGTAACAGCAGCAGTGGGTGCAGAAGAGTGGATTTTCGTGAACCGCAAAAGCTGCTTTCTGATGGTTCCTCTGGAAGTTTTGTCTCAGAGGAGTACCCGGCCGTGTGAGATGTCAGTCTGTCCCTACTGGGGTGTGCCTCCCGGTTAGGCTGCTCGGGGGTCAGGGGTCAGGGACCCACTTGAGGAGGCAGTCTATCCGTTCTCAGATCTCCAGCTGCGTGCTGGGAGAAGCACTACTCTCTTCCAAGCTGTCAGACAGGGACATTTAAGTCTGCAGAGGTTACTGCTGTGTTTTTGTTTGTCTGTGCCCTGCCCCCAGTGGTGGATCCTACAGAGGCAGGCAGGCCTCCTTGAGCTGTGGTGGGCTCCACCCAGTTTGAGCTTCTGGGCTGATTTGTTTACCTAAGCAAGCCTGGGCAATGGCGGGCACCCCTCCCCCAGCCTTGCTGCTGCCTTGCAGTTTGATCTCAGACTGCTGTGCTAGCAATCAGCAATACTCCGTGGGCGTAGGACCCTCCGAGCCAGGTGCTGGATATAATCTCCTGGTGCGCCATTTTTTAAGCCCATCGGAAAAGCGCAGTATTAGGATGGGAGTGACCCATTTTTCCAGGTGCTGTCTGTCACCCCTTTCTTTGACTAGGAAAGGGAACTCCCTGACCCCTTGCACTTCCCGAGTGAGGCAATGCCTCGCCCTGCTTCGGCTTGCACATGGTGCGCTGCACCCACTGTCCTGCGCCCACTGTCTGGCACTCCCTAGTGAGATGAACCCGGTACCTCAGATGGAAATGCAGAAATCACCCGTCTTCTGTGTCGCTCACACTGGGAGCTGTAGACCGGAGCTGTTCCTATTCGGCCACCTTGGCTGCAACTGCCTCAAATATGGTGTTTTAAATATTATTCTCTATTGTCAACATGACAGCTAAACATGGTGTCATGTTTATATTATGTAATAATAATAATGTAATAACTTTTGTCATAGATGTACCCAATGTTTGCCTTTTTTGTTGTTACTGTTAAATTGCCTGTTTGAATCCTTTGCCTACATTTCTATTAGTATGACTGATGTATCAGTTGGGAATTGTGTTTGGCTGTAAATAACACAAACCTGGAAACAGTGGATTAAATAAGGACTTTTATTTTTTTCTCTCAGAATGAAAAGTCCAAAAGTCAAAAACCTAGGATTGGTACAGTGTCTCCATGATGCCAGTAGAGAAATGGACTCGTATCTTTCCACTAAGCCACCCCTGGCATGTGCTTTTCATCCTTGGGATTATGAGATGGCTGCTTTGCTTCCAGAATCGAGTCTGTGTTTCAGGCAGGAAGAAATGAAGGAGCCAAGGATGAAATGTCCATTCAAGCCAAGTCTGCCCTCTCCCTCCCTTCCCATACATCCACAGATTTTAAAGAGCCTTCCTGGAAGTCCCATCAAAAACTCCCTGCTCCCTTTTTTTTCAGTTGCCAGAACTAGGTCAGATGATGACTTGTATCCAGGAATTCAGCAGTGTTTGTTTAATCTTTTCTCCAAACTGGGGTTAAGTAGACAGGAATAAGAATGGATGCTGGGAAGAGACCAGTAGGCTTTTGTAGCTGGCAAACAATGATGATAACAATAGTGATGATGATCATAATAAAAATCATCATAGTTACCATTTATTATGTGCTGTGTGCCAAGTGTGTAAGCTTTGTACATTTTTCTTGTTTAATCTCCCAAATCCTCAAAGTACTTGTATTGGCACCTATTTAGAACTGAGGCGATTGAGACTCATTAATGTGGAGTAACATGTTGAAAGTCATGCGAGGGGCAATGCAAACTTGAATCCAGGTCTATTCGACTATGAAGATTGTCTGGGACTTTACTGGCTTTAGCAGTGAAAGTCTCACATTCTAGGACACCTGTCAGTCATGGAACAGTGTGGCAGGGGTCACCCACTGAAGCTCAAACAGTATTAGGGTATGAGTTCAATTAAGGTTTTTTGAATGGTTAATTTAATAAGTATTATTTATCATTTCTCGTAAGTTTAAAGACTTGCAATACGTTAAGAATACAACCTTTAAGTTGTATGTATTTTCTTTTGCTTTGTAGCTTTTATGACTCTTTTTGATATACAGATATTTAAAAATTTTATGCATCAAATATGTTTTCCTTTATAATTTTTTCCTTTGCTTTTATGTTTAGATATTCTTTCCCGTGCTATTGACCGAAAGTTATCTGCAGTTTCTTCTGGTCCTTTTATAATCTGCTTTGCAATTCAAAGTGTAAAATGGGGATATGCAGGAATGGGCAAGACTTGCATGCACATGTTCCATCTCCCAGGTTTGGGTGAGTGTTTCGAAACTGTATGCTTGTATGTTTGAAATGTTCATCTCAGGAACTGATTTAAAATCCATAACTTAAAGGGATGAAAACTCTTTCCAATGCATTTCCAATGTGCAGTGCACATGTATCTGATCTGCAATCGGCAAATGTCAAAATGTGTCAGCTCATTTCATATTCTTTTAAGCTATCCTTTGATTAAGGAAGTGCTGTACCAACTTATGTGAGCCTGCAGTCAAATCTACCTTCAAATTATTAGCATCTGGTGAGAAATGTCCTTCCCATTCTAAACACTAGTTCATCATGTCTTATTTGTAATTCATTTGATGATTTTCATATAACATTATAAATATTATACATGACTAAGCCTTTACACTGAAGCTTTGTTCTTGTAAAAATGGCAGAAACTGTGAATTGCATACTCTGTCTCTGATACAGATGTGTGGATCTGGACTAAGCAGGTGTGGTGCTAGGCCGAGTAAATCACCAGTTCCAAATGTCTTTATGTTGGGAAACATGATGTCATTAATGTTTATCTTGTACTACTGAGTCTAACTTAGTTTTCTAGCCTATGGAGTGGGAAAATGTTTGTGAATTCACTGTTATTGACAAATAATTATTAGAAAATAAAATTAATACTCTAGTCCAAGTGTTGGCAAACTTTTTGTAAAGGGCCAGATGATAGCTATTTTAGGTTTTGCTGGCCATAAGATTTCGATTGCAACCACTCAACTCTTCCTTTGTAGCAGCAGTAGACAATACATAAACAAATGGGCTTGGCTGTGCTCCAGTAAAACTTTATTTACAAAAACAGGTGGTCTACACAGTTCGGTCTGCAGACTGTATTTTGCCAACTACTGTGTAGTCAAATAATTGCTTCTTTCACAGTTCTTTCTTTTTTTTCAGAATTCTTTGAAAACTATGTATTAGATTCCTCATTGTTATATAAAAACTGTTTATTATTTCAAAGGTGGGAATTTGTTGCTATCCTGGAAAATATTAAACAAGTTCTCCTATAATTGATACTTTAAGACTTTGACTTGAATGTCTTAAAGTTAAATTGCGAAGTCCTTTGAAAATTATTTGAAGGGAAGTATCATGGTGTAAACATTTCAGAATTGTTTGTTAGGAATAGGTTGTGCCAATTGCAAATGAAAAGTTGGTTTCTCAAATCTTCTTTCATATTAGTGGCCCATAGCTTTCTTCCTAAACAACTCTTTCTATCTTCTGCCAAAAAGCTGGATATAGCTCTTAGTTTCAGTGGAGTCCATGCTTAAAGGCAGGAAAGCATATGGGTGCCATACATTTGTTAGTATTTGTCTCTACAAAATCACAAAAATTGAACACTACAGAGCTCTAAATTACAAATTTGGATGGTCTGCCTTATTGCAGATCATAAAGGCAGCATGTGCAAGATTCATCATCAATAGCATTGCTTCATGCTTTAGTAAATCAGAATGACTGACTGGAAATTTTACATCTTTTTTTGATGGATTCTCTCATGGTATAGACTATAACCTGTGTGTCAATCTCTAACTGGATATCATTAATCACATTTCAAAGCTAAATACAATTGGGGGATGTAAGTTTTATATTTATACGTCAAAATATGTACATTTTTAGGGGTAGGCAATATACAAACATATAAGTATATATGAACAAACAATATTTATATATATAATGTTTAATAATCAGCCTCTCATGGGCCCTGAATATCCATGAATTTTTATTTATGCAAAATTTCAATGCTATTAGTGCTGAAAAGAGGTTGGAATTCATGCTTTGAAAGACTTCACAGTCTATGATAAGGCTTTTGTTGTTGTTCTTGTATTTTTTGTTTGTTTTTATAGTCTTGGCAGACACTTGTTTATTGTTTGGTGGTTGGTTTATTTTTGGAAGCACCCTCAAAATAATTGGAGATAATATGTTACAAATAAAGTGGATGTTCAAGCTGGGGATTTTTATCTTTGTTCAAAAATAAGGTGTAATGTTATAGTAATAGGACTTTTTCCTGTTTTATAATGTAACTTTAAAAATTTATAGCACTAAATGCCCACAAGAGAAAGCAGGAAAGATCTAAAATCAACACCCTAACATCACAATTAAAAGAACTAGAGAAGCAAGAGCAAACAAACCCAAAAGTTAGCAGAAGGCAAGAAATAACTAAGATCAGAGCAGAACTGAAGGAGATAACCACAAAAAAACCCTTCAAAAAATCAATGAATTCAGGAGCTGGTTTTTTGAAAAGATTAACAAAATAGGTAGACCGCTAGCCAGACTAATAAAGAAGAAAAGAGAGAAGAATCAAATAGACACAATAAAAAAGGATAAAGGGGATATCACCACTGATCCCACAGAAATACGAACTACCATCAGATGTGTATATACTATACACACCTCTACGCAAATAAACTAGAAAACCTAGGAGAAATGGATACATTCCTGGACACATACACCCTCCCAGGACTAAACCAGAAAGAAGGTGAATCCCTGAATAGACCAATAACAAGTTCTGAAATTGAGGCAGTAATTAATACCTACCAACCAAAAAAAGCCCAGGACCAGATGGATTCACAGCCAAAGTCTACCACAGGTACAAAGAGGAGCTGGTACCATTCCTTCTGAAACTATTCCAAATAATAGAAAAAGAGGGCTCCTCCCTAACTCATTTTAGGAAGCCAGCATCATCCTGATACCAAAACCTAGCAGAGACAAAAAAAAAAAAAAAAAAAAAAAAAAAAATTTCAGGGCTGGTATCCTTGATGAACATCAATGAGAAAATCCTCAATAAAGTACTGGCCAACTGAATCCAGCAGCACGTCAAAAAGCTTATCCACCAGGACTTTTTAAGTGCTTTAAGCAGTGGAACGGTCACTGAAATATGTATTGCCTCCTAACATTAATTTTTGAAGAACAACTTTCATTTGAGCATGGAAGCTAAAGTCTGTTTTGAAAGTCTCATTACTCTATATTCATATCTTGTAAAAACACACTTACACACTTCCTTAGAAATGTAATTTGGACAAAAATTACATTTCCAAAAAGAATATTTCCAAATAATCAAGTTTATTTTTAGTAATAAACTAAGTTTATCTGTAAAACTAGGGGGCTGAAATTTAGCCAAACATAACAAAGTAAATATATAAAAACAATAAAATAGACAATATTATCAACAGAATTTATAATTTTTGTCTTTCAAGATATCCATGGATGCTTTGCTGCTAATTTCTCAGACCAGTGCAACAACTATATGATTTGATAATGGGAGTTTCCTTCCCAAGTACCTGTAACTTCTACAGTATTATCTTTGTGGGTGGTATGCTGGGATATTCTGAAACGTCATTCTTTATTCCTCACATAATGGAACCAAGTGCTGGAAGAGAGCAAGAAGAGCATAGTCAGGAAAGAAAGAAGCATTCAGAAAAACACCACATTGGGTTTAAAAATTTTATAATAGATTTAACCTAAGGAAGATAAAGTCTTGTATTAACAAATAAATAGAAGCAACTGCAAATATGTTTGAATGGAGACTATGGTGCATATTTTTCTTTGCTCCATTTCTTTTTCTCTCTTAAAATACATGTGTGCTCCTTCATACAAAAATTTATTGTTAATTTTTCAATTGCAAAAGTACTTAATAAAGAGCACTTTGAAAACAAAGTAAAACAGTAAGAATTACCTATCATTGATGACCTAGAGATATAAATGGTAAAACTTGAATTCATGCCTTCTCTTTTTTCCTTTTTTTAACTTATGTATTTTTTGTTTTTACAAAAAGAGGATCCATCACATGTGTTTCATAAGTTGCCCTTTTATATAGCAACGTACTTAAATATCTCTGACTACATCTTTTTTGTCAATGTGCTTTTTTCTCAAAATAATTTGAAAAATAGTTTTATCTAGCTCATTTTTTAAATCTTAAAAGCAATGCATATTTATTGCAAAATCAGAAAACATACATTTAAAAGATATCATCTTTCATACTACTGCCAAAAGTTGCTGAAGCTTGTTTTACAGGGCACTTGAAAGAAGGTATTTATAAGCCAGGCAGAGTGGTGCACACCTGTAATCCGAGCATTTTGGAAAGCAGAAGTGGGCAGATCACCTAATGTCAGGAGTTCAAGACCAGCCTGGCCAATAGGGTGAAACCGTGTCTCTACTAAAAATAAAAAAAATTAGCTGGGTGTGGTGGCAGGAACCTGTAATCCCAGCAACTTGGGAGGCTGAGGCAGGAGAATCACTTGAGCCCGGGAGGTGGAGGTTGCAGTGAGAAGACATCGAGCCACTGCACTCCAGCCTAGGTAACAGAGCGAGGCTCCATCTGAAAAAAAAAAAAGATATTTATGCTAAAATAGGTTTAGGAAATTGGGGGTTAAATGCACATAAACAGGTTTTCTTTTATTACAGGACTTCTCAGAGCCTTTAATATGCTGATGTGTACTATGATATTCACAGAAGGGAGGTAAAATGTAGAGTTTCCCAAACTTATTTGATGAGAGAAGCTTTATTTCAATAGATTAGTTTTTCTTAGAACACGCTTTGGTATACAGTGTTCTTTACACACACACAGACACACACACACACACACACACAGAGGCATACTCAAACAATCTTTATTTACTTATTACTAGGTGATTAATAATTGGATAATGAGCTTAATATATCATGGTCATCTATTCACATTAATAAATGATCCACATCATCATTTTAATGGCTGCCAAGTATACCACTGTTTTCATGCATCCTAATTTTTCAAAACAACTCCTTATTGATGTACATTTAAGCTGTTTCCATTTTTTTTGCATTTGCAAATCATGCTGAATCAATACCTTTGTACATTTCTGTATATTTGTTCAATAATTTCTTTAGGATATACTCCTAACAAAGAGACAGTATGGGCCTTTTCATCTTATCTGTATTCCCAGATTAGTTTCTTTGCCTAGGAATATGACAGTTTTTAATACAATTAGGATAGTTTTTCCTAATTAGGATAAGGAATTGTTCACTCATGAAGTATGAATAGGATCAGAGTAAGCTATCAGAAAAATAGTTTCTTAAATACTTGCAATTATTCATAAGAATGATATGTATTTATGAAGGAGTAATTATTAACATTTTTTTAGGATGGAAGCTTAATACAAATGATGTAAAAAATTAGAAACCAAATTCCAAAAATATTATTCTCCCCTCTTCCTTCTAGAGAATAAAAAAGGTTAAAAGGAACAATACCTTCTGAATTTTAAGTGAAAAAGAAACACATTTTAAGTCCAAGTTAAGATGTAGAAATAGACCCCTATTGATTTGTCTCTTCTCATTAATTAAAACCTGAAATACCCTATCCAGTGTTTTATTATGACTACATTCTATCAAAAATCCCATAAGTTATTCCATTGGAGTTTACATAGGCTGATACCTCATCCTGCTTTGAATAAAAAGTCAGAAAGCAAATCTGTTTGATCACATTTGCTCTGAGTATTGGAGTCTACACTGAAGCTTCTGAACAATTATATACAGGACTGAGCAAAGGCTATTGTTTGCTTATGTGGTAGATTGGAATCGCGAATGTTAATGCTATCCCCAAGAACACTTTTTAATTTATATCAAAATTGTATAAACAGGGTCACCAGTGCTAAATGGGATGTCAATGACCTATGAAGATCAGAAAGTAAACAAAGATCTTAAAATAAGCATGTAACCTGAACACCTCAAGAATTGTTGTATATTGAAAGGCATTTGTTTACATAAAGAAAGGGAAAATTACTTAGTGCTAATTCAGTTTGTGGCAGGTTTCTTCTTTCTCAATCCATCAGCAAAACGGTGATGGACAAAAGTTTCACCCTGTCTATTTTAAAGGGCTGTGGAGAAAACCAACATGAACCAATGGTTAATTCACGTCCTTTGAAATCGTGGGCATTCAGAAGACTACCTACTTCCTTTATGGGTTATTTAACTTCAGGCCAATTTCTTTTCTCAGTATGAGCATCATTGAGGAAAGAGGATAGCCAGGAAACTTGAGTAAGATTAAAGGAGTAAGATACAGCCAGCAGGAAGAGGTAGGTAGATTCACTGAGGACATGTTCAGGGATTTCTTTGAAGCCCAAACTCCCAACTTTAAAAGGAATTCCAGCCAGATGGAGAACAAATGGGAACATGTTTTGGGGTGGGTGAGCCACATGTTTTGGTTTCAGGGGTGAAGGATTGATGAGTCCAAAAAACGTTTGTGTAAAAACGGGAGAATGAATTAAGAAAAAGAAACACTATTTTTTATTATGACTTATTAGATACATATAATTATGGATCTGAAACTGAGGCAAATTAAAAATTCACCAAAATATTGGCATCCTCCCTTATCCTTGGGGATAAATTCCAAGAACCTCAGTGGATTTCTGAAACTGCAGGTGGTGCCAAACCCGGTTGCTGCTAATGGAAACACGTTTCTGTTCATTTCTTCCACAAAGTTAATGCCTTTTCTATCTTAATTATTTATCACTCACTGTAGCCTTAACATTTGTAGCTAAGGTGTGACAGCAAAACTGGCACAAATTTGTTTTTCCTTCTTCACAATTTAATGGATAGAAGACTTAGTCTTACCATAGATCTTAGCGTCCTTAGCATAGGATTTTTTTTCTTTCCTTATTAAGTCCAGAACTTTCATCTTTTCACCTAAAGGAAGTAGTTTATACCTTCTTTTTGGTGTATTCGAATGGCTAGCATCGTTACTCTTGCCTTTGGAGCCATTATTAAGTAAAAGAAGGGTTACTTGAACACAGCACTGGGATGCTGCAAGAGTCCATTTGATAACCGCGCCAGTTACTATTAATAAGTGACTGACTGGAGGGTAGTGTAGACAGCCTTCCAAGTCATCAAGGATGTGATTCCAGAGGCAGTGTAGCCTAGCGACTATGGCTCTGTGGTCATACTGCCTAGATTTGGATCCAGGCTCTTCGAGTTACACTGCGTGACTCTAAGGAGGTAATTTGACCTCTCTTTACCTGACTTTTCTTATCACTAAAATGAAAGTAATAATAGTTTCCACCTGCTAAGTTAGTTGTGACGAGTAAATGAGCTATTAGGTGCAATGTGCTTAGAACAGTGCTTGACATATGTAGTAAGTAAGTCCTCAGTGAATGTTAGTCATTTATTTGAACATTTAAAGACCCACTAATCTGGATACACTTCTTCTTGTTCTCCCTTCCTTCCCTCCCTCCCTCCCTCCCTTCTTTCCTTCCTTCCTGCCTTCTTTCCTTCCTTCCTGCCTTCTTTCCTTCCTTCCTTCCTTCCTTTATCTTTCTGTCTTTCGACAGGGCCTTGCTTAGTTGCCTAGGCTGGAGTGTAGTGGTTCCATTTCGGCTCACTGCGGCCTCATACTCCTTGGTTTAAGCAATCCTCCCCCCTCAGCCTCCCAAGTAGCTGGGAGCACAGTCGTGTGCCACCATGCCTGGCTAAGTTTTTGATTTTTTTTTTTTTTGGTAGAGATGGAGTCTCACTATCTTGCTCCTGGGCTCAAGTGATCCTCCCGCCTCAGCCTCCCAAAATGCTGGGATTACAGGTGTGAGCCACAGGGCCTAGCCACCTTTCCTTTTGATATCTTAATTTATTTGGTTCTTTTTTTTTAATTTACTTTAAGTTTTAGGGTACATGTGTACAACGTGCAGGTTAGTTACATATGTATACATGTGCCATGTCGGTATGCTGCACCCATTAACTCATCATTTAGCATTACATATATCTCCTAATGCTATCCCTCCCCTCTCCCCCCACCCCACAACAGGCCCTGGTGTGTGATGTTCCCCTTCCTGTATCCATGTGTTCTCATTGTTCAATTCCCACCTATGAGTGAGAACATGCAGTGTTTGGTTTTTTGTCCTTGCGATAGTTTGCTGAGAATGATGGTTTCCAGCTTCATCCATGTCCCTACAAAGGACATGAACTCATCATTTTTTATGGCTGCATTGTATTCTATGGTGTATATGTGCCACATTTTCTTAATCCAGTATATCATTGTTGGACATTTGGGTTGGTTCCAAGTCTTTGCTATTGTGAATAGTGCCGCAATAAACATACGTGTGCATGTGTCTTTATAGCAGCATGATTTATAATCCTTTGGGTATATACCCAGAAATGGGATGGCTGGGTCAAATGGTATTTCTAGTTCTATATACTTGAGGAATTGCCACACTGACTTCCACAATGGTTGAACTAGTTTACAGTCCCACCAACAGTGTAAAAGTGTTCCTATTTCTCCACATCCTCTCCAGCACCTGTTGTTTCCTGACTTTTTAATGATGGACATTCTAACTGGTGTGAGATGGTGTCTCATTGTGGTTTTGATTTGCATTTCTCTGATGGCCAGTGACGATGAGCATTTTTTCATGTATCTTTTGGCTGCATAAATATCTTCTTTCGAGAAGTGTCTGTTCATATCCCTTGCCCACTTTTTGATGGGGTTGTTTGTTTTTTTCTTGTAAATTTGTTTGAGTTAGCCCTTTGTCAGATGAGTAGGTTGTGAAAATTTTCTCCCATTTTGTAGGTTGCCTGTTCACTCTGATGGTAGTTTCTTTTGCTGTGCAGAAGCTCTTTAGTTTAATTAGATCCCATTTGTCAATTTTGGCTTTTGTTGCCATTACTTTTTGTGTTTTAGACATGAAGTCTTTGCCCATGCCTATGTCCTGAATGGTAATGCCTAGGTTTTCTTCTAGGCTTTTTATGGTTTTAGGTCTAACATTTAAGTCTTTAATCCATCTTGAATTAATTTTTGTATAAGGTGTAAGGAAGGGATCCAGTTTCAGCTTTCTACATATGGCTAGCCAGTTTTCCCAGCACCATTTTTTAAATAGGGAATCCTTTCCCCATTTCTTGTTTTTGTCAGGTTTGTCAAAGATCAGATAGTTGTAGATATGTGGCATTATTTCTGAGGGCTCTGTTCTGTTCCATTGGTCTATATCTCTGTTTTGGTACCAGTACCATGCTGTTTTGGTTACTGTAGCCTTGTAGTATAGTTTGAAGTCAGGTAGCGTGATGCCTCCAGCTTTGTTCTTTTGGCTTAGGATTGACTTGGCAATGCGGGCTTTTTTGGTTCCATATGAACTTTAAAGTAGTTTTTTTCCAATTCTGTGAAGAAAGTCGTTGGTAGCTTGATGGGGATGGCATTGAATCTATAAATTACCTTGGGCAGTATGGCCATTTTCATGTTATTGATTCTTCCTATCCATGAGCATGGAATGTTCTTCCATTTGTTTGTATCCTCTTTTATTTCATTGAGCAGTGGTTTGTAGTTCTCCTTGAAGAGGTCCTTCATGTCCCTTGTAAGTTGGATTCCTAGGTAGTTTATTCTCTTTGAAGCCATTGTGAATGGGAGTTCATTCATGATTTGGCTCTCTGTTATTGGTGTGTAAGAATGCTTGTGATTTTTGCACATTGATTTTGCATCCTGAGACTTTGCTGAAGTTGCCTATCAGCTTAAGGAGATTTTGGGCTGAGACAATGGGGTTTTCTAGATATACAATCGTGTCATCTGCAAACAGGGACAATTTGACTTCCTCTTTTCCTAATTGAATGCCCTTTATTTCCTTCTCCTGCCTGATTGCCGTGGCCAGAACTTCCATCACTATGTTGAATAGGAGTGGTGAGAGAGGGCATCCCTGTCTTGTGCCAGTTTTCAAAGGGAATGCTTCTAGTTTTTGCCCATTCAGTATGATATTGGCTGTGGGTTTGTCATAGATAGCTCTTATTATTTTGAGATATGTCCCATCAATACCTAATTTATTGAGAGTTTTTAGCATGAAGGTTGTTGAATTTTGTCAAAGGCCTTTTCTGCATCTATTGAGATAATCATATGGTTTTTGTCCTTGGTTCTGTTTATATGCTGGATTACATTTATTGATTTGCGTATATTGAGCCAGCCTTGCATCCCAGGGATGAAGCCCACTTGATCATGGTGGATAAGCTTTTTGATGTTCTGCTGGATTTGGTTTGTCAATATTTTATTGAGGATTTTTGCACTGATGTTCATCAGGGATATTGGTCTAAAATCCTCTTTTTTTGTTGTGTCTCTTCTAGGCTTTGGTATCACGATGATGCTGGCCTCATAAAATGAGTTAGGGAGGATTCCCTCTTTTTCTATCGATTGGAATAGTTTCAGAAGGAGTGGTACCAGCTCCTCCTTGTACTTCTGGTAGAATTCGGCTGTGAATCCATCTGGTCCTGGACTTTTTTTGGTTGGTAAGCTATTAATTATTGCCTCAATTTCAGAGCCTGTTATTGGTCTATTCAGAGATTCAAATTCTTCCTGGTTTAGTCTTGGGAGGGCGTATGTGTCGAGGAATTTATCCATTTCTTCTAGATTTTCTAGTTTATTTGCATAGAGGTGCTTGTAGTATTCTCTGATGGTAGTTTGTATTTCTTGGGATTGGTGGTGATATCCCCTTTATCATTTTTTATTGCATCTATTTGATTCTTCTCTCTTTTCTTATTAGTCTTCCTAGCGGTCTATCAATTTTGTTGATCTTTTCAAAAAACCGGCTCCTAGATTCATTGATTTTTTGAAGGGTTTTTTGTGTCTCTATATGCTTCACTTCTGCTCTGATCTTAGTTATTTCTTGCCATCTACTAGCTTTTGAATGTGTTTGCTCTTGCTTCTCTAGTTCTTTTAATTGTGATGTTAGGGTGTCAATTTTAAATCTTTCCTCCTTTCTCTTGTGGACATTTAGTGCTATAAATTTCCCTCTACACACTGCTTTGAATGTGTCCCAGAGATTCTGGTATGTTGTGTCTGTGTTCTCATTGGTTTCAAAGAACATCTTTATTTCTTCCTTCATTTCGTTATGTACCCAGTAGTCATTCAGGAGCAGGTTGTTCGGTTTCCATGTAGTTGAGTGGTTTTGAGTGAGTTTCTTAATCCTGAGTTCTAGTTTGATTGCACTGTGGTCTGAGAGACAGTTTGTTATAATTTCTATTGTTTTACATTTGCTGAGGAGTGCTTTACTTCCAACTATGTGGTCAATTTTGGAATAGGTGTGGTGTGGTGCTGAGAAGAATGTATATTCTGTCGATTTGGGGTGGAGAGTTCTGTAGATGTTTATTAGGTCTGCTTGGTGCAGAGCTGAGTTCAATTCCTGGGTATCCTTGTAAACTTTCTGTCTCATTGATCTGTCTAATGTTGACAGTGGGGTGTTAAAGTCTCCCATTATTATTTTGTGGGAGTCTAAGTCTCTTTGTAGGTCTCTAAGGACTTGCTTTATGAATCTGGGTGCTCCTGTATTGGGTACATATATAATTAGGATAGTTAGCTCTTCTTGTTGAATTGATCCCTTTACCATTATGTAATGGCCTTCTTTGTCTCTTTTGATCTTTGTTGGTTTAAAGTCTGTTTTATCAGAGACTAGGATTGCAACCCCTGCCTTTTTTTGTTTTCCATTTGCTTGGTAGATCTTCCTCCATCCTTTTATTTTGAGCCTATGTGTGTCTCTGCATGTGAGATTGGTTTCCTGAATACAGCACACTGATGGGTCTTGACTCTTTATCCAATTTTCCCAACTGTGTCTTTTAATTGGAGCATTTAGCCCATTTACATTTAAGTTTGATGTTGTTATGTGTGAATTTGATCCTGTCCTTATGATGTTAGCTGGTTATTTTGCTCGTTAGTTGATGCAGTTTCTTCCTAGCCTTGATGGTCTTTACAATTTGGTATGTTTTTACAGTGGCTGGTACTGGTTTTTCCTTTCCAAGTTTAGTGCTTCCTTCAGGAGCTCTTTTAGGGCAGGCATGGTGGTGACAAAATCTCTCAGCATTTGCTTGTCTGTAAAGTATTTTATTTCTCCTTCACTTATGAAGCTTAGTTTGGCTGGATATGAAATTCTGGGTTGAAAATTCTTTTCTTTAAGAATGTTGAATATTGGCCCCCACTCTCTTCTGGCTTGTAGAGTTTCTGCCGAGAGATCAGCTGTTAGTCTGATGGGCTTCCCTTTGTGGGTAACCCGTCCTTTCTCTCTGGCTGCCCTTAACATTTTTTCATTCATTTCAACTTTGGTGAATCTGACAATTATGTGTCTTGGAGTTGCTCTTCTCGAGGAGTATCTTTGTGGCATTTTCTGTATTTCCTGAATTTGAATGTTGGCCTGCCTTGCTAGATTGGGGAAGTTCTCCTGGATAATATCCTGCAGAGTGTTTTCCAACTTGGTTCCATTCTCCCCGTCACTTTCAGGCACACCAATCAGATGTAGATTTGGTCTTTTCACATAGTCCCATATTTCTTGGAGGCTTTGTTCATTTCTTTTAATTCTTTTTTCTCTAAACTTCTCTTCTCACTTCATTTCATTCATTTTATCTTCCATCACTGATACTCTTTCTTCCAGTTGATCGATTCGGCTTCTGAGGCTTGTGCATTTGTCATGTATTTCTCGTGCCTTGGTTTTCAGCTCCATCAGGTCCTTTAAGGACTTCTCTGCATTGGTTATTCTAGTTAGCCATTCATCTAATTTTTTTTCAAGGTTTTTAACTTCTTTGCCATGGGTTAGGACTTCCTCCTTTAGCTCAGAGTAGTTTGATCATCTGAAGCCTTCTTCTCTCAACTCGTCAAAGTCATTCTCCGTCCAGCTTTGTTCCATTGCTGGTGAGGAGCTGTGTTCCTTTGGAGGAGGAGGGGGTGCTCTGATTTTAAGAGTTTCCAGTTTTTTTGCTCTGTTTTTTCCCCATCTTTGTGGTTTTATCTACCTTTGGTCTTTGATGATGGTGATGTACAGATGGGTTTTTGGTGTGGATGTCCTTTCTGTTTGTTAATTTTCCTTCCAACAGTTAGGAGCCTCAGCTGCAGGCCTGTTGGAGTTTGCTGGAGGTCCACTCTGGACCCTGTTTGCCTGGGTATCAGCAGCAGAGGCTGCAGAACAGCAGATATTGGTGAACAGCAAATGTTGCTGCCTGATTGTTCCTCTGGAAGTTTTGTCTTAGAGGAGTACCTGGCCATGTGAGGTGTCAGTCTGCTCCTACTGGGGGGTGCCTCCCAGTTAGGCTACTCGGAGGCCAGGGACCCACTTGAGGAGGCAGTCTGTCCGTTCTCAGATCTCCAGCTGCGTGCTGGGAGAACCACTGCTCTCTTCAAAGCTGTCAGACAGGGACATTTAAGTCTACAGAGGATTCTGCTGCCTTTTGTTTGGCTGTGCCCTGCCCCCAGAGGTGGAGTCTACAGAGGCAGGCAGGCCTCCTTGAGCTGTGGTGGGCTCCACCCAGTTCGAGCTTCTGGGCTGCTTTGTTTACCTACTCAAGCCCCGGCAATGGTGGGTGCCCCTCTCCCAGCCTTGCTGCCGCCTTGCAGTTTGATCTCAGACTGCTGTGCTAGCAATAAGTGAGGCTCCGTCGGCATAGGACCCTCTGAGCCAGGCACGGATGTAATCTCCTGGTGTGCCGTTTTCTAAGACCATTGGAAAAGCGCAGTATTAGGGTGGGAGTGACCCGATTTTCCAGGTGCCATCTGTCACCCCTTTCTTTCACAAGGAAAGGGAATTCCCTGACCCCTTGTGCTTCCCAGGTGAGACGATGCCTCTCCCTGCTTCAGCTCACACTCGATGCACTGCAACCACTGTCCTGCACCCACTTTCCGACACTCCCCAGTGAGATGAACCGGGTACCTCAGTTGGAAATGCGGAAATCACCCATCTTCTGTGTCGCTCATGCTGGGAGCTGTAGACTGGAGCTATTCCTATTCGGCCATCTTGGCTCTACCCCCCAATTTATTTGGTTCTTAATGACCTTTTGTGTTTTTTAGGAGTCACTTCTCAAAATATAAATAGTCTGTTAATTATTTATATTTCAGTGGACTCACCCCAAAGCTGCTATCAATTAATAAATACTACAGCAAGGTTTAATTTGTTCCCGTATTTACTCAGTGGGATACCACTGTGGGGGAAGAGCAAGAAGTGATGAGCCAGTGGGAAGCATCCTAGGACAAACCTAACCCACCCTTTTCTACTTTATACTAAACAGTCCACCAATTATAGTTTTGCTAATTGCAAGGAAAATGTTAAGTTTGTAATGTTTCAATGCAAAGCACTAAAGAAAGAACATGCTAATACAATTCTGTGAGATAAAATAGAAGGCTGTGATACATTTTCTGGCTCCTTGCCTGAACCATGGGAAGAAAAATGTGTCTTATTTGAAGGCAGTCATGAAACGGGAGGAACTCATGAAAGATTTGCATAGGTTGATTGTGAAAAAGACGATGTAGAGGAATTCCAGAGTCTCTGTTTTGGTTGCATGCTGTGGAAAGCCAAGTTAGCATAGAGCTGAGGATGAAGCCCAAACAACCACATGCTTGAGGCATCAAAGGACAGAGACAGGAAAGAAAGGACAGGCAGACACATACACACAGACACAGACACATACACACACAGACACACACACACACACTCAAAGGAATTATTTTAAAGCAGTAAGCATATCTTTTACTGAAATACCAAATTTTGTTTTATGCGCATTTTTTGTTTTTGAGTTACATATGTCAGAGAAGGGTACTCTCATCCTCTCAATGTTTGAGTTTGTTTCAGTGTTGATCCAATCCTAACTGCAGGATTTGTTCAGTGAACCAAGACATGTATCTTTAAAGCCAAAAGTGGTTTCACTAAAACAGTGATTCTCAAACTTTTTGATCTCATATCCTTACACAACTTTTTAAAATTATTGAGAATTTTCATTTTGTTATTATACCCATTGATATTTACCATATTAGAAACTGGAACTGAGAAAAAACTACTTATTCACTTATCTAAATCCCATTTCACATTTTGATAAATTTTTTTTTGTGAAAACATTTTTCAAAACAAAAAAATAATGAGAACAGTGGCAAAATGTTCAGCTTAATAGATGACAGATTTTCATATCTGTTTCTGGATTTAATTTGTTTTGTTGTATCATGTAGTCTCTGGAAAACTCTTATGTACTATAATGAGAGAACAAGAATGAAAATGGAAAAAACACTTTAGTATTTTGGGGGAAATAGTTTTGAATTCATAGACTTCCTGAAAATGTCTCAGGAATACCCCAGGAATCTCCATACCGCACTTGGAGAACTACTATCCCAAGACAAAGTCGTAAGCTTGGTCAAGACTGAGTGGCCTGATTTAATTGTTGCTGTTGTTATTGCATCACTATAGGTTATTGGTTTTAAAAAGCCCATCTCTTCACACTCTGAATTTGGAATATGTCTTATATTGATAGTGACTTACAACAGCTGTTGGCCCAGTGGCAGTTGTGATGTACTTATTACATGCACAAGCATGAATTTGGTCATAGCTATTCACAGCATCATTATTTTTATTGAATTATCTGCATTGTTATTATGTGTTGAGAGTTTAGTTGTTATTTAAAGTCTCTTTCTCTCAGAATTTATAGTATAATATAGTTCTGAAATGAGAAGTTACTGTAGGTGCAGAAAGGCAAGCAGAGAGCAGTGGGGCATATATCTGACATTAGGAAAGCGATTTTGGGAGAAGGAATAGGATTCTATATTTTCTTGCATAAGAACAACAACGTACTTCATGGTATCAAAAAAGGTACTAAATCCACATGTATCTATGGCTGAATTGTGTGTTGTTAGTGAGAAATGTGCAAAATGATTGCCTTTCATGTGCCAAACCACACACCTGAAGACACAAAAACTTGCCAAATCTCTTGGTATCGAGGAAAGATGCTGCACAGCAATGAGAGGATGATGTGTCATGCAGGATTATCATTAAGGTAGGGTGTCATTACTTAATTGGCAGCCTTTTTCCTTTCTTAGAGGTCCATTAAATAATTCATGTGTTTCCAGTGATGACATCTTAGATTGAGTACAATAGTCACAACAATATTTTTGACTGGTGTATTTGTTTCCTAGACTTGTGATCACAGGTTACCACAAACCAGGTGGCTTAACACAACAGAAATATATTCTCTCACAGTTTTCGGGACTAGAAGCCTGAAATCAAGGTGTCAGCAGAGTCATGCACCCTCTAAGACTGGTGGAATCCCTCCTTTCCTCCTTCTAGTTTCTGATAGTGGCTGTAATTCCTTGGTGTTTCTTGGCATGCAGATGTATCATCCCAGTCTTTGCTTCTGTCATCACAGGATAGTCTCCTTGTGTACCTCCGTCTTCACATGGTGTTTTTCCCTTTTTGTAGGGACACCAGTCATATTGGATTAAGGACTCACCCTACTCCAATATGACCTCATCTTAACTAATTACAACTATAAAAACTCTATTTCCAACAAAGTCACATTCTGGGGTACTGGGGGTTAGGACTTCAACATGTCTTTTGGGAGGCTACAATTCAACCCATAACAACAGGTAAGGAACATAACATTTCTATGTCTGTGGCAGAGAAAATTCTATGGGTTTCCAAATTCTGTTTTGTATTCCTCCCTCCTGGGCACAATACAAATTTTATTTTCCAGTTCCCTTGCAGTAAAGCAAGAGTGTGTGATTAATTATGGGCAATGAAATTTGAGAATAAGTGGCATGTGTCACTTCTGGGCTGAGGCAGTAAAAAGCTGCTGTGTGACTTTTCAGTTTCTTGATTTTCCTCAGGTAGTGAGTGTAAGAGCAATGTGTTGAGATAGCAAACCCACAAGATCACAGCAGCCTGGATCTCTGAGTCACTATATGGATGATGAAGCACTACACTGTTGAGTCTGACCTAAAGCAATATTTATATTGTGAGAAATTTGTGTGTGTTAAACCACTGAGATTTTGGAGTCGTTTATCACAGAAGCATAATCTAGTCTATCCTGATTAACACATAAAGATGCACCAAGAGGTAGAGGATGGCATGAAGTGATGAATTTCCAATTAACTTTCTGTAGCCATATCTATGAATTCTTTCTAAGGGTGAAATAGTTCTTTTAACATTCAAAAATCAATCAATGTTACACACCACATCAATAGAATAAAGGACAAAAACCACATGATTATCTCAATAGATGCAGAAAAAAAATTTGACATCCAACACTTTGTTATGATGAAAACACTGAACAAACGAAGGCAAGTCAACTTCCTCAACGTAATAAAGGGCATCTACAAAAAAATCCATCACTGTGATCATATATAATGGTGATTTCCTCCTAAGATTAAGAACAATATGAGAATGTCCACTCTCTCATCAGTTTTGTTCAACATTTGTACTGGAGGTTTGCTAGCCAGAGCAATTAAGCAAGAAAACAAGATAAAGGCATCCAGACAGGAAGAGAAAAAGTAAAATTATTTTTATTCACATATGATATGGTCTTATGTATAAAAAAATTTTAAGGAACCCACAAAAAATGATTAAATCTAATAAATGAATTCAGCAAAGTTGAAAGGTACAAGCTCAATATATGAAATCAATTTTATTTATACGTACTAGCAATGAATAAGCCAAAGTGAAGTTAAGAAAATAATTCAATTTATAATAGAATTAAAAGAATGAAATGCTTGGGAACACATTTAAAAAGTGTAAGATGTATACACTGAAAACAATAAAACATTATTGAAAAATATTAAAGAAGATCTAAATAAATGGAAAGATATTCCATGTTCATAGATTGGAAGATGGTATTGGGTTTTTTTGTTTGTTTGTTTTTTGCTTTCTTAACTTGTATTTTAGGTTCAGGGGTACATGTGAAAGTTTGTTACATAGGTAAACTCATGTCATGGGGGTTTGTTATACAGATTATTTCATTACCCATGAATTACGCCCAGTGTCCAATAGTTATCTTTTCTGTTCCTGATAATATTGCTAAGGTGATAATACTCCCCTAAATTGATCTACAGATTCACACAATTCCTATTAAATTCCAGCTACCTCTTTTTTTGGTAAAAGTTGATAACTCATGTTAAAATACATATGGAAATTCAAGGAACCCAGAACACCTAGAACAACCCTGAAAAACAGCAAAGTTGGAGGGCTCACTCATCAGAATAAAATTAACAGGCTCACACATACTGCTTTTTAGAAAAGGAACATCTTTATTTTAAACATAAAATTAATATATTCTTACTTGTACTAGTCAGGATAGGCAAGGTCATTCTTCATGAACAAACTCTCCAAATCTTAAAAGTTTAGAATAATGAGAGTTAATGTTTTGCTCTAATTAAGTGTCCACTGGGGATTGGCTGAGAGCTCTGACCTACATCTCATTTCTGAACCTAAGCTGATGGAGCAGCCACTATCTCAAACTTGAGCCACCATCTCAAGGGTTTGTGTCAAAAGAAAAGAGCTGAGGAGGATCCTGCACCAGCAATTAAACATTCCAGCCTGGAAGTGACACACGCCATTTTTGCTCATAACTCTTTAGACAGAACCAATCACATGGTGCCACCCAACCACAAGGGGTCCTGGTATAATTCTTTCATGGGCTCACATAACAAGTAAATGCAACTCTTTAGTGAAGAGATAGATTATCTGTTGTAAGAAAATAAAATGATACAAAACCATTTCACTCAGTAATACCCCAGAGATGATCACCGTTACCAAGGTGGAATATATTTTCTAGACTCTTATAGGAATATACATATCCACACATACACAATTTAATTTAAAAAACCACACTAGAAATGTCATTCTAAAATCTGTTCCTTCCTGGACCCCCAGTCATATAACAATCACATTTCTCCATGAAAAGACATATAATTTTACCTCACATCTTTTAGCTGCTACAGGCTAGGATGGATGTGATTTACTTCATTTACTCTGTATAGAGTAATATTTAGTTTCTTTCTAGATTTTGATATTATTAAACACTTTGTAATCAATACTCTTGCACATGTATCGTAGCTAACAGTAAATGTTTATGACTGACTGAATAAAGATGTCAACAAATGAATGAATGAAGATAACCAATCACCAGTGATTTAAGACTACAAACACATGGTGAGAGAAGTAAAAAATGCATTATTCCAACCTTTTTCATGTTGGTTAGCATGTTTCAGAATGGCAATAAAGGCAGAGGAATTCTTACCTACATTAATGTAGCAGGTCATTCACATTAGCATTTCTAGAGTTCGTTAAACCCCTGGATTCCTGTTCAAGTAAAACATTTTTTTTTTATTATAAAACTAAATATCCACTCTGAGAGCCTGTGGAAATAGAAGGTAGATGGCAATGTTACTGCCCGAAGTCTGAAGCTCCTGAGACATGAACAAGATGGTAATGTGACTCCTCATTTATTTTTTATCTTCAGTTTCAATTTTTTAAATTATCATATATTTAGAATGACTAGTGATTTTAAATGAGAAATTGGAATCTAAAGATAATCAGAGTTTTAGCAGCTTAAACCAATCACCAGTGCACCAGCTTGAAAAGCTTTGTGACTTTGACTGTGGAGGCATTTACAGTCCCAGGAGGAAAGTGGCTTTGGCAGCTCTCAGTTTTGATGGGTTAAGTAGTTTGTAGTTGGTTTTGGAGGGGGTGTTACTGTGGAAGATAAATGAGTTCCTCAGTTTATGAACTTACTCCCCAGGCTGCTCAACTCAGCTAAGCTCTCATGGCAACTGCTCGATGGGGTTCTCACTGTGAGACAGTCAGCACCACGCTTGAAGCCCTGCAGGAAAAACAAACCCCACTGAATCAACCAAAATATTGGAGAGAACTTCAGTAGTTTCAGTAAATCCTAAATCAGAGAAGAAGATGGTGTATGTGTGTGTGTGTGTGTGTGCTTATCGTACATCCTTATTCACATGAACTTTATAAGGACTCATCATAAAAGATGACTGAAAGCAACCAGAAAAACATTCTTCTTAGGCTGATTTATTTCATTTTCAATTCAAGCTGTATATAGTATGCAAAGCATATTTTAAAGATCTGTTTAATTTTGCCAATTATATTTGAGTAGTTATTTTCTTAGTCTGTGTGTGTGTGTGTGTGTGTGTGTATGTGTGATGAGAGAAAGAGAGAGAGATTTGGCCAAGGAGATAATAAGGGAGAAGGTAAACAATATGAGGAATTATAGCAAATTATTATGTCTGATTTGGGAATATAGAACAGGAATGTATCAATTAACTAGCAATGCACTGTAAAATGCCATAGACTGGGCTATTTCTTACAGTCCTAGAGATACAGAATTTTAAGATCAAGGTTCCAGCAAAGTAGACCTCATTCTGAGGCTTCTTCTCATGGCTTGTAGGCAGCCACCAACTGAATGTGTGCTCACATAACTTCTTTGTATGAGCACACGGAGAGAAAGGTGGAGAGAGGTGTGGGGAGGAGCAGGCAGCACATTAGCTCTCCAGTGTCCTTTCTTACAAGGGCACTAATCCCATCATGAGTGCTCCTCTCATTACTTCATCTAATCCCAATGATCTCCCCAAATCCCATCTTCAAACACTGTCACGCTGGGGGTTAGGGTTTCAACCAATGAATTTAGGGATGCACAAACATTCATTCCATAATAAGAGGTGTTAAATTCTTTGCTCACTAATCAGTCCCCAAAAAGTTCCTAGGAAATTGAAGTTTAAAACATTTCTATTTTGGATAATCTCCAGGTTAAAAATCTCCACTCTGAAAATGATGTCTACACAAACATTCATTGTTGTCCCTCCATCTTACACAGGGTTGAACGTCTTCACCTTCATTCCCACCCTCATCTCTTATATCAAATCCTTGCGAATTTTTAAAAATGGTAGAGTCAGATAAAGATCAAAGAAAGAAACAGGGTAAAGCAAATTTGAGAAACTGTTTCCAGGAGCCAACCCCTGGATATTCTCCTGTTTGCCAATTTCCTACTGCTACTACCCAAACCTTTAATTTGACTTCACTTTCTTATCTGTCTGAAATTTGACAATTAAAGATGCATTTAAGCTAACAAGCATTAGCATTTTAAAAATGCAAATGTGTATGTGTGTGTTTGTGTGTGTGTTGAGGAGATGCCATGTTAATAGACTATTAATTATTTTGACAATAGTGGGATATTGGTCAATCCAAGTCCTTTTCTTTGTAGCAGATGGTTGAAACTAACTGCACTGAGATCACAGAAGTTGTATGAAGGGGAAGAGATGGAGTATGGAGAAGTGGATGTGGGGAGAGGTCAGAATGGTGCACCAATGCGTTCACCCCAGTACATATGGCAACTCAAAAGGCTCATGTCCCATATAATGGACACTGTATAAATATTTGTTGGATGAGTGAAATGAAGAAAGACTATTGAACTGTCTGTGGAAAATACTAAAATTTGGGTGTTGGGTCTTATAAAAGGATGCTGACACAGTATAACAACTTCTTTTCACCTTTGCCAAGATTTCCTGAGTGTAACTCCTTGTTTATCTTTCTTCTGATTTTCTATCAGTACATCCTGAGCTTGATCTTGGGGGTTATCCGACATGTTATTATCACTTAGATAAACTATTCACTCTCTGTAACTTGCACCTGAAAATGAACAAGGCCATTCAGAAAACCCAATGCTGAAAAGCTCCTTAAGCTGATAAACAACTTCAGCAATCTCAGGATACAAAAGCAATGTATAAAATCACTAGTATTCCTATACACCAACAACAACCAAGCTGCAAGCCAAATCAGAAGTGCAATCCCATTCACAATTGCCACAAAAAGAATAAAATACCTAGAAATACAGCTAACCAGGAAAGTGAAAGATCTCTACAGGGAGAATTAAAAAACACTGTTCAAAGAAATCAGAGATGACACAAACAAATGGAAAAACTTAACATGCTCATGGATTAGCCTCTTGCAGAAAAGGGAAGACCTTTGTCATATGCATAATTTGCAAATATTTTCCCTATTCTATAGGTTGTTTATTTATTCTGTTGATGGTTGCTTTCATTGTGTATGCAGAAGCTCTGTTGTTTAGCTAGATCCCATTTGTCAGTTTTTGCTTGCAATTGCTTTTGGCATCTTCATCATGAAATCTTTGCTTGTTCCTCTGTCCAGAATGTTATTGCCTAGGTTGTCTTCCAGGATTTTTATAGTTTTGGGTTTTACATTTAATTCTTTAATCCATATTGAGTTTATTTTTGTATGTGGTATAAGGAAGGGGTCCAGTTTTGATATTCTGCATGTGGCTAGCCAGTTATCCCAGAACCATTTATTGAATAGGGAATCCTTTCCCCATTGCTTGTTTTTGTCAGCTTTGTTGAAGATCATATAATTGTAGGTGTGTGGCCTTTCTCATAAGGGCTCTCTATTCTGTTCCATTGGTCTATGTGTCGGTTCTTGTACCAGTACCATGCTGTTTGGGTTACTGTAGCCCTATAGTAGAGTTGAAGTCAGGTAACGTGATGCCTCCAGGTTTTTTTTTTTTTTTTTGCTTAGGATAACGTTAGCTATTCTGGCTCTTTTTTGGTTCCATATTAATTTTAAAATAGTTTTTTTCTAGTTCTGTGAAGAATGTCATTGGTAGTTTAATAGGAATAGCATTGAATGTATAAATTGCTCTGGGCAGTATGGTCTTTTTATTAATATTGATTCTTCCTATCCATGAGCATGGTATGTTTTTCCATTTGTTTGTGTCATCTCTGATTTCTTTGAACAGTGTTTTTTAATTCTCCTTGTAGAGATCTTTCACTTTCCTGGTTAGCTGTATTCCTAGGTATTTTATTCTTTTTGTGGCAATTGTGAATGGGATTGCATTCCTGATTTGGCTTGCAGCTTGGTTGTTGCTGGTGTATAGGAATACTAGTGATTTTATACACTGCTTTTGTATCCTGAGATTGCTGAAGTTGTTTATCAGCTTAAGGAGCTTTTGGGCAGAGACTATGGGGTTTTCTCAATATAGAATATGTCATCTGCAGAGAGTAACTTCCTCTTTTCCTATTTGGATACCTTTATGTCTTTCTGTTGCCTGATTGCCCTTGCGAGGACTTTCAATACAAATGTTGAATAGGAGTGGTGAGAGAGAGCATCCTTGACTTGTGCCAGTTTTCAAGGGGAATGTTTCCAGCTTTTGCCTGTAAAGTATGATGCTGACTGTGGGTTTGTCATAGATTGTTCTTATTACTTTGAAGTATGTTCCTTCAACACCTAGTTTATTGATAATTTTTAATGAAAGGGGTGTTGAATTTTATCCCAAGACTTTTCTGCATTTTTGGCTTTATCTTTAGTTCTATTTATGTGATAAAGCATATATATTGATTTGCGTATGTTGAACCAACCTTGCATTCTCTCAAGTAGGGATAAGGCCAACTTGATTGTAGTGGATAAACTTTTTGATGTGCTGCTGGATTCAATCTCTCAGTATGTTGTTGAGGGATTTTTGCATTGATGTTCATCAAGGATACTGGCTTGATGTTTTCTTTTTCTGTTGTGTCTTCCAGGTTTCAGTATCAGGATGATGCTGGCCTCATAGAATGAGTTAGGGAGGAGTCCCTCCTTCTCAAATTTTGGAATAGTTTCAGTAGGAATGGTACCAGCTCTTCTTTGTACATCTGATAGTATTCAGCTGTAAATCCATCTGGTCCTGGGCTTTTTTAGTTGGTAGGCTATTTATTACTGATTCCATTTTAGAGCTTGTTATTGGTCTGTTAATGGATTCACTTTTTCCTGGCTCAGTCTTGGGAGGGTGTATGTGCTCAGGAATTTGTCAATTTCTTCTAGATTTTCTAGTTTATGTGCATAGCGCTGTTCATAATATTCTCTGCTGGTTATTTGTATTTCTGTGGGGTCAGTGGTATTATCTCCTTTGTCATTTCTAACTGTGTTTATTTTGATTTTCTGTCTTTTCTCCTTTGTTGTCTAGCTAGTGGTCTATCATTTTATTTTATTTTTTCAAAAAGCCAACTTCTGGATTCACTGATATTTTTAATGTTTTTTTTCCTGTCTCAAACTCTTTCAGTTCAGCTCTGATTTTGGTTATTTCTTGTCTTCTGCTAGCTTTGGGGTTGGTTTTCTCTTGGTTCTCTAGTTCTTTTAGTTGTGATGTCAGGTTGCTAAATTGAGATCTCTTTAACTCTTTGATGCAGGCATTTGGTGCTATAAATTTTCCTCTTAACACTGCCTCAGCTGTGTCCCAGAGATTCTAGTATGCTGTATCTTTGTTCTTACTACTAAATAACTTCTTGATTTCTGCCTTAATTTCATTATGTATCCAAAAGTTATTCAGGAGCAGGATACTCAATTTTCATATAGTTGTATGATTTTGAGTAAATTTCTTAGTCTTGATTTCTAATTTGATTGTGCTGTGGTCTGAGAGAGTGCTTGTTATGATTTCAGTTCTTTTGCATTTGCTAAGCAGTGTTTTGTGTTTATGTGATTGATTTTACAGTATGTGCCATGTGGCAATGGGAAGAATGTATCTTCTGTTGTTTTTAGGTGGAGAGTTCTATAGATGTCTAGCAGGTCCATTTGATCCAGTGCTGAGTTCAGGTCCTGAATATCTTTGTTAATTTTTTACCTTGATGATTTATCTAGTACTGTCAGTGGGGTGTTGAAGTATCCCACTATTATTGTGTGGGACTCTAAGTCTTTTTGAAGGTCTCAAAAAACTTGCTTTATGAATCTGGGTGCTCCTGTGTTGGTTGTATACATACTTAGGATAGTTAGGTCTTCTTGTACAATCTGACCCTTCACTATTATGTAATGCCCTTCTTTGTCTTTTTTGATATTTGTTTGTTTAAAGTCTGTTTTGTGTGAAGTTATGATTGCAACACTTGCTTTTTTTCTGTTTTCTATTTGCTTAGATTTTTCTTCTTCCCTTAATTTTGAACTTATATGTGTCATTGCACGTGAGGTGTGTCTCTTAAAGACAGCATACCAATGGGTCTTAGTTCTTTATCTACCTTGCCACTTTGCACCTTTTAATTAAGGCATTTAGCCCACTGATATTCAAGGTGAGTATTGATGTGTGTAGATTTGGTCCTGGCATCAGGTTAGCTGGTTATTTTGCAGACTTATTTATGTGTTTGCTTTACAGTGTCATTGGTCTGTGTACTTAAGTGTGTTTTTGTAGTAACTGGTAATGACCTTTCCTTTCCACATTTAGTGCTTCTTTCAGGAGACCTTGTAAGGCAGGTCTAATGGTAATGAATTCTCTCAGCATTTGCTTGTCTGAAAAGGGTCTTATTTCTCCTTTGAATATAAAGCTTAGTTTGGCTAGATATGAAATTCTGTGTTGGAATTTGTTTTCTTTAAGAATGTTGACTATAGGCTCCCAATTTCTTCTGGCTTATAAGGTTTCAGCTGGGAGGTCTGCTGTTGGTCTGATGATTCCCTTTGTAGGTGACCTTACCTTTCTTTCTAGCTGCCTTTAACATTTTTGCTTGCATTTTGACCTCGAAGAATCTGATGATAATATGTCTTGAGGATGATCTTCTTGTGAAGTATCTTACCTGAGTTCTCTGCATTTCCTGAATTTGAATATTGGCCTCTCTAGCTAGGCTGGGGAATTGCTCATGGATGATATCCTGAAATATGTTTTCCAAGTTGCTTATACTCTCGCCATTTCTTTCAGGGATACCAATGAGTCATAGATTTGGTCTCCTTACATAATCCCATATCTCTCAGAGATTTTGTTCATTTCTTTTTATTCTCTTTTCTTTATTCTTGTCTGACTGTCTCATTTCGGAAAGCCAGTCTTCAAGCTCTGAGGCTTTTTCTTCCACTTAGTCTATTCTGCTATTGATACTTGTGACTGCATTATGAAATCCCTGTAGTGTGTTTTTCAGCTCTCTCAGGTTGGTTATGTTCTTTTCTATACTGGCTATTTTGTCTGTCAGCTCCTGCATTAGTTTATTGTGATCCTTAGCTTCCTTGGATTGAGTTTCAATGTACTCCTGCGTCTCAATGATCTTTGTTCCTATTCATATTCTGAATCATATTTCTGTAATTTCAGCCATCTTAGCCTGGTTCAGAACCCTTGCTGGTGAGGTGGTGTGGTCATTTGGAGGAAAGGAGGCACTCCGGATTTTTGAGTTGTCAGGGGGGTTTTGCATTGCATTGGTTCCTTCTCATCTTTGCGGGCTGATGTTCCCTCAGTTTTTGAAGTTGCTGACCTTTGAATGGGACTTTTTCTTCTTTTATCTTATTTGATGACCTTGTGAGTTTGATTATGGTATAAGGTAAATTCAGCTGACTGGCTTAATTTCTGGAAGATTTTAGAGGGCCAGTGCTCAGCTCCCAACCCCTAAACTGTGTGCTCTAAATCTGGGGAACTTGTGTCAGGCTCCAACTTTGTTCTTTGGCTCCTTGAGGTTAGGAATTCACTGTGGTGGGGGTGCTGAGGTGGTCCCAGACCACTGGTCACTACACTCTAATAAGTGGTGTCATCCAGAGTTTCATAGTGTGGTGACAGTGGGATCTGTCCTAGTTCACATGTGCCAGCAGCAGCTGCAGTGGCAGTGAGGTGGGGCGCACCCTCCTCAGCTGCAGCAGGGTGCTAGTGGGTGCCAGGGTGCCTGCCTCCATGCGGGTGTTCACCAGAGGTAACATGACTCAAGGGGACCAGGGGCTCCTGCTGGCAACTGTGTACACAGTTGTGCTGATGGTGGTGTTGGCATGGGGTGGAGCACTGGCAGGCATAGGTCTGTGTGTGTTCGCTGCACCGCAGGCAGGGGTGGTCGCTCAGGGCAGGGAAGGGTTTGCTGTTTTCTGTACCTAGTTTCACTCTCGCAGCAGTGTTGGTGCAAGAGCAGGGCACTGGTGGGGTTGGGGCTTGCTGGCTCTGTGCCTGTCAGGGCTCCAACTGCAACAGCAGTCAGTGTGGGGAAGTGGGATGGGCTGCACTCTCACTGCAGCAGGGGCAGGGCAGGGCAGGGTGTATGCACACGCGGCACTGGTGGGGTAAGGAAGACAACACCTGCTGTGCACACAAGTCCAGCAAAATAACGTGGGTGGTTGCTATGGGCACAGGGGAAGCTGCTGTGTGGGGAGTGGTTGAGCTGATGAATGGCCATGGGGACCACCCTGCTGGAGCGCTCCACTGGTCAGGCATGGTTGCCAGTACAGGAGCTATGATGTGGGTTCCCAGGGCACCTGAGGCTGCCTTGTAAGCAGGCTGGGCCAGCCTGGGGCCTCAGGAGAGGCCAGGAGACCAAGGAGTGCCCAAATCAGACCAGGCTGGTCTGATGGGTAAGACCAATCTGCAAAGTTCAGATCCGACAGTTCTTCTAGGGCTAAAGTCTCCTATGGGAGCCCCTTGAACCTAGGGGGATGGCCGTCTCTGGCTGTGCTTTGCTACAGATGCACTGGCACCAAACCATCTGAGTTCCACCTCATTGCTGCCCCTACCACTTCTCTAAGCAGCTCTCCCTGCCAACTCAAGTGGTGGTCGAGGAGTCTCCTCCTGCAGTGATTCCAGAGCCCTGTGGTGAGAGCCATTTGCTCCTTGCCAGGAGTTATTGGGAGCCAGGAATAAGTCCTGGTGTGCAGTAGCCCTGTGCAGGGTTCCCAGCTTCCTCTCCCTTCAGCCCAGCTTCTGTGTCTTCCCTCTGTCCATCCTCAGGGCCTTCCCTCTGAAGATCTGTTAGGAGTTGTCTTGGTCCGTCTGTGGCAGCTGTTCCAGTTGGCTGCATCTAGTCGGCCATCTTGCCCTCTCTCTGAATCCATGCTTTCTATGGAAAGATTTTCCTAGCCAAATCCATCTTTGGCTTAATTTCATTTATATATTTATTTTTATGTAACCTTTTAAAAAAGTGCAGTAGAAGTTATCTATAAATCACCTACAATAAAATGCACAGATCTTAAGGTCCATTTGATGAATATTGACAGTCACAGTTTCACGTGTAACCACCACACAAAACAATATACAGGACATTTCTATCATTCAGAAACTTCCGTCTTTCCACTTTCCTGTCAACTGCCACCCCCCACTCACATATAACTGCTTTCTAACAACTATAACTAAAGATTAGTAGCGCCTGTTCTCAGACTTCATGTAAATGGAAACATAGAGTATATATATATATATATGTATATATATATGTTTTTCTCTTCTTTGCATCAGTATGATAATTTTGAGGTTCATTCATGATGTTTTGTGTAACAGTATATTGTGCCTTTTTATTGTTGTATAGTATTCCATTGCACAGATTTCCTTGAGTTTTAAAGGGGCTTTGCAGGAATAAGAGCCTTTTCTCAAAATATGAATTAGAATATAATGATTGAAAGAGAAGTGTAGAACTAAAGGGCATAATGATCTGAGTTGAGTACTCACTGTGGATTTCCTGTCATATTTCTCTCCTTATTTAGGGACTCATCATTAATAGTGTCAGTGGATTTCTTCTTTCTTCTGTGTGCCAACAGCAGACCTACACTTGATAGCATTTTGGCCACTAATCTTGCTTAACCTTGCACTAACCCTCTTGCTATCAATTTCAGACTTCCACACCTGGGGCCAGACCCACACAACTGTTCCTATCACTGCTACTCCAGCTCCTCAGACATTCCATCAGCCAAGGAGCTCCTTTGCCCAATTCCCTCTAAGAACTGCAAGATGCAGCAGCAGTCCCACATCCTCGGCTGCATGTATCTGGCAGGCAGGTATTAGTTTTTATAGTGCATCAGGTAGGAGAGAGGCCACTGGAGGAGGCAAGGTTTCCAGGCCCCCTTTTTTGGGGATTGTTCTTTTTGTGTCCTCACACATACTGATTTGAATGTCAAGACAGGCAGAGCTGGGTAGCTGAGGACAGAGGGGAAGGAAAACTGCTCATCTTGGGGCTTGTCTTTGAGAGGCAACTGAACAATTTTTGATCAATTACTGAATAGCACAAGCCTGGATTCTCCAGAGAGGTGATTATGACATGAAATAAGCACACTCTACAGGTGTTTCTGGGATGCATACATCCAAATATACAGTTTTAAAGAAATGACAAAATAAATGATTTTCCCAGAGAAACTGAAATTGCATTCTGAAGGGTGACTTGGCATGATGTTCAGTTAGCTGATATATGGCCTTTTGCAGGTATTTCTTTGCATTCCTGGTGCAGTGAAGAAAGCCATTACTACCAGGGAGAAGCACGGGATTAGTCAGTGGCACATGGCTTTCACCACTTGTCTTACACTGTTGTTAATTTGTTTAACAATTCTGCTTAGCCATTTATTCACACAGTATTCCTTAGCAGCAAGGAGAAAAGTATCAGGGCAACCAAGCCATGGCTTGGAGCCGTGACGTGTGTAAATGGAAGGTTTAGTTTTATCTGACTGTTCTTTTCTTCCCCATCATTCTTTCTCCTCTCTTGAAACTCAGGCTCTCAATGGGTGAATATCATATGGCATATTTACATAATGGAATAATATGCGATGGTGAAAAATGTGTAAACTAGAGTAACATGTATCGAAATGGATATATCTTTAAAAGTACAGAGTAAAACAAAAACTAAATTACATATGTACGATATGATGCCATTCATGCAAAATTTTAAAATATGCAAAATGATTCTGTACATTGCCTAGGGATAGTTACATATATGTAAAGCTATAAAAATATACTTCAGATTAATATCCTCCAAATTCAGAATCAGGGTTTCCTTTGGTTGGGGGGTTGGAGAGAGATGCACTTGGAAGGAGTACACAACTATGCTTGTAATGTTTAATTTTCTAAACTAGGCCATGACCCAAATGTATTTGGTATATTGTTATTCAGATATTTTTATATATTCAAAAATATTTTACAATAAATGAATAAAAATTAATTAATAAAATAACATCATTGTTGGTTTATATTGTCTAAATCATTAAACTTCCAAAGGTTTAATATTCATTCACTTTCACCGGCTGCCAAACTCAAGATTTTGGCAAAAAAATGAGATTGGTGTGGAAGTGGGTGTTCTCTGTGTTCTCTGATTTTACAACTTTTAAATGTCAATGAATTGTTATTAGAAGGCAGTTTGACCCTCTGAGACAGATACATGGTATTATGTCCACCTAATTAATGATATAGGACACAGGATTTTAAATAAATGCTGGTGTAACCCCTTTTCTCATAGAATTCTGTAATTCCTGTATTCATTTATGAAATATTTATTGAGGCTGCTATGTCTATTGCTGTGGAGTAGGTATCAGGACAGGTGCAGGTAGAAAAAATGTCACTTTACAAAATGTAGAATACAAAATGAGAAGTAGAGAAAAAACCATGATGAATTCTAGCCAGCTTGCAAAAAGGAAATGCAGCAAAACACAATGGACATAAATCCGTTAGGAGCATCTGTACCAGAATGGATAAATGGGGTTTGCTGAGTCATTTCACTTTGTCTGAGTCTGGTATGGGATGCTGCAAGCTGGACATGGGTCAGGGCCTTCTGGAGCTGAGATCAAACCTCTCAGACCTCAGTATGGGGCTTGCATTCCTTTCTGGATTCTCAAGATCCTGTAGCTCAGATCCTGTGAGAAGAGCCCTTGTCTAATGAAACCTATGAAATCCATTCTGGGGACCATGCTGGCCTGGTCTAGAGCTGTGGGCAATGCTGACATCCGGCACACTTGAGGATGCAAGGAGCACCCTATGAGAATGGAGATGCAAAGGCAGAGGAAGAGAAATGATGCAATTTCTTTTTCAGCTAGGGAGAAGGATAGCAGAAATGAACGAGATCTGTGAGGAAATTTATATTAGGGGATAAACAAATGAGTTCTGTGCCCACCTCTTTAACTCTCTTCAATGCCAGTTCATTTCTCTTTTTTGATTACCAGGTAGTGCTGTCCTCAGTCTCTTGGGGCATACTTCTTTCCCGATCTGGCACAAACGACCCCTCAGAGCTTAAAGACTTGCGAATGACAGATGATCAAGGTATGCATCTCTTAATCAAGCTGCTGTATTTGTCCATCTGAAGAACTGTTTAAAAAACATGTCTAGCAGATCTCTGCCTCCAATGCTCACATGTTATTTAACTCCAACTTTTACTTTTGAAAAATCTAAAGAAAATCTTATTCAGGCTGCGACCAAAGGAGAGGGAAAGCTAAACAATGTCCTATGCAGGGGAAGGACTTTTTTTTTTAAATTTTAAATTCAGTTGGTGATTTTATTAGCTGCTGGTCTGACCTTCCAGCTAACTTCAGGATTGTTTAGGTTAAGATTGAAAATGTAAATTTGCATGGCAAGAGTTCTTTTCCAAAGGATGCTGTTTAGATAGCTCTTCAAATTGTTGGATGATAATGACTATTGTCCCTTACCTTTCAAAGCTGAAGGAAGGTCTGCAGCCTGTTTACCTGCCCAGCCTATCTAGTGAGAACCTACCATGTGTCCAGCCATGGGCTGGGTCCTTTCCACCCAATTAAACCCCTTTGCCAGAATAGCAAAGATCACATTTCAAAAATGTTATTCTCACGTATTTACAGATATTAGGGAGCAACCCAACAAAAAACAAAACCATATTGGTAATGCTTGCTATTCTAGAAAATTCAACTTGTTTTACTCTTCCTGGCATTTTCCTTCAGATGTGCAGGTCCATGTCTGTAGTCCCAGCTACTCAGGAAGCGATAGTGGGAGGATTGCTTGAGCCCAGGAGTTTAAATCAGCCTGGGTGATGTAAAAAGCCTTACCTAGTAAATCTCCAAGCAAGTCCCTCTAGAAGTATTCTGGGTGCAACAGTTGCCCTCTATGGGACTTCTTTCTTAGGCATTACACTATCAGATTGATCCCCATCTCTGAAAGCCGCTGTTGGGTCCCTGCTCCAGTCTGAATTCCTGGGAAATGTAGCATAGCTGTTCTTCTTCAACCAAAGATTGGGAGCACTCACTTAAAGGTAGGTTTATGGAATGAGAGGAAGTAGGTATTTGACCGTTACTTGCCATTCTTCCCACTTGGAACATTTGGGACTTTGTTGAGCTGTTTGGAGTGATGAGATGACATAATAAGCCAGATTTCTACCTTACTGTGTGTTGTACATAATATGCTTTACTGCGTACTTCAAATTCACTAATATATGCACTGAACTAGTCATCCAATGTACATTAATTATCTACTGAGACCAAGACCAGAGTGATCTGCTCAATCGAAAACCATTCATATTTTTGAAAAATAAAATTTACTGCTTTTATACAATTTATAATAGTTCTCTTTTTTTTGGGGCACTTGATATGTGTCAAGCCCTGACATGGTGTTTTTTTCCTACGTTACTGCTAACCATGGCAACAATACAGAGAGGTTGGTATTAGCATACCTATTTCATAGATGAAGAAACTGGGGCTGAGAAATATTATGTGACTTGCTCAGACTTGTATAGACAGCCAATGGCAGCATTAGGGTAAAAACCCATTTCTTATCATATCTTGGAGTCTGTTCTCTTTCCTTTGAACCAAACTTCCTTCCTGTTCAAACCATCAACGTGGTCAGTCCAGACCTGGTTAGATCCCTGCAGCTGCTGAATCCACTTGCCTCGTTTAGAGCAACCAGAACAGAGATGCGTTTCATTGGCTTGAGTGAGGAAAAATGTGTTACAATAGGTGTGCTTTATGTAAAGTGGCCTCCTTTAAAAGGGATTTGCCTTTTCTATACAGTGTAAGACATTAGAAGGGTTTTGCCAAAATAATATGCTTTCCAGGATGAATCCTTTTCAGGGAGCTTTTGGTTGTTTCTCTCCTCATTACATGGGGTATCAAGCTGAAAGCTTTGCTATCCTGGCTACTGAATCCTCAGTCACAGTAAAGTTTTAATTTTAGATTTTACTAGCATTGAAAATGTGGCAATAAGACACATAAACAGGACATCTAATCCATGAAGTCTTTTCAGGGGCAGGAAAATTGCTTCTCTGTGGTAACAAGGGAGATTTTCTATCTGCCACTTGGAAAACTTGTATGAAATAAACCCCAGTTTGGGGTGTTTTTGGAGGGCAAATGGTGATGTCCCCTATCTGATTGGACTTAGTGATACATTTTAACCTGTGATTTATGCAACTTGACATTGAGGTTCATTTAGCTCAGATTACAAGTAAAGTAATTCACTCCCTAGTGAAGTGTACCGTGCATGACATATTGACCATCATTGCTTTAAAACAGGCATAGGTTACAATTTCTTTTGTCATTCAAAGTAGGTTATCAGTTAATACACTTATAACAGCGCCTGCTGACCTGCCGTTCTTCCAGAAGTATTTTATGAAAGCATCAGAAAAGCACATACCAAAATTTACATTGTAATGGAGAAAAGAGTGAAAAACTGCATGAACTCACTGTTGTTCAGAGGAATAGCTTTTCCATGCATTTATACAAGTTCCTTCCAACTTTTTATTTTGGAAATCTTCAAATCTATAGAAAAGCAGAAAACATAGTACCATGAACACCTGTGTACTCTTCACTTGGATTAATCAGTTGTTAATATTTTATCACATGTGTATACTCTCTTTCTCTTTCACGTGTACACACACACACACACACACACACACAATTTTAAAGTAAATTACAGACATCATGACACTTCACTCCTAAATACTTTAGCATGAATCATCTAAGAATCAGGACATTATTCTGTATTACCAAAATATCATTATCATACACCTAAGAAAATTAACAATTCAATAACATAATCTAATATAAAGTCTGTATTCCAGTGTCCTCAATAGTCTCCAAAATGTATTTTAAACTTATCTTTTAAAAATAAGAATGCAATAAAAAATTTCACCTTGCTTTTGGTTGTTATGCATTTATACATAATTTTGTGGGGAATAAAAATGAAAACACAGGAGCTTTGAGCCACAGTGATTGTAAGCACAGTGATAAAGTGTTGGTTATGTCTTATGCCAAAGTATTCTTCAAGGATCTCTCTTATAAAGTATGTAACCCATGATAGTGGTCATTTTTTTTCCAAAATATTTCAATCAATACCCCATTTTACTATATTTAAATTGGTGGGCACATGGAATATGCTATTATCTATTCATATTTTTAGAAACCTCAGTCTCATTGAATAGTTGAGTGTTTTATTCTGTTTCCATGTAAACTGTAGGATTAGAATTCCAGATCTAGAGGATTTGTTCCAACTCCACTCAAAAAGAGGAAAAAAAAAAACATGAACTTTCCTGAATAAAATGTTTTTCAGCATTATGTTGAGAATGAATTATGTTTCAAATAATTGAATTTTCTTCTAGTTTAGACTTTTCCTTATTCTCCTGAAAGGAAAATGTGTTGTAATTAAAAATGGAAAGAAAAATGAACATTCACTAGGGAAAATGTAATTGTTTTATTATTGCCATGGACATTTGGAGATCAGGTTTAAGAAAATGTGGTTGAATTCAGTGTTGCAAGTGCACTTCTCATCTATAATTACACATGTCTAAGGTCTTGTAAAGTGACTATAATTGCTTTAGAGTTGAATTTAAAGGAAATATTGAGAAACTGCATTTCATGAATTACAGTTTGCATGGATCTTATGTACTTTATTTTATGTCTTTGTACTTTCATTAGCAGTGCAAAAGCTATTGCAGAAAATAGAAGAGGGGAACTATGACCTTTTATGTTCACTTTGCAGAAGATAGTAACTTTGTTTTTAAAGAAGCAAAACAATATTATCCTCTTCCATAATAAATCATAAAAAGGCTTATGAACAATGCAATATATTTTGAAACAAAAACAAAAATATCTTGTCCATTGGTGATTGCTATCGAATTTTAAAATTAGCTAGGAGTTTTTTCCTCCATCTATATATATATATAATTGCTATTTTTTTTTTTTTGAGACAGAATCTTGCTCTGTCACCCAGGCTGGAGTGCAGTGGTACAACCTCGGCTCACTGCAAGCTCCGCCTCCTGGGTTCACGCCATTCTCCTGCCTCAACCCCGAGTAGCTGGGACTACAGGTGCCCGCCACCACGCCCAGCTAATTTCTTTTTGTATTTTTAGTAGAGATGGGGTTTCACCGTGTTAGCCAGGATGGTCTCGATCTCCTGATCTCGTGATCTGCCTGCCTCGGCCTCCCTATATTTATATTTTTTAGAGACTGCCTCACTCTGTCAACCAGTCTGGAGTAACATGATAATAGTTCACTGCAGCCTTGATCTCCTGGGCTTAAGCAGTCCTCCTACCTCAGCTTCTAGAGTAGCTGGGACTACAGGTGTACCACACTGCACTGGCCAGGATCACTTATTATTATAGAAAGTAGACTGGTGTTGTTGTAAGGACTGCCTGCCTGTTCTGGCCCACAGGGCCTTCCACATACACACACATGTCCTGGTAGCTACAAACACTTTCTATAAAGTTTAGGGTTATTCTAGCCTCTCATAAGAAAATTCTGGGCTTAAAACATAGCTTCAAAGTGCTGCACTGCTCCCATCACTAACAGATGGTCAAACTAAATACATGTCCATGTCAGCCTGGCTAAATTGGGTTGCAACTCCAACTCTACAGTATCAATTTAGCATGTGCAGAGATCTTTAATTGTTTCACAAAAAACAAAAACAAAAACCCTAGACTTGTCTACACAAGTATCTGTAATAAATCCAAGGTCTTCTTGGAGAAACGTTTTGCCTCATACTCCCAGATGGTGCTTTACTTGGTGGGAGAATTAGGACCTTCCTTTATTATTTTTAGTTTTGAGTACCTTCTTGGAGGCAAGCTATAGAAAGAAAAGTGCACAAATGATAAGCTTAGTGAGTTTTCACCAATTGAATGTCCCTGCATAACCAGCCTCCAGATTAAAAAAAGAAAAAAAAATCTGAACATTTCCAGCACCTAGGTGACCTCCCTCATGTCCCTTCAATTCAGGAACCCCAACAGGAACTTTAGTACCTTACTGATTGTAATCTCAGCAAATGAGCTTGCTCTACTTCTTGCCCAGTCCCATTAATTAACTCTTCTTCATTTTTAGTAACAACAGAAATGCAGACGGCATGACTTCTTCATTTCTCGAAGCTGTCTTCAAGGGGTTGGTAGACATGATGGGAAAACTCGAGTGATGCAAATGTGGCTTTTCACCTTCACGCTTGCAGAGTGACTACTACTTCATACTCTGGAGGCATGTCCCAAAAGGATTGTAATAGGGGCAGAAGGGATTGTCCTGGGGCAAGTATACAGTTGTATTGATACAGGTACCTTAGTTACAGCAGATAAAAAACTAAAAATTTCTTAGTCAAATAAGCAGAGTATTTAAATGCATTAAATGCTGGGGAAATCTATAGCTAGGAGGAAATCCTGGATAATTAGCTCTTTAAATGTCAAAAGGTAATGCGGACTTCTTTCTGTATCTACGAGTCTTACTCTCCATATCGAGTGTTACTTCTCCAACCAGAAGAATAGCTTTGTGAAATAATTTGGGCTCTCTTTCTTGCTATTAATGGGACAACAAGGAAGGGGATGGGGGAGGCAGAGGGGAAGGGGCGGTCAGTTAGACCCAGCCCTTCATGCTGATGGGTGGGCATAAAAGGAAATGGACTGGAACCATTCATACCTTTTCAAGGAGCTGTCAACTCAAACTTAAGAAAATAATTCTAGGGATGTTAATATTTTACCCTAAGCCTTTTGACTGTGCATGAAATGGAAGTGGGTGAGGTTTAGCATGTCACTGAAATTTGCCGTTGATGCATATCTACCATTCTGAGAACTGTATCCTGCCTCTATGATTTAGTGTGACAACTGGATTATATTTATACAATTAATTAATGTTTGCTTGACCACTTTTTTCCAATTTCTTTCCATAGCACATAAAAGAGAACCTGACATAAATTTCTCTTTCAAAACAATTGCCTTAGCAACTGCTGACCTTCTGTTCTGTCATTCTAAGGATTGATTGGATATTGTTGAATTGTTTCTTTCTACAGTAATTAAACATAAAATTAATTATGCTAGTAACCCATTATTTTTCTGAACCAAGGACTAAGTCATTTGTTTTCACTTGGTTACTCAGAGAATCTGCCATTAGTTGAACAGGGAAAAGGAAATTGTACTGTTGCAAACAGAAACTAAATATTTTAAGGCACATTTTAATGGCTAAAATATAATCTGAAAGCTTCTCATTTCCATATGCACAGCATATTGAATTTCTTTAATGTAATTTAGGCCATAAATCTTTTACCTTATGATATGGTCATTTAAATATTTTCTCAGGTGGCTAATCATTTAGAAAACATGTCAAAGAAGAATATATGTTAAGAAAGAGAGACGGGTGAATAAAACTGGAAGCATCTGTAAAGCCATCATGAATCTCTAATTCTTGATTTGGTTTGCTGCTCACCCGAAATGAAATTTACTTCACAAGTCATTTCTTTGTTAGTTTTTTATAGAAAATGCTTAAAATTACCCTGATATTATGAGGATTGAATTTGGTATTGAGAGGCAAACAAGTATGGCAGGACTAAATTATCAAAATGTATGTGCTGATAGAGACCAAAATAGGTTTTTACAGTTTTCATTAGTGCAGGCCATATTAATTTAATTAACTTGATTGAAGACAGTATCACTAGATGAGGCAGCAGATACCTAGCCTTGGCCTATTACTCACCCATAGGCTATAAAATGATGCACCTGACACATGGGTATGCAATCTCACATATTTCACATTTGGACTCTGCCTTTTACTGCAAGGTTCCTATGGCTTTGGAATATGTGGTGAACTTCATCAGATGAAATTCCTGATGCTTTTCACAATTCAAGATCCCAATCAGTATTTTAAACATTGAGCAAATCCTTGGCTTATACTTTTACTTTATGCAATTTGGACTGTCATATTTATTATCTAGCCTGCTGAGCACTCTGTTTCTTTATCTGACTATTGTCCTTCCTCCTTAGTTTAGACCCCTCTCCTTCTAACCCACCTGTGGTTCTGGTTGGGTCTGTGAATCATAATAGCCCACTGTCCTGGCCACAAGAGTGAGTGCGAGGACTAAGAGAGCCAATTAATGGCTCTTTTCAGGATTTGTCTGGTTGGAAATAATAGAGAAGACCAGTTACCTACCCAACATTCATTCTTTCCTTTTCTCCTGTGAAGAAAATCCCATTTAAAAAAATAGTGGCAGTGTTTCCATTTGAAAATATCCATCTCCTCACATTCTCCTGGAGCCATATGTGATCACGTTCCCATTTCTGGCCAATGTGATTCAAATGGAAGTCTGCAGTGTAGGGCTCCTGGAACAATATTGGTGTCCTGATAAAAGACTCAGCTGACAGATGACTTTTGACCTCAATCCTCTTCCATTTTCTGCCTGAAACTTGCACACTGTGGACTAGGCTTAAGCCTGCTAAGAACAATCGAGTAGGAATTGACAGGAGCCTGGATCATTGATAACTGGCTCACGTAGCTGTACCAGCCTTGGTCTACTCCGTTTCAGAATTCTTGTTATGAGAAAAATAAAACTTCTGTTTAGTTATGCTCATGTGAGTGGGTTGCTGTCATGTTCAGTAGGACATTGCCCTAATTGTTATAATTCTTTTCCTATATTAAGGTGGCTTTGTAGAGAAGGCCAGCCTGAGAAAATGAGTCAACCTACAAAGAGCCAAGAGACCAATAGCAAGACCTGGTCTTGTGCCCTGAATTTTTACTCAGCCTGGGGTTATGTTATGTGAGCCCGTGCAACCCTGCTCTGCTGAACTTTCCTAAAGTTGGTTTCTGTCACAAATACAAGAATTCTTGGAAATATGAGAATAAAAACACACTCTATGCAACAGATATTCAAAACCTTGAATTAGTTTTTCTCAGCACTAATTCCCTATTTTCTGGGATGGGAAGGAGGAGGCCTGCGTTCTTAAGCTGACAGTACAGGTTTAGGGGATTTGGAACATCACCCAGCATTTTTGAACCTCGGTCTTCTCATCTGCGAAACAATGTGAACAGATTAGAAGTTCTCTAGGGTAGCTTCTGTTCTAAATGACCATGACTCCATGCACATTTTCCACAAATATGGGCTGGAAGGGAGGATGTAAAATACAGAATTCAATTATGAAAGAAATGTACTCAGAGATTTACCATAAACACCTACTCCTACAGAGTAATAAAAAAATAAAGTTACAGCACAAGTAGAGATTTTCTGTGGATGAGGTTGCACAGGCTCTGGTTATGTCTATAAAGGTGGTGTGCACAGAGTTAGGGAAAGAAACAGACTTTTCCTCAGGATTAAATTACTTCTAAGCATTGATTTTTAGATCTGAAGAAGACTTTCATCCTCAAATATGAAAACTATCATACTAATAACAATAATTACAGATAACTACATACTATGAACTCTGCTATTTTGCATGCATCATCACATTTCATCCTCAGTGATGCTTTGAGATAGAGAATCATATTATTTCCATTTTATAACTATTCGCTTTTTTTAGTTACAATCAGAATAATTCCAAATTTGTAAATAGTGAAGGCTTATTATTTGCTGTTTTCAACAAAGCAGAGAAATCTGAATATCAGTGTTGATTCCAAAGATATTTCTCCATTTTCTCACTACATATATTAAAGGAAATAATGGGCTCCAAAGGAAATGTTGATTGGGAATTAATTGTCTAACTGCCTGCAAAACAATTTTGCCTATTAATATACCAGTGCAAGAGAGGATTTTCCTATTGTATAGATAAGTGGAAATCCAGAGGCGCTCAGTGAAGCAAAGTTGCATTTACCTTGGAGAAGATCTGAGATAGACAAAATCTACACATTTAAATACAAAATTGTCTTTGTAACAAATGTTGATTAGACTTAAGAGGCTTCAGGGACTGGGTTTTTTTTTTTTTTTTTTAAAGAAGAGTAAAAATCCTAACATTTGTTGAGCCCCTTCTGTGGAGCAGGCATTGGGCTATATCCTCTTCACACTGCATCTCATTTAGTCACCAAGGAAGCCCAGCGTAGTAGATATAATTGATTCCATTTTACAGAGGAAGAACAGAGGGACTAACTTGCTGAAGGTACACAGGTGAGAAACAGTGAAAGGGGCTGTGAACCCATCTCTTGCAGCAGATGGGAGTGTGAGTGTCAGTTTTTCAAATTCCATGATGGGAACCCTGGAAAAATTCAGATGTCTAGTGAATGAAGGGGAAGAACGAGTTGTAGATTGTGACTGGTCTTGTATTCTGAGCAGGCAAAGAGCTGAGATTAAAGACTTTAACCTGCGGAAAATTTGTTGTGTTGGCTACCAACCAAATATGTTTTCATTCTCCTGGAAGCTCTGACCCATGTTGAAAGTAGACTTCTGGTAAGTTTTCCTGAGTTGATGTCTGGGCTTTTTACTCAAAGGAGATAGATGTGAGGCTCTTAATCTGGTGCCTTCTAGCATGGGGAGCAGAAAGTCAGAAGCCAAGATGCCCTGGCTGATCTGTTCTTCTGTCTTGAGGAAAGAGTATACGTTAAACTATTTCCATTTGACGTAAATCTGAAACACTCTCTGCGGTAAGGGAGGACAGGGGAAAAACTTCTTATCGCTCTGATTGAGGAACAAAAGAAGGTAAAATAATTATCTCAGTCCACCAAAAGGTAGAGAAATGGGTCTGGGCCCACCTGAAAGTATAGTGTGCCTTGTGCTCTCTCTCTTCTTCCCCTCTATTCAAGTAAGACCTGGAAACTCTTAAAAACCTCCAGGGAGGTAGGTAACAAACACTTTCTCTTAGTAACCCTCTAAGCCCATCGTAGTGCTTAATAACCCTTATGTAAGGACGTTTCCCCTCTAGAGCAAACTTAAATCATTTGGCTGCAGGTTAATTCTATTTTCTTTCTTGTCTCTAGTAAGGAGAAAGAACAGCTGTTTACCATCTTCCCAGAGTCAAATTGAACACACCGGAACAGAGAGGTATCAAATCACCCCCAGACTTCATCATTCAGGCAAAATGGCATTGACATGTCAGTAGTTCTCAAAGTGGTTCTCTGAACAGCAGGAACAGTATCCCCTGGGAACTTGTTAGACATGCAAATTCTCAGGCCCCACACCAGGTCTGCTGAATCAGAAATTCAGGAGGTGGCCCCAGAAGTTGGTGTTTTAACAAGCCTTCCAGGTAATTTTCATGCTATCTGAAGTTTGGGAACTCAATAGTTATGAATGATATCATATGTAGATATTTTGATCAGATATGGGTGGCTGTTACTAATAATCATTTGAATAATTCATAATGTTTTTTCTACATTTGTGTGTATGTCTGTATATAAGAATGTATATAATTATGTATTGATTTAAGTGAGATTTCTAGTTTGGAATCAGTTATTCTTGTAAGATATGGTGAAACTAGTGAGCATGAGAATTGAACCTTTGGCTCTGGCCTCATGAGTATACAACCAGAGAAAGTCTAAGAATTTCAGTTGTGTTATGACTTGTGTTAAAGAGTTATGGCCTGCAGAAAGTTTTGAGTTTCTTCCAAACATTTTAAATACTGTTGCTGTGCAATGGTAGTCCTTGCACAGGTTTGTAACATCCCCGTTTCAAATCTTACTCTTTACAGAAACTCTCATGATACCATGACCAACGAGATGCTAAGCTGACATGACCCATGGGCCCTCTGTATTTTTCCTTCTAACTCTTGATAAAATTGACCTATATTAAAGGACCTTCTCCTTGTTTTTCACTCAAGCTTAGCTTTGGGAATCTTGCCTATGCTAAAGTGAGATTAATGTTTTGAAACATTATCCAGACCCCTTAATTTGTCTTGATAATTCTCAGATTGTGTTGCACAGTCAACATAACTCCTGTTCTTCCTCCACAAGCTTTAATGAGGTATAATTGTCCAATAAAATTGTATAAATTTAAGATCTTCAATGTGATGATTTGATATACTTATATATCCCCATTTTTTGAAGAAGCTGAGAAAACGCAACCAGGCTGCAAGACTAGGACAAAAGATTTTCCACCATTTTTATATGGGTGTACATAAGCCAGCAGGAAATCTTTGTCAACCATACCCTTTTAGGCATAGATCATGTCTGTTTTGTTCACTGCCACATAACTGTAACTAACCTTGGGCTTAGCACAGGTATGTTGTCAATGAAAACTTGCTGAAAGAATGAATGAAGGAAAACATTTTTATGACTATTTCAATGGGGCAACTAGGAATTCTGCTTTAAATGACACCTGGAAGGATATATGAGAAATCTTTTAAAAACTTTATAGAACCTTTTAGAACACATTCACCCAGGAGCCGATTTTTTTAATGTTTAAAATGAGCATATTCATTAGTTATAAAAAATATATATATATATATGTGCTGCTAAAATATTTGTTTTGGGATCTCAACTCAGGTAATTAAGATGTTCCAAAATATGGTATTTATCTGTTCAAATCCAACTTTTAGTAATAAATATTTGCCAAGGTAGATGTACCCTAAATATCCAACAGTTTATTTAGCAAAATAACTTGTCTAGAATAATCAAGAGTTCTCAAAGAACTACTGGTTATGACTAAGATTGGCTATTAAGACATGAAACACATCATATTCTTTTCCAAATGTTTTGAACACATAATGATATACTTTTCATGTTTTTCACTTACTTGCAATTTTTTTGTCATGCATGTTCTTCAAACAAAATCTTCTCTTATCATGTTATCTCTTTTCTTCCCCTGCTGTCAGCTTAAGATATAAAGTGCTTTTTCTTTCAACAAAGTTGGGGGGGAAAAGATCTTATTTTTAAACTAACTTGGAATGGTGTAAATTTTTTTAAAAATCAAACATTGATATATTGATAGCATGTACTCAACATCAGACAGTATTGTATTTCACAAATGTTAACTCATTTATTAGTCACAGGAATTAGGTACAAACACTATGCTCATTTTGCAGGAAAATTTAGGCACAGAAAGGTTAGGTGAGTTTCCCAAGGTCATACAGTCAGGAAAAAGAAGAACTGGGACTCAAACATAGATAGTTTGGCTATAGTCCATGTACTTCCTATTGAACCATGAAGCCTTTCTGGGATTATGGCTCTATTTAGGTCATCCTAGGGTATTGCCTTCAATCGTGGGTTTGGGGTGGAGAGGTTCATGTTGAGGATTTATGGATTAGGAGCTATAGCAGCTGCCCAGATTTTCAATTTTTCTGATATTAAAGTGGTGAGTTTAAAAAGCTGACATTTGTAAAAGATAATCATTTCTGAATTGGGAGGGGGGATTTTTCCACTATTTAAATGGGATTTTTACAAGCATAAATAAATTTACTGAGAAAAATGTGATGTTTTACCTGAATTCCAATTACTTTATTTTTAAAATAGAAGTTAAAAGTCTCAGAGGCAGTTGTCAATAAGGGCTTCAGCTGGAACTAGTATGTTTGCACACTCCTCGCTCTCCTTCGGCTCTTTTTCTTCACCCAACCCTGTGGAAAGAAAAATGCCAAGAAGAAAAATGGGGAAAGTGATGCTATTAAATATAGCACTGGTGCTATTTTCATAGGTGGTGGGAAGTTTTAGCTTTTCTATCTTTTACATTCTCTATGGAGCTTTATTACCATTTCTCAGAGATGCAGATACTGAAAGAGAGTCCAGGATTACTGGGGAATTGGGTTTTATTCACTTCACTTGTTTCAGGTAGGGGGGGAAATTGTGAAAGAGTGGAAAAACAGCAAGAGCCTACTAGATCAGTATCTGTTTTTAAAGTGGCATTCAATTGAATAAAATTTTTAGAGTGCAGGAGTAGAGTTTTCTGATTTTACTTATTTATTATGGCAAATTTTATTCAACTTTATTATAGAAAAATCGAAAAAAGATAACTGCCATGAGTTTCAGCTTTCTTAAATCAGAACTTAATTTGGGAACTGCCCCTAAAAAATCCCCTCAAGAAAAATCTACCAATATTATTTTCAACTAAAATTGGTAAGGAAAGATATTATAAAGTATTAAAATCATAAGAATACCTTTTTATTTTGAGAGAAAGTAAGGTTTTGTATAATTCAACTTGCAGAGTTCAACATTTTGCAAATTAAGGCAGTAACATGTTAGAGCCTTTCCACTCTAGTCAATGGATAAAGTCTTGACCCTTAATATGTAATGAACGTATGCAAATAATGGAAAATATTTTCCAACCGCTGATTCTTTTGCTCATGTTACCAAAGATCATTTCATAGTTTCAATGATTTAAGTTAGTTTTGCTTCCTTCTCTTACCTTAGTAAAAATATTCTAAATTTGTATTCAAAATCTCCATATCCTCTTGGCTTCCAACTGAGAGTTGACAAATATTACGAAGAAGCAGTTAAAACCTGTCCATTAAAACTTATGACACTTAGACTATTTGTATACACATGACCTTCAAGGTTATATGAAGGCAGTCCATTAATCCCTCTGTCTGGTCTTTATGTTTTCCCTTTACTCTTAAAACGAATGAAGTTGATAAGGAATAAATATCACTAGAAACATCATGATTTTGGACCAAGTTACCTGAATTTCCTGTTTGATAATATTCTGTTGAAGAACCATTTACTGGAGGAGCCAAATGCACATGTTCATGGTGGTGGTGAGGAAGAGGTGGTCAGGGATGGGGAAGGAAGGTGGGTGTGGGTGGGGTGGAGAGCAGTACAAAAAGAGACCACAGTGTTCTACCCCGCACTGCTGGTGTTTTCGGATTAAGATGGGGGATTAAGGAATTTTACTCAGCAATTTGAGATGCTTTGTTAGGGACTGAGGAGATTTGAGCTGCTTTGTTCTCAAACCACATGTTAGTGAAAAAGCAAACAGGCACTTAATCCTGACAGACAGCAGAACTTGACATCAATTTGCCCCTTGGGAGGTGACCAGGCGTTCCCTATGAAGGGCTAAAATGGCCAGCCCTTGTTTTCCTGGAGCCTAATGCCAACATTCCATCCTAAACTGTATTCCTCAGCAGTGGGGCTATAACTTATTTGGTTTGACTAACCAAGAGTTTCTAGATACTATGGACTTTTACATTATTTTTAAAAACAAAACAAAAGATCTTTTAAATGCAAATAACCTACAAGGTGCCAAATATTCAAAGAGTTTTCAAACATGTCTAATATTTTGGTCACTCAGTCTTGAAGTGAAATATAGAAAGGCTGAGATTTTTTTTTTTCCTTTTGAAAATAATGGTTTCCTCTAACAATAAAATCACAGGGCAACATATCAATTTTGGAGCCCATGGTTATGAAATAAACATCAATTCTTATGTAGATGTTTGAGGGAGATTCTACTGAATAACTAGTTATATTCTAAGGTCACGTCCTTCCAAGCCACTGAAGTAAGACAAAAGCAAACAAAATAAATAGGAAAGAAATTAATGGCTTCTTCAATTGAATTTTATACATTATAAAACTTAAGTATACATAGTTATATAGTCTGGCACACAATCTGAAATTGTGGGATAAAGGCTCACTTTTCCATCTTGAGTTTGTGCCACCCTAATCCATTGACCAAAAGTTCACTTTTAGTGGCCTGTTGATTTACTAAACGTTGCATGCATAGGGAAGCCATTTTTAAAATCAGAATTAAAGCAGCAAATTTATAAAACACATTTTAGAGCAAATCCTTACATTCTAAAGAATTTCTAGTTGAATATTCAGCTTGAATCAATAGCTACTGTACTCTGGTAGGATGTAAAAATCTGCTACATCTTAATAATTAAAAAACAAGTTTTGTCACCATTGCCAAATTGCTACATATTGCACTATTTAAACACAGAACTTTGAGTCAAGTCAAGCGTCTGCTCCTGCTCACCCTTATCTCTCCCCTGTAAACTCAGGAAAACTTATCTCTTTATGTCGACTCTATAGGTGATTTTCTCCATTCTGCTAGAAACTCAACATTTTCTTCTTAAATAACCATAGAGTTGTTCAAATAATCTTTTCTTTCAGGATTGGTGCAGCCCTCTTTATGTTTACATGACACTAAACTAATTTTTAAATGACCATGAACACATTATGATAGAATATCTTTATAAGAAAGTTAATGTCAGCTGGGCCTGGCAGCTCACAGCTATAATCCCAGCAGTTGGGAGGATAAGGAAGGAAAATCACTTGAGCCCAGGAGTTTGAGACCAGCGTGGACAACATGGCAAAACCTCATCTGTACAAAAAATACAAAAATTAGCTGGGTGTGGTGGCATGCAACTGTAGTCCCAGCTACTCAGGAGGCTGAGGTAGGAGGATCACCTGAGCCCGGGAGGTTGAGGGTGCAGTGAACAGAGATGACCCAACTGCATCCCAGCCTGAGCAACAAAGTGAGAAATTGTCTTAAAAAAAATTGATGTCACTTTATATTTCCAAAGAAAAATGGTTGTTTTCAATGTTGAAACTTTAATTTGAGGAAAACATACCTTTGCACAGGGCAATGGAATGAGCATAAAAAAGTGTTCGTATGCTTAGTTGCCAATTTGGGAGATGAGACAATTTCCAATATTTTGTATATCCTTAATTATTTATTATAAAAACCAGTGGGACAGAAATCTGAAATTTAAAGTATTATAAAGAGACACTTTCATTAATTTTATTTAAAACATTATATGCTTAGCTTTAGATGACTTTCGAGTTGTGTTGTTTCTCTCTCCTTTATGAAGGTTTACCAGGCATATTAAAAGGATCAAATACAAGGTGAAGTAAAATCAGAAACACAATATTCATTTATTTAACTCTGGTACAGTAGAACAAATTCAGGGTGACTCAAGGGACACAATGTCTTGTAAAACATATGTACTTAATATAAGGGTCATAAAACTTATTAAATTAAAAGCTAGGTTAAAAATAGAAAGAAAATTTATGCTGCTGTCTAAAATAGCAATAATTTCCCTTTGGCCTTTCCCTTTCCAAGTAATATGGATTCTGGTCAGGAGGAAAAAAAAAAGGCAACTTATAAAATCTTCATTTTGGAGGACAAAATGCAAATCTGTTTTAACTACACCATGCATTTTAACAGGCAAGTGATACGGCTGAAAATAGAGTAGTAAGAAGATAAAATGTTTAGCCTTGAAAGGTGTACTTGTGATGAGGATTCAAGGATATAGGTGGCATTATTCCTGAGTGCAAACAATAAACCCCATTCGTGTTAGCTGGTATCCAGGAAGAATAGCTTTAGGGGTGTGGGGACAGTAGAAAAAATATTAAAAAATAGTTGATTTGGCTTTGTGGCAGCAGGACAGTGAGTAGGGAGCACAAAGTGTGCATTGCTGTTCAGTCAGGGCACAGCAGTGCTTCCCTGGACAAAACCTTCCACCCTTGTCCCAGCAAAATTTGGACTGTGACAAAATCTATGTAAACCAGAAAATTTGAAGTGAAGATTGACCTCCTATTTGTGTTTCACTCTGCTGCCTGTGGGCCACTGGTGTAGGAAAGGACACATTACCCTTACAAAAAACTTCAGGGTTTGAGAGTAAGGGTGGCCTCAACTTTGTAAGCACTTGTATTATTTTTTAATCCATGCAGCTAAAATATATTGGGTTTGCTTGAACGTTTATTCTCAACATGATAGCCATTTTCCTAGCTGGGGTTCCTAGGTATAACACCTTAGTAATTTGAAACCAAAATAAATATCAATTTCCTTCTACTGTAGTCACATGGGGGGTTGTTTGGAATTTTATCTTCACACGAAAGTCTTACGGCTGTTGAGAAGGGCTGTGCCTGTCATTTATCTGTTTACTCTCAGACTCACTCCCATCCTTTCCTTGCTCTTTTGTCTTCCAGGCGGCTTAACCCTGCAAAGTACATTGCCATCTGGCTTCCACAGAGGCTCTGCAAAGGGAGACGCTCATTAGGGAGGAGGAGAGAGGCTAGGATAGCCATTCTCCCACTCTCCTACCTGCGTTGAAAGTGCTTCTGCAATGCCTACCTCTCCCCTGAGGTCTCAGACCTGCCTTCTTCTCTTTGTCCTTCTAGTCAAGGGGTGGCAGTGGCTTTATGTCTTTGCCAAACTCTTGGTGATCTCATCATCCCCATTTGGACTTTCAGTTCTTCCAACACTTTTGTAACTAGCTCCCTAGATTAAATCTCTAGGTTGAACTACTTGGTAGTGATTCTATTTTTCCTGACTAATGCCAGGACCAACTGATTTAAAAAAATTATTTCCAGAGTATTAGTTTGAAAGATAAGAGATTCTGCTTGATGTCTTTAGGAGTCTTTGCCTGTTGGCCAGTGGGTAGGCTGTTGAGTCATAGTAGTCACTTTGGCAAGGTTCTCTTTTTGGTTGCAAGTGAAGCAAATATGTTTGAAGGTGAAATGAGAAAGTAAGAACTATTCAAGGTCTTTACAGGGTGGACATTTTAGGAATACAAGAGAGGTTGAACTGAAAGGGCTGTGTGGATATATTGTTGATCTTGGCGAACTCCCCTGAGCTGTATAGCACTGACAATGGAGTGCTATTATAGCCTTTGGAAAAACTCAGCTAAAACCTCATAATCCATTTTTCTTTCATCCTTGCAATCTTTTTTTTTTAAAATTCTGTAATGAACTAGCCTGATAGTGTAAATAGCCTCATTTGAGCTAAGATGGGCAATATAAACACACACACTCAGAGATCAGTAGAGGAATTCTGAAAATCGTACAGCAGTTTCTCTTTCTTTCTCTTTTTCCTCTTTCTCTTCTCGCTCACAATTTCTAACAAAGTTAAAAGTTGGTTCTCGTGATAAAACTTCATAGGCTGCTGTCTGGAATGAATTTTCCTGAAAGAGCTCTAACTGCTGGGGGAAGGAGGGAATCTGGGATGGGGTGGGGGAGAATCCAGACCTCAAACCCAATAGCTTTGCCATTCAAAATACCAGCTTGAAGGTTGACATTTGCAGGGACCTTGGGAGTATAGCATGTGGGGACTTTTATCCTGCTACTTCAGTGACAGCTGGGCCTGGTCCAAACAACACTGCCAGTAACATTGTCATCGAGTGGGTTAAGTGGAGCTGGAGGGGAACTTCCTTTTAGCTTTAGACTTTAGACTACAAAGTCTCAGAGCCTTTGGGTATTCATTCACCATTCAGTGAACTTAGACTTGCCTGAAGTTTATTTTCATCAGGCTGTTAGTAGGGCTTGGGAAACCTTGGAAATGGAATGCTCAGTCTTTGTGAAGACTTTCTTTTAAACCTACCGATTTTGTGAAGTTTAAGCACATTGTTCATTGTGTAATTATAGATGAAATATTAGAGAAGTGGACTAATTATACACAATGCACTCAAACCCAATTAAATTAGCATCTGTGGTGAATGTAAGGATATTCTCTTTTACTAATAAGAAATACTTTCTAAACAACAGAGAATAAAATCATTAAATTGGATATGCTGTAGAGATTATAAATATCCTATTAGCATATAAAATGAGGATTAACCTTATTTAATCACTGCATGCCAGATCATCAAAAGTCATGTTGCACCCCCGTAATGTTGCTGTATTAATTCTACAAAAATAACAATAAAAAACCCTACTATTAATCAACATAGCTCTCAATAAATGCTGTTCTTGTCTACTAAATTAAACTGTTGGAGAAATTCAAGTATTCCCATAATTGCTTAACAAAATAGCAAAAATACTTTTCATTGTGAAAAATACCTATTCATTGTGATATTATGGCTGATTCAGATTTACATCATCTAGTGGCTGAAGAGGTGTGTCTTCCTGGCTAGGCAAATTAGCCTACTTCAAAATAAATAAAATATACTATCCATTCCAGATAGCACCACAAGTGACCTTTTGAAAATGTAAATTAAGTGATTGCAGATACCAAGAGTGTATTCAAAATGAAAACGTATGGACTTGAGACATAGTGCCACCATTGCTCCAGGGATTAATTGGCAGACTGTGAGTCCAGGGATATCTACCTTTCAATCTGGGTCATTCAATATTCCATTGGAAGATACTCATGACCATTGTTTCTGTGATTAAATCATCAAATCTAGGTGGAGTGACAACAAAGTGGACTTGGGGTTATCCAGATTCATGTTATAGCTTATTATGAATATTGATTGGATGCAGTAACAAAAAACAAATGACAGCAAAGTTGAAGGTAGCCATTTCATATATCATGTTCATAGATTGCCGTCTTTCACAGCTGAGGGACAGAAATCAGTCAACAGGGATGGTTGATTCGAGGGAGTCTTTGTCAGAAGAGAGTGAAAGAGCTAAAATCAATCCTTCTTGCTTTTTCTTTCTTCCCTGTTTCTCTTTCTTCTCTCCTTCCCTCCCTCCCTTCCTTTGTTTTTTCCTTCCTTCCAAAGAGTTCTTCTTTATATTTCTTCCAAAATTTGAAGGGCACTTTTTTCTTTCATTCTTGTGAAAACCATAATTACAGGGCCTGGAATATAAATGTACTTATAAATACTGAGAATAATTATGGCTATTACAACTTCGTATTTCTAATTTGGTGAATTAAAAAAAAAATCAACACATACAATTCTTTTTTAGGGGAACCCTTCCACTCAGTTTGCCTACTCATCCTTATCTGAGGAAGTAAGTTCAGTTTAAACTGTAAAAATTCAGATGTAATTGGAAAGAAATTTAGAATAAACTGGAGGTAACCTGTCTGTGGGGGCATGGTAGGGCACACTGTGATGGGCCCACGGGCAGGGGACTGAATCCAGGAATACATGTGGAGGGCAGAAAAGTCTACCTGGGAAACTGAAATTTAATAAACACATCAAACACATGAAAGAAAATGTGATTTTATCACACTAGAAGTATATCTCTCAGAAAGCCACTTCAAAGAAAGCAAGCAGAATGCATGCGCAAGTCAAAGTCCTTTTTTGTCCTCAGGACCAAAGCTGCTTAGCCGAGGAGTTTTTCTTTCTGTCCAAGTGCCATATACCATTTAAGTTTTTTTCCAGGTTCCTTAGATTTTAAAGCCACTTGCACTACATATATGTAGTGCAAAAAGAATATATATATATATTCTTTTTTTTTTTTTTTTTTGAGATGGAGTCTCGCTCTACTGCCCTGGCTGGAGTGCAGTGGCACGATCTCAGCTCATTGCAACCTCCACATCCCGGGTTCAAGTGATTCTCCTGCCTCAGCCTCCTGAGTAGCTGGGATTACAGACGTGTGGCACCATGCCCGGATAATTTTTGTATTTTTAGTAGAGACGGGGCTTCACCATGTTGGCCAACCTAGTCTCGAACTACTGACCTCAAGTGATCCACCCTCCTCGGCCTCTCAAAGTGTTGGGATTACAGGGGTGAGCCCAATGCACCCGACCAATATATGTATATTTAGAAAATCTTCTGTGGCTTCTTTATTCTATAGAGAGAACAATATGTTGTGAATACAGTGTTAATAATAACTACTATTTTTGCCCTTTTTGAACAAACCAACAATTGTGAGTTTTAGCTTTTATTTTTGTTCTCTTTAAGCTCAATTAAACAGTACTTTTGCCTTCCAGAAGCCATTTTTACAATTTATTTGAAGTTCTGGGTGAATTAAAGAAAATCCTATGCCTTCAAATTTTAGATGAACTTATAGATTTTCCATAACAATATTACTTTAAAAGACTCTTTTTCCTCCCCCTTCTTCCAGGTCTCACTGGCCCAGCAATTTAGACTTGCCTCAGAATTGTTACATTATGGTCAAATGGTTTGGTTGTGACACAGGATGGTTTTCAGAAAAGCAGCAGACAGTGTCTAGAAGTGGGAAAAAAGGTCTTTATTGAGAAGGTCAAAAGGGACATAAAGGCAAAAACTGACTTTCACCGGAACAGAACTGGAGACCAGGCCTCCAGTGTCTTTTTTGTAATTCATTGCTTGTTTTCAGGTCCCATGATAGAATTCTTCCATAACAGACAGAGGACTTTGTTAAATTGTAAATGAGTATTACTTTAAGCACTCTGTGGAAATATATTCTCCCCCTATAGCCCATACATTATTTCTGCTTAGTTATAGTGGGTCACATTTCCCGTAACTATCAGAGAGAACTTAATTCAACTCACACCACATCACTTTACAATTGTGCAGCTCTCTTAATCAACCTTTGTATCAGCCACGAATGTGCAATATGACCTAATGTGAAAATGTCTCAAAGTGCTGACTCAAACTGTTAGTGAATAAAGGCTAGTCATTACCATTATGACACTAATGTGATGCAAAATAAAATTGAGTTGCATCAGCTGAACATTAGTTTGCAAAAATATTAGTGATTGACTCCATTTTCTGTTCATATTTTATTTATACTTAGATATGTATACATATATACATATGCATATATTTATTTTCTGTTTGTTTGAAACAGGCTTGCGGCAAAATTTTTGAGGGTAGAGGAAGGAAGCCACATTTTAACACTGGAAAAAGACACGGGGTTAAAGGCTGATCATATGTACATCATGATCTCCTCTCTATAACATGAAGACATGTTGTTGTTAAAATCTTATTAGGATATTTATATGCACATAAGCAATAACATATGAAATTATCATCTTCTTGTGTACTTTGGTGCTAGATTCCAAGGTTTCTAACAGCCCTGGCACTTCTTACTGCTTCGTATTACTCCAAAATTCTGACTTTGTATTCACAAATAACAAAAATTTGAGATTTTTTTCTTTCATGGGCCTTCTTTCCTTCTTCTTTACTAGACAAAAAGTTACTTTGAGATAGAAATACCTTTAATAAACACTGTCATTAATTACTTGTGAACAAAAGAAAGTGAGGTATAAAACTAGACATTATTTAGCCTCATCCCTACTGATAATACTTTGTGGAAAGCAACATCAATGATCTTTTTCTTACACAATTCAGATAGTTTTGAGGAAAAACTCATGGGCTTAATTAATACCTGTGCATCCTAAAACTAGCATTGGTTTCAAATTCTAAGCTGATAAGTAGTCATTGAAAATAAATCAGCAGGAAACTTCCTTAATTTAGAGAAATTTTCCTAATGGTAAATGAGAAACTCCACCCTGTATCTCATTTTGGTTCTCCGGAATTCTGAAAATCCTGAACATAAAAGTGAGGTATTCGTGATAAAATACTTCTGATTTTATTTCTTTAATGGTTCTAACAAACCTAGCACACAAATGCAAAGGAGATATGTTGTCCTTTAAAATTGCCAAGGACAAGAAGTTTTGGCTATCAGGAAATTATTTAACCTGCTTCCAATTGAGAGAGTATATGTCTTCATAATATGGCACCATAAGCGATCAGTAGAGAATACAGCTAAATTAAAATGCTGGCAAGCTCAGTTCATTCACTTTTTAGAAAAACAAGTAAAACCTTCCAGCAAGATGTGTAGAAATTTTCTATTACGTGATGACTTTCATATTTGAGTCCATTTTACATTGTGTAATATGTGGCTTGGGCTGTTTTTATGACCTGTGCTTTATTACCACATTAAGACAATCCACATTTCAAAAAAGAAAAAGTTTGAATAATTTCAAAGTGAACTTGCCAAAATCAGCATTCAGAAGCATGGGTGCTCATGCACGCAAACACAGGCACACTTTCAATTTACCTAAAAACGGGGATCGCCGTTTGTAGCTAAAATGCAATCTTTCTTATTTTTAGGTTACCGTGAGAAAAGGTATGTGGGTGTGATTCCTGCAAATGGATTGCCAGTTTCTTAACAGTTCATCATTCTTAAATGATAGAAGTATAGCAGCACCCTTCTGAGAAACGTCTTTTCTGTAGATTTTACTTTGTCCATGCCAGGACAAATTGCGTGCTAAGTTGAATAATTCTGAGATGTGAGACACCTCCATAATTGTCCTTGGACTACCAAGGAGCTGGCATTTCTCTTTGGAAGATGAGGGGAGAATGCTCCCTGCCCTCTTAATTGATGATTTACTGTGCTTTCCCTTGGGACCACAACCGATGCTCTGTAAGCTTGTTGAATTTTGAGGTAGATACTAAATATAATCAATATATAAAAGTATAAAAAAAAGGAGAGAAAAAAATGCAATGAAAATTTATGACCTTAACATTCCTTCAGGGTCAAGCAATTTATCAAATTCTCTCACTTTCTGGTTTCAATTACACAGCCATTGTGGAAGGAACTTATTTTAGCAGGTTCATTTGCCTCAGTGGGGAATACAGGACTTTGGCCTAATGCTTCACCTTTAGTGCAGGCCATTTGAGCCTTAGAACAAATACCAATCATCACTCTTTGGGAAAAAAGAATCTGCATCGGCGTGGCCTGTTGGAATGGGGTTTCTGTCAAGGTAAACGGTTGTAGGCAATGACTGTGGTAGAGTGGCGATAAATCCCATTTTATTGCTGAAAAATTCCAGCTTCTCTCCATGCCTGACAGCTCCCCACATTCTCATACCCATTTGGGCAATTTCTGCACTATGTCCATCTGGTTCTCATTACCTCTCAACCTGCCTGCGTCTGATCCAGAAAAAGAGCAGGTCAGAAATGGGGCTAGGGGGGACGAAACCAAGGTGATGAACAAAACAGAAAGCAGGGGGGTGGCCCATGGGGTTCGGGGAAGAGTTGATGTTGGGCGGAGTAGGGATTCCAGCTAAGAATCTGAGTGGTTTTGAGAAGGGGCCATGTCAATTATTGAAAATGATCATGACAGAGCTGGAGCCAGAAGCCAGAGAAACCTGTATCTTTAGACTGAGGCATTAAAAAGACACCTGTTTTAAGGTGAAAGAGAGAGGAGAGAGAGGGAGAGGATGTGGTAGGTAGAGGAGGGTGGGAAGGCAACTCTATTAAGGGCACTGCCGGCTGGATTATCAGAGTAGAGGACCTGTTCTAGAAAAGCCCGGAGCCCCGTGTACACAGTTGGCAGGCTTCTAACTATGCTGATCAAACTCTGCTGGAGATTAGATTTTGGTTCAAAAACATATGTTTTTGAGGACAAAGAAAACTCTTCGCCCTCCAACCTTATTTTCTCCATCTTTCTAAGAAGAATAATATTTAGAAACTAACTTGTCTTAATTAGGGCATTTAGAATGACAGGACTAGCACTGAGTCACTTGGGATTTCATAACACTACATATAATCACTTTTGGAATGGAGTGCATTTATGCCTTCAAAAAGTTGGCCTCATTTTCTGAAGCTGCAATCCTTTTGATCATAATTACTTCTGACCTAAAATTACCCACAGTCACCATACAATGCCACGCTGGGACAAAAAAGAAATACATATTGTAAGTATCTGATAACAGATATAAACTATTGGCCAACATAAATAGTATCGTTAATTAGACTAGGATGAAACTATACAACTATATATTTCTGAATATAACATTTACTTATTATTCTTTTGGTGCAGTGGGTGGGGCCATTGTCATAAATACTAAAATAAGAGTGGTTAAAGTATATTGAAGTATAAATGATAAAGACCTGAGAACTTTGCATAAAAATTAGAATCAGATGAATGATTGCATGGATATAGTTATTTCACCACCTGTTTTGAAGTCAAATTTTATATGCAAATGTCTTAAAACCAGGTATGATTGTGTATTCTTAAATACGTCAGAGAGCTGTGGCATTATTATGATTTGTAGACAGAATCTCTCATGTTAGATATGTTTGGATGGACATATTGAATCGTTTCTTAGTGTCTTCTGGATCCCAGGGGTCCAGAGTGTATTTCAGGTCCTCAAAATGGACATTTCTGACAGTCAGAACCCCAGTACTGCATTGAATATCTGTTTTTTATCGGTTGAATTCCCAATATTGAAATTACGTTAAATTTTAGTTGCTGAGCCAGACCCTTTAGACAAGAAATACTGGCTTCCAGTAATCGGGATTTAATTTCTAAATTTTCAAGTCGTGAATGCTCAAAGGAGGTTTTATGAAATGTACCTGAAATTGTAAATGAATCCCACATACACTTAAATTGAGAAATTGTTGCTAAAAATTTTAAATTAAAACGACAAGATAATTTGGACTGACGTACATTAGAAATCATAAAAATGGAAGTTTGTTAACTTTAAAATGAATATTTTAGTCAACAAATAAAATTCTAAAACAGACGTTTTCACATGGACATATTAAAAGGCATAAACCTTTAGCTAGGGTCACATATCTATTAAAACGGTCTTGATTTTAATGGTGTCTCTAATTTGGAAAGTAATTTCAGATTCTTAGCCAAGAAGAATCTTGCTTGAACTTTACTTTTCTAGGCTGTACATATACCAGAGAAACATGATCATTTAAATTCTAAAGGATGTTTGTTTCTTTTAATAGCATAGCAGAGAATTAATGGCATGGGGGAGGGGGACGTGACAACTTAACCTGATGTTTGATAGCTGTTTACTTATGAATGTGTGCCACAGATTTCAGTGTCTGTAAAAGAAGGGGAAATAAACAAACCGATGGCTTTTAGGGAACTTAAGACACATGGAAGAAAGTGCTTAGAAGGCTATTGAAATATTTACAAAACAAATCATTTACATTAACTTTCTTATGTGTAGAAACTGGAGTGCCCATGAAAAGGCAGAACCAATTTTGGCTATGAGAAGTATTTCAGCATCAAAATGGTTAATAGTATTATAGCTTCAAAAGAGCCTATTGGCTCACCCTCAAGGATGCCCTGCAGTTGTTGTTAAAGTCATCAGATGAAGCTAGCCTTCTCAGCTAGCCTTCAGATTTGTCTGCTAACAGTAAAAATACTATAATAAATCGGTAACATATGTTGCCAGGCAAGGAAAAGTGATATAAATAAAGAGACTGGGAGACCCAAACCAAGTACAATGTGAAAAGAATTTAACTTTCAATCTATTTGCTGGCTAATTACCATTTGAAAAGTAATTTGAAAGTGTTACTGTTATTTGCTGATATTCTTCCTCATTTTTCTTTTTTTCCTCTTCAGATTGCATTCTTACCCAAATACTCTTCGTGATTGCCTGCTTTGCGGTTTTGGGGTAAGTCCCAGTTTTCCACAACCTTAAGAAAAAAAAATGCATAACATAAAAGATGCCAGAAAGACTTATGTGTCCTGATATTTGGGGTCTGTGAAATATACATGGGTTTGTTACTGGGGGTGGGAGGCATAATGAAATAAAGAAAAGCGATTTGTTTCTGCAAGGATCAAAATTGTGCGAAAGTGTGCATATGCAAACGAGGCTCCCATCAGGAAAGCCGCCTCTGGAATGGAAATGACAAAGCTTGGAACACACACAATCAATTATTTTCACCAGCATTTAAAATATAGAAAACAAAATCTGCTTTGGGAATTGACTGAATATTTTATTTAGCTTTTTTATTGAGACATCCTTTGAAAAATGGCATAATATAAATAGTTTTACAAAGCAACAATATAATCAATCTCTAAACTAGAATATAAATCAAGGATTTCATTAACTGCTGGTAGCCGGTTTAAATTGTAGTCTTGTCCATAATGTCTATCTATCTATGTATGTCCAAGTTATATTAAAAACCTTTAAATGGCTTTGTAATATCAGCTACATCTAGCTATTATAATAATTAATGGTACTGTTTTATAAATCAATACATGTATTCTTGATAAATTCATATCCAGTTAATGGTGTAATTTAAATAAAAAATTAATGTAATAAAGGACATACAGAAGCGGGCAGGAAGTCTTTAAAGGTTAAGAGCCAAATTTGTCTAAATTCATTTTTAACCTGTTTTGGAAAAGTTTATATTTAAAATCAGCTGAGACTTACCTTGTTTCTGTAAAACTAATCTTGCCATTTCTGGTGGTATCTAGTATTAAATTTTTAAGATGTTTTCTGACGTTGTTTTAATTACATAGTTACAATACTGTGGAATATTTTACTGTCGTTGCACTATTTTGTGACTATTGCATATTCTTTAGTAAAATAGAACAAAACAAACTAAAAACCTCATACCAGCAATTTAGTTTTAATACACAAATGTATGTAAATGATTTATTTTTTGAAAATCTCCAAAACTATATACACATTTTATTTAAGGGGAAAAGGGACTGACTAGTTCAATAAATTTGCATGTGGAAGAGCCGAGCATTTTCACTGCTTCCGCTGAGTGAACACTCCAAGAATTTTAGAAAGAAAAGAAAAATGCATGGAAAAGTCTGAAATGTATTTTAACACTGCACCCAGGTACAGGAACATTCTACCAAAAGATGAGTGTATTATAGTTCTAATTTAAAGAATACATACCAAAGACATATTTAAAAAATAACAAGATTTAGAAAAACAACTGAAGGTTGTATGTTATCAAATACAATATCAAATCTTTCCAAATAAAATTTCATTTGGTTCATAAGAGTAAGCATTTTACAAAAAATATCTTTCAAAATTATGCAGACCAGTCTGCCCTGCCATCCTCCTTGACATGATGCAGAAATGTTCCTTTAATCCACTGAGCTTTTTCTGACATTTTTCTTAACATTGCTGAGCCTTATTTAGAGCACCAAAGGAGGCGTGTGCAGTTTCCTTTGACACTGATGGGTATTTCAAAATGTTACAGAGAGAGCGGGGAAAAAAGAAAGAAAAGATTTGCTGCCAGTCACTTCATCAATAGAGCTACAGAAGCAATTACTATTTGTTAAAAGTTTACATTTCAAATGAAGCTAAATTTTAAAGAAGTCTCCTCCTTTTAGAAGGACTGGTGCTTGGAAGAGAGAGGAAGAGAATGCACATTAGTGATTACATGTTAAAGTGCACTCAAGTACTGGAACCATTTAAAATGTATTGTGTTTTTAGTCGAAACCTGCAGCAAAACCACTCCTAAGAGGCTTAATTTAGGTTTTATAGGAGGAACATAAAAAAGACCAGATTACAGCAACATGCTGAAATATGGGGTACATTTTAAATATCTTCATTTAAAAACGTATGTTTATTTCCCCTCCTGGGATCACTAACGTGTGTCTCCACAGAGAAAGCAAGGACATGCATTCTTAAAAATTATCTGTTAAAGGGATCACATTCCAAGACAGGTTTGAACATTTTTATTACTACAGATAACCTCTTAATTATGTCACTGCCTTCCACTTGTTAATCAGGGACATTCAACATAGTTAACCATGGAGTGGTTTCTTTAGAAGAATACATTATCATTAAGGATTAGAAACACATTTTATTCCTATAATCATATTGCATATATGGTTTTAGCACTGCTAAAACCCTATTTACCTGCTTTAAATACATAACACCTAAGAAAGGATTTAGATGCTTATAACAATGTTGTTCACTACTTCAAACTGTGCAGTCCATGAAAAGCTTTAAGAGACAGATAATTTTACTTTTCTTGTCCCCCTCCTCCACCTCCCCCATGTCCCACGCAATTCCTATTTGAATTGATTTTAGGTTTCTTGTGCGGCCACCAGCATCTGAGATACTCAGGTACTCTTTCAGAGACCAAGGTGTAAATGAAGTAAATAAAATCATGTTTCACTGTTGCTTTATCAACCCCTCTAGGTAGTTTTTCTGCCAGCCAACCTGCACTGTTAAGACCCATAAAATTATGCAATAGTGACTTCTTTGGAGGTTCTCTAATCGGATAATGGCTGGTGTTAGGAGGCAAGGGCCCAAGGCAATGTTGCTGGTACTTAACACTGTGGTTGGTCATTACTTGTCTAGTAGAGACCAATAAACAGCTGATTACTATCCTATATGGAGCCAATATTTTACATTTATCCTAGTTATTTTTTCCTTTTCTTTTCAAGTTCTTATAACAGGAAGTATTTATCAAGAAGATCTATGAGTAATAGCTTCCCAGGCACCTTAAAAATAAGAATTTTCCTACCATGAAATGATGCCTTTTGTGGAAAGGTGGGAATGATTCTGGTTTTTACAAGAGCAAAGGTTTGATTCGTTTCAAGCCCATTTCTTTCAGACAGGGACACTCTGCGACACCATCCCTGCTGCTCCCTGTCCCTTTCCCCCTCTATGACAGGTTCACAGGCTGCAACCAAGGGATTTTAAAATGCAAAGGTTTACATTAATATTTGCACTCTGGCAATAACAGGACCATTTTGCTTCCTCTGTAAGCCTGTGATAATTGATGCTTCATACCTGGAACTACGTTTCATTTATCTCTTTACACATGAGGATAGTATATAAATAAAAGGTAATGTATGGAAAGGAAACAACCATCTGAAATAATAATCCTAAATCCAACTAGATAATCTGTTAAAGCTGTAAGAGCCAGAGATGGAGATTTCTAAACTTTCAAAGAAAACTTGATTGCAAACGAGAAACCTGTGCATTTTTGAATGCTTATTGAATTTGAATGTCTGTGTGGGACAAAAAAGAATCAGAGGGACAAATGGAAGGCAGGAAAGAAAAGGTGTAAATTTTAGACGTGTTTTAAATTAATGTATTTAATGACATATTAGACTCATTACAATTTTATTGACTTTCCCTTTACATTTGAATATAATTTTTTACTAGCCGATGCAAGCTGCAAAATGGTGAGTCTTCTAAGGTGCCTTTCCTTCCCTGGGATCCTCATCTTAGAATGAGCAGAGGCACATCGATAAGAACTGGACCTTGATTTCACAACCTCATACAAAGCCAGGCAATTCTTGAGCCAAACAAACAAAGGGGGTGTAAGCGATTTCATTTATTTTGATAATCCTCCTCTTGCACGGGAGCATTTTGCTGTCTTTGTCAAAGTGAATGACAACAATTTGGCCAACTCTCTCTGAGCTGCACTCAACAGTGACAGGCAAATTATCAGAGGCCCTGCACTTCTTATTATCAGAGGAGAAGCCATCAGGGGGATGCATGGAGGATACCTCTCCCTTGTCACTATTTGTCAGTGGGACAAGGGCCACTGCTATGGGTAGCTGACAGGTAATTTCAACAATAACAATTACTCCTATTACTGGTGTCATAAACAATTCGCCCAAGGCATGACAATAGCAAAGCTTTATAATTCAATGCCATATAAATAAATGCCAGCAGGTAACAAGTAATTTAGCTCCAATCAAGCTTTCACCCCGGCATTAATATTGTTATTGCAAGAAAATGGAAAATTGAAAAAATTCAATATGTTAATGAATTAAGAGAGATTCAAGGGCTAGACAAGAGGAGTTGGAAAAAGGAAACCAAAATTATTGTGGTGTCATATTTGGTTCCATCCTGGGGGCCAAACATCAGTATAATTACTTTAAGACAAGAAGGGGAACTGGAGTGCCTTAGATCTCAGAGCAGGGAAAAATGTGACATGAGCTTTCAAAAAATCCACCTAACTCCAATTTCTGAAGAATATAAGGAAAAATATGAGACTGTATATATATAATGTAGCATTTCACTGGCTTTCTTTTTCTACCTGAAATATTTCATATGAAGCAGAAGCATGAGTATCAAAGGAACGTTTCCATCTGTTTAAGAAAATTGTATCAGCACCTGCTTCCTTTACATTAAGTCTCATAATGAAACTATTTTAATAATCCTTTTTTTTAAATCTGGGGTGAAGGTAAAGCTGAAAGTCATCTTTGCTCTCCAGCTGTCCACCTTTTGGAAGTGGACTAGAGGATACAGTGTTACCTTCATACGTAAAACTTCCTGATCAAACCAATTTGCAATTTTAGTATTTGTCCAGCAAGACAATGTGCCATCATGGTGACAGCAGCAAAAGAATTTGAAAATCTCTAATTAGGAGAGCTGCACACCAATTAACGCATGTCAAATTTCACTTCATCAAGTGCCACTCTAATTTTTCCTCTAAAAATTAATGGATTTTTTTTCTTTTGGTATGTGTGTGTGTCCCCTTAAGGCAATGTTGATTCAAATCTGCTCAAGATGCAGTGTTGCACAGCTAAGCATCTTCTTGATTACAATCCGCCACACTTCTAACTGCGCTCATTCGCACTGCCACGGATACTTTGTCAACAGTCAAATTACACCATGCTGATAACAATGCATAATGGTGTTCCTCCTCCAGTCCCCTGTCAGGAGAGGGGCTTCATAAAAATGTGATGTTTTCTTCTCAACTGTATCTAAAGGAAGTTTGTATGACCAGGTCCCCAGTCAGGTGTTGATTTTTAAAATTAGTTTGTTAATTTCAAAAAAAAAAAAAAGAAGAAGAAGAAGAAGCAAAATGATGGCATATAAAAAGTCCTCATTGGAAAAAAAAATCAGCAAAGAATGAGGAATGGAGAATATCTATGGCCAAAGTTTTGCTTAAACACTTTGTTCTCAGACATTTTCAAGAGCACTATTCTTGGTTAAATACCAGATTTTTTTTTTCTTTACTTATGGTCTATAAACATTGGAAGCCTCTCTTGAACTGACTGTATTTAGATTGTGCTAGAAGTTTGTTTAACTGCCATATTTGCCAGAATCCTCAAAACATCACAGGACATAGAAGACAAATGACTTTGTGTGTTGTGGGGAGGAGGGTGGGGGGGAGTGCGTAAGGGGGTCAGGACTGTATATTCCAGATAAATGTTGATGCACTTTTAACTATTTTTTACCCTAGTTGCTTGTTGCAGATTGGTGTGTCTGAGGCATCAGCACACGTGGGGAATATTTCTCACTGAAAAATGAAAGAAAGAAATGCAGTGATTAAAAGATGATTTTACATTTAGTCTTTTTAGAGATTATTTAGATTTCTTATTTTTCAAAAACAATCAGAACCAGAACAAAAACAAGGAAATTAAACAAAATTTTAAATATATTCTCTCACAGATTCTTCAGGGAGTAGAGAACATTCACATGGGTTGACATCCCAGTTTTCTCAGCATGTAAGCATATTGTAATCCTATTTATTCACTAAAAATTCAAATTCATGAGATCTACACTTTATTTTCTTTAATCTGCAGGTCGAGTACAGCTTCTTATTCACTGATGACTAACTCAAAATTTTAAAATGATGTTTTTAGGTTTGTATTTCCGAATATTAAAAGTGTCTTCCTTATCTTATGGCCCCACCCCAGCATGTTCTTAAGTGGTCTATTTCAAACAAAAGAAAATGACATCCCCCTTTCAACTAGCCAAACATTAGATTCTCTCAGAACTGATTGGGGGTTCACTAGAAGTTTTGCAATTAGATTCATACAAATTGAATTGTTTTCTTTTTTTCCAAACATCGTTCTTAGAACTTTATAAATGTAGCACTACTGGCTTTACAGTTTCATGTGGCACGTTTACAAATAAAGGTATTTTAATAAAACCAAGTTCTGTGTACCTTTGAAAAACAAAAAACTGGAACAATCTCACATTAAAACATTACAAAAGGATTGTAAAGGGAAATTTAAAGGGAGAAAACTTGATTATATAATGCAATCCAGCAGTAATCAATTTTACCTTCAATATCTTGCTTTTGTTTTCAAAATGCTAAATAAACAATACATAATGCATCCCTCATCAGCCAAACCATGGAGGCTCTGTGCTCAAATAACAGGAAACATATTCAATTTTCCTAACAGAAGACAGTTCATTAAGCTGTGCCACATCAAATAAAACTTTAATTTCTCCAGCATCAGAGTCGCAATGAAAGCAATTGAAGAAGATGAGCCATATGGTACTTCTATCAGCAAACACATATTGCTCATTCCCCCAAAGTTTTCTAATTCTGCTCCCCAGACCTGTGTAATATAGATAATGTGCTCCGAGAGCAGCAACCATGAGCTATCTAGTGTACACTTCTAATACTGTATTTAATGGGAAATAATGAATCATAAAAGCCTAGAGAAGATGGCTTTTGCTAACCTAAATCTCAGCTGTAATTTCATTGTTCTGTGCCTAAGATGCTGTTTGCCCTTTTCAAACAACGGCAGTTGCACATAATTATGCTGCTTTGAACCTGGGCTTGAAAAAGCATCCCTAATATAACCAACTTTCTATTAACTCCTGAAATTCTGAATTTAATGAGGCACTGATACAGGCATTGAGATAACCAAGCATGTGTCATTTAAAAATCCAAACAGCATTTTTCTCCTTCTTCCCTTTGGTCAGACTGCTCAATGCTTTTATGCTTCCTCCTCCGCCCCCTGCTTTCGTCCATCCCCCACCCCACACCCCACCCCATGCAACAGGAGTGGCATGATTAAAAATGAGGAGATTTTCTTGTTATTAGCAAATTTGACATTTGCCTGATGAAATGCACATAAAATGTGAAAGCTACACAGTACTCAGAAGAATGTCTCCACTCCAATCCTAGCTACCAAGATGAAATAATTTAGGTAAAGGAAATGTAAAGGTCCTTGTACATCTCTTGCTGCAGAATGCTAGGGTTGTGTTATAAATGAAACAACCAAATATTGCTGAGCTTTTAGAGTGATAGTATTTTGACACATGTGAAGCGCATAGTGTTTCTTCTCTCACCTTAGCTGCTTTGACAATTCACTTAAACATAATACATATGCTCAAACGCAGCAATTTACGTGTCGTGAGCCCAGCCTTTTTCTGGTTTGAGATCTTGGGGCTTGGGCTTTGTTCATTTTTAGGAAAAAATGTTGCTTTTTCCTTTAACTAGGTCAATAATTCCAGCTTTTCCATTTTTAAAGCTTATCAAATCAATATTTTACCAACATGATGCTAATTTAGAACATCATCAGATAACACCGTGGATACATATTGAAAAGATATTTTAATGGTTTTGTTTGTTTTGGCATCATATGAACCAAGAACAATTAAATTAAAAAGAGACTTTTAAAAGTTAGAGATTGCCTTTTTAAAGCTTATTAAAATCAGCATGTTAACATGCCTGTCTCTGAATTAGCTCTCACACTTGATTGCCATCATTAAAACGAGTTGTTCGGGTGCTGCTCAAAGCCGATTCTTACTAGTTATTAACTTGAAATCTCTTTCCATTGAAATGTAAAAAAAAAAAAAAAAATCATTCTCGCTAGTGGAATAAACAGTCACCAAAACATGAACTAGCACAGCAAGCCAGCAACATTAAACTATGAAAAGACCAACAGGTAAAATAACTACAGTAACATCTAAAACACACTCAGGAAAAAAAAAATAACAACAAAGAAGCAGTTCATTGATTATATTTCATGAATGCCTTAAAACAAATGTTTAAACAGTTTTCTGAAACAGTGCAGAAAACCTCTGCATGCTCCACTGGGTTGCAATGACAATGGTCTATTGCAATGTAAAACACGCTGGAGGATAAAAAGGTGCTTTTTGTTACCATTTTATCAAAGCTGTTCATCTTCGAGCTGCAGGCAGCATTTTGCTGGAATTGCAGATATTTCTCTGTCCAGGCTCCTTTGTTTGTGCATCTCATTTGCATATATTTATCTCCAGCTGAGGGTGCGTTCTGCTCATTAAGGCCTCCCTTCACATTATTTCATAAGCCAGCTGCTGAGAGGGATTTCACCTGTGGTGACTGAGAAAAGAGGGGTGAAAAACTAAATTCTTCATAAAAAGGAAATCTTCTGAGTCTCTTCCCCTATAAATGGGCACCATTTGTGTTAAACAGCCTCTTGTCATGATAGATGCCTCCAGAGGTCAGGGGTTAAAGTTGATTTGAAGGTCAGCAGTAAAACAACAGACAAACCAGACGCCAAACTGGTTCCTTAGCTGTCGGTGGGAGCTGTGGTACAACCAGGTCTTGAACCTTTTTCAACCTCTAATAAAACAGGGGATGAATCTGAAGTGGATCAACCAGGCCCCTGAGGAAGCAGCACAGAAAAACACAAATAATATCAATATCAGGCAGCCACAGGGAAACAATGGGGCATTTCTCCGTGCTACATGCATGCTGCTATTGTTTCAAGGGCTGGGGAATTAATTCCACTTATTTATTTAAGGCGTGTCAACTCACTGCCTAAACCTGTTTCAGTGTCAAGATGAATAAAACTTTTATGGCTCATAAAATAGAGCCATTCATCTCAATGTTCTTTGTGGTGCATTTTTTTTTCTTTTCTTTTCTTTTTTCTTTTTTCTTTTTTTTTTTTTTTCTGGCATACTGAGCTAGGCCTTTGCTCTGAAATGGTTACATCTGAACCCATTGCTGCTATGATCCACACCATATTAGAAAAAAAAAATTATTTCGCTGGCAAATGGATCTCAACAGAAATGACACAGGGAAGCATTTTAGCTACGATGTGATAGCTCCAAAAATTCTTCTAAACAGTCCGCATGCAGTTGCATCTGTTTTGAGCATGCATTATTTACAAAGCAGAAGTTTTACTATTTTAGAGAAAAAGTTCAAAAGAGATAGCAGTAAACATATTAGTTTTCTAGAATACTATGTCACATATTTCATTTTACTTTAGAAATGCAACCTTGTTAGGGTAGCTCTTTCCCATTCATCATTTTTTGCCCAAGTTTCCACTGTTCTGTAGTCAGTTTATACTGATGTAATAATCGAATGCCTTCTTTAACTTGACTGCTCGGAATTTTATGTTTAATTTTCTGCATAAAATAGCACACATAAATGGAAAAGAAAATGCATTTATATGCTTTTTGTATTATAAATTTTTTAAAAGTTCAGTTATAGAATTAATTTTACTTTTGATTTCCTGACAAACGACTTCAATAATAATATAATATAAATAAACAGGTTAACATTTCTAAAGTGCCACACACAATGTGAAGCACTTGTATTTTCTCATGCAATTATTAATTCAATCTAAGTCACACAGGTCCACTTAGAATGGACTGTAATAACACTCTTTATTATCCACAACATATTTTAGTTGAAACAAAATGTTCCAGTCACACAATATCATCACTATAGTAGATCATTATAGCTTTAACAGGTGACATCATGGGAACACAGTTGCTTTATATTAAAATGAGTAAAAAGAATAAATTTGATGATATTTCACAGATTTTCTAATCACAGCCTCTGCCATGTATATTACACATTTTTGCTCCATTGTAATGTAAATTGATTTGTGGAGGATTCACTTACTGTCTTATCCTAGTTGCTTTGTTTTTGAGTTCTCTGTTGAATATTGTAGACTTTACATATGATGCTAGATTATTTCTGATGTAGTCAGTTGGTAGGTAAGGGTTTTCCCACGCGAACTCAAGTTTTTCCAACAAGTAGACCATTTGAGAATGGCTCCAAATAAAAGTGGTGCTTTCACATTTTGCTGGTACACAAACATATGGCCCTGAGGAAGAGGGATTCATTTTGGGGTGCTAAGCACTGCTCAAGATGTAAGTGCTTTTTATTTCCCATTTGAACTGGTGCATGCACCTTACAGATGGACCAGTTGCTTTACATACTGGTGGCCCATTTACAAAGCAGCCCTGTTTGAAAACAGATGCTTTCAAGTGGGTCACCAGGCTCTAAGAAAAATATTTAAACTCATAATTATTGGCTTTTGGTCATCTATGGCAATGTGTTCTCATTTAAACATAGAGCAGGGGATTTTTCTTCTATAACCAATTACAGTTTAAAAAATGCAACGAATCTTGCTTCACACAAGGAGCTTAACTTGTGGTTGGAGAAATTTTCCAACTTATTAAATGTTGTTTATATCCTCATTTTTGTCTTCCCAAAGCATTTTATAACTCCCTCTGTAACTGACTTACCAATTTTCTTTCTGACCTTTCATATTAAATTTAACCACACCCCCACCCCCAAACCCAGAGCCTCCAAGCAACTAGACTAGAGTGAAAATATACAATTTACTCTCTCCATATCTCCACCGACGTCTTTCGTTTTTCTTGTACTCTAATCTAATCGGTAATTCATAAGCTTTGGCAAATAGTTAAAAATGTTAAGTGCTAGCAAAGCCTTTTACCTCCCCCTCAGATCTGTCTCTGTTTATAGAATGGGTCCCAGTTTCCTCCTCTTCTCCTTCAGCCCGGGGTCTTCAGGTCAGAACACTGTAAATACACACAGCCCTTGCTGGACCCATAAATCTGAGCAAAGGGCAGGCCTATATATTCAGATAAGCAGGGGCAGAGATAGGGGCTTGAAAGGAGGGAGAACTAGCGGAGTCTGAGGCTCTGCAGCCCTGTTCAGAGAACTGAACTCAAAAGACCAAGAATCCTTAGTGCAGAAGGAGGAATTTTGCCTTGAAACATCTCCCCTTATTTCTAATGGATGAGGTTGGCACTGCTTCCTCTTCGTTTATTTTATTTTTTCCACATTGCTTATATTCACATCCTTACCAAATGTATTATCTTAAAGGCAATCAAATTAAACAATAAATTTAATTTATTTCCAATGTCTTTTTTTCTTAAGTGTGTTTGTGTTTTGACCTGTGTGTGTGTGTGCATGTGTGTGTGTATATCAGTGACATGAACTGAAGTCATTTTACCAGAAATTCTTCTCTACTGTAATTTTTCAGTCCCAAAGTTTTTGACTGTATAACTGTATTCTTAGTGACCACATTGAATGCCCAAGAAAAATACATCTAAAGGAGGAATGACAAAGTGACAAATAAATGCTTACATATCCTTCAGTCTTCAAGCCTTCTCTTTTATTCCTGGGTTCAAATATTTTCTGTTGGATTTTCACTTCTTGAAATTTTCAGTGACTCCTGGAAGACCATCCTTCTTGGGGGATGTACCCATTGTGACCACAGATAATGTCACCATAGAAAATCCTGGGCAAGATGACCATGGCTGAGAAGGTCTTTCTATCACACTTGACAGAATCACTGCCTGATTCTTCTTTAGATGCGATGAGTTACACCACAGATTCATCTGGGTCATTTCAGACTCCAGGAAAATGTGTCACTGGATTTGTTTCCGAGCAATGTTTTGTATTTTATTGTATATATGTATATATAATTATAATCTGATTTCTCTAGGTTATTCTTTTTGGCTAATAGAGAATTGGTTTTTTTAAAATGCTAATTCATGTTCCTCAAAAGGGGCTTCTTTTTTTCTTTTCCTCGGTTGAAAAGTTAGTGATAATTCCAGGTAATTAAGAAAATGTTACGGAAAAAAATTGCCAAGAAAGTAATTGGGCTGGGAGCCCAGCGTGTTACACCTACACTAGAGCCTCATTTTTGACAAATCTCTGAAATGATAACAATAATGATAATAATCATTATGTATCATTTATCAAGCACTTACTTTTGGAAAGCAATGTACTAGGAACTTAAGATATATATTAATTTTTATCTTTACAAGTGGTAAGTGATGTACTACTCTACAGTCTCAATCTTATAAATGAAAAAAACCCTCCAATTTGAAAAGTAAAGAAACTTAATCCAGAACACACATGGAAGCCCAGAATTTGAAAGTAGTTTTGGCTCTAGAAGGCTGTCTTCTGAGCTGCCTCTCATAGCCTCAGATTCTGCATCTTCAGGATGAGTGTCTTGGGTGGGAGGGTGTCTATGTAGTGGTGATCTTCCATGGCCAGTTGATTTTCTCCCGCCCCTACTCACCTGATCCTAGCCTTGGCATTTTCAATAGCTCTCTGGCATCTGGGCCTGTCTCTCAAAGACCTCCTGGACCACATGTCTGAAACGGAACTCACTGATTCTCTAGCTGCCATGTCTCTACTCTGTAATCCATGTGATGTTTAATGGGAGGGAGCACCCTTGATTCTGTAGTCCGAACTTAAGGCTCTCTAACTACCTACCTTGTTTCACCTGTCATGATTGTCATCCAACCTGGCAGAGAAGTGACCTGTGCAGGAGGCATTACAGTCTGACCACCTGAGTTTGAACCCTGACTCCCCTGTTTACCAGCTGTGCAGTGCTGGACAAGTTACTTTACTCCTCTGCGCCTTGATTTTTTTCATCTGTAAAATGGAGTCGAATATATTATTTATTTTATAAGGTTGTCTAGTTCAGATTGTTGGTAATCTTTGACAGAACTATTAAAATAGCCTTCAGGCTGCTGTTTCTGCAGTGAGGCTCCTCCTTCGATAATCCAGCCCCTCTGGATTACAGAATAAAATAAATAATAAACATGATAATTTCCTGCTTAAAAATCTTTAAGACTCCCTATTGCCCTCAGGTCGAACTATTGAATCAAGAAAAGGCTTTCATTATTTTCCTCCAACTGCCCTTTCCAGAGTCATTTTCCACCATAACCCTCTAAGCAATTTCCACTCTAGCAGCAAAAAATTATACATGTGATGTTCTTTTATGTCTCCAGACTTTTGACTGTGCTGTGCTCTCTCTATCAGGAATGCCCTTCCTTCCAATTTCCATGTAGCAAAAGTACATTTATCTTGCATGGCTCAGTTCAAAAGACACGTTTTTTTTTTTTTTTAAGGCAGCATAAATTGAGACAGTCACTTCTAGAATGCATTCCTCTGTTTTAGAACCTAGTATGTTGATAGCAATCATATGCGTGCTAATTATTTGTCTACCACTAGGCTGTGGACTGCTGTGGGGAGGGACTATGTTTTTTTAAACTTAATATCTTTTATTCTAGGGCCTCACATGTAGTGGGAGCCTCCCAAATTTAGATTAATATATAAAATATCTTTCCTCACTCCTAAAAATGACTTAGAGCAAATGTGAATCAAATGACTGTAATGTTGTTAACTAGTTGAATTAACTCCTGTTAGCTTAAGATAATAAAGGCAGTGAACTTGTAACAAAATTAAATTAAAAAATGAAGTGCAATTATAGTGTTCTTACTGTCTCCAAGATAAAACCATGATATATTTTTTTCCTAGCACACATGTTACATTTTTTCTGACATCATAAGAAAATCTGAGAATGGAAATCCTTTCAAGCATTTCATTTGATAGAGAACATCTATATTCCACACAGCATTCCATTAGGAAAGGAACCTGCTTTTCTCTTATCTGCCCTTACTCTAAACATAATATCTTATGGGAGACAGTTTATTAGCGGTTAAGATCATAAGCTCTGGATCTGGAATGTCTGGGTTTAAATGCTGGTGCTGCCATTCATAAGATGTGTAATGGCTGGAAACAGTTTTCTTGGGACCTGCTATCTCATCTACAAAATGGGTACCTTAGTAACATTCAGTGTAGTGAGTGGTTATGAGGATCAAATGAGTTAATGCATCTAGCACTTAGATGAGAGTTCATGTATCTCGCACTTAGATGAGAGCCTGGCTTATACTAGGTGCTCTAAAAATGTGTCTTCTTATTTGGTTGGTGTTTATAAGAGAGGCACCTGAAATCCTGATAGAAAGGTGAGGAGGATTTCATCATCAGGGAACAGTGGAAAGAGGTGGAGGAGTCTTGAGAGCTTGTGAGAATGTCCATTCACCTGTGCAAGGACCAGTTTATCTATTTCAGATATAATTCCAACACTTCCATGATTTAATGCTTCATTTCATCATTTTACACATGGAATTACATGTAGGAATGAACCCAAGTGTAAACTTAGCCGTCAGGAAAGTTAGCTCCAGAACTATCTTGCCTGAGTTTGAATCCCAGCTCCATGACATGCTGGCTGTCTCACCTTGGGCAAGTGTTTTCATTTATTAAAGATTAAATTTTTTCATCTGGCAAATGAGGAAAAAAAGAGTAATTTTTGCCTTTTACCTGTGGTGAGAATTAAATGAAAAACCATCACTCAACATGCTTATCACAGTGCCTGTCATATACTAAGTGCTTAATGTGTTGACTACTATTTTCATGTTGCAAATATTATTGAATGTTTTTACCACATGGTGTGGTTTTCTCATGTAGTTATTGAAGAGAGTAAAAACATTTATTTATGTAGATTTAAAAACATAAGGTGAGCACCTCTATACTCACCATCCCAGGTTAAAAAATAAAAGGTTGCCACTTTCTTAGAAGTCTCTGCAGGCCTTTCTGGGCACATTCCCATCTGTCTCTCCAGCGTGTTACTGTTCTCCTGGACTTTGGATCATCATATACTTGCTTTACTTTATAATTTTAGTTCTTATAAATGTACCACTAAACAGTATGTTATTTGGTTTTGTCTTTTATCAATATTATAGTAATGTAATTGATATATATTTTATATTCTGTGTTTTGCACTCAGCAGATGCAGCTGGATTGATGCATGCACTATAGTTCATTCAGTGTCATGCTGAATAGTATTTTATGATATCAACACCCTACAATTTACTTTGCTATTATTTTTTCTATTGATGGACATCTGGACTGTTATTTATTTATTGCTATCACAAAGCCTTCTATATAGAACATTCTTGTACATGTGCCCCTATAGGAGACTTTCTATATATACCCTCTGGTGTCTATATAAAGACATTCTTTAGGAAGTTAGACCTAGGAGTGGAGTTGCTCACTTGTGAGATGTGGGGATATTCAAATTTACTTGGTAATGGTAAACTCTTTTCTAAGTGGCAGCACATGAAGGAGTTCTCAGCAGAAGATTATTAGGTACATATTTCAGATCCTCATAAGAATTATATATGTGGTAGTTAGTCTCCAAGATTCCATGGTTTCATCATAAAATCCAAATCATCCACTTCTCTTGGTGTTCATACCCTTCTGTGGTCCCCTCCCACATTATGCCAAGGCTGGTCTGTGTGACCAATATAATTCAGGAAGAGTGATGGTATTGTTGCTTCTGTTTTGGACATCTTTCTTCTTGTCTCTTTTGCACCTCTCACTCTGGGGGACACAGCTTCTCTGTTGGAAGCAATTCTATGGAGAGGCCCATGAGGTGAGGAGCAGAGGCCTCCAGCAAACAGCCAGTGAGGAGCTGTGGCATGCCACCAGCCATGTGATTGAGCATAGAAGCGAATTTCTAGCTCCTTGGATCTTGAGATGACTGCAGTTTGAGAGCTTGATTATAACCTCATGAAAGATCCTGAACCAGAATTGCCCTGCTAAGCTGTACCTGGTCATGAGTCCACACACACACATACACAAACACACACACACACACAAATGTGAGATTATAAGTATTTATTGTCTTGAGCTAAGCTTTGAGGTAATTTTTTATGCAGCAAAGGTAACAAATACCTATTCTATTAAAAAGGTGAAAAATTCCAAGTTCCCTTAAGGAATATGTGAAATAAAGCAGGATATTAAAACAAATAGATTTGAAAATGGATAACATTAAAAATTGATGCACCTATAATTCTAGGTGCTATTAAGTTAGTTAGCCATGTAAAAAAAAACCCATAGAGATGGGAGACCAAGGATAATTTGTGATTCATAAGCTGTAGCAATGCATGTCAAGTGTGTTCACGTTCTTTTAGTTGATCTTGATTTATCATTATTAGAGTCCTTTAGACGTCTTTATAAGTTATTCTTGATGCAAAAACATTCATTATAACATAATAGCAAAAAATAAGCCATTTAGTTATACAGAAAGAGGAAAGTTAAAGAAGTCATATATCTACTCAAGAGAATATTATAAAGTCATGAGAAATATATACGTATTTTTTTAAGTGACATATTCCCAGCATAATGTTAAGTGACAAGAGCGGGATATGCTATACAAACAGTATAAAACCAACTATTCAGTGACTTAAGGGTGAAAATGGCATCTCTTAGTTGTGAGATTATGTGGGAATTTGTTTTCTTCATTAAACTTCTGGACTTTCAAAGTCTAATAAACATATGTTAAGACTTCTATTGTTGGAAAAAAGTGTACTTAGCATCGAAGAAATTACTCTTAATTCATTTTTAGTAATACAAAGAAATGTGGACAGCAAACTTTGCCTTCAGATTGGGAAGAAAATCCCTATCAAATATATATCAGCAATGAGCATCTGGAAAGGTTCTGGTTGCTATTTCCAGTTGGCTTCCTTTCAAATTATCTTGATCTTTGGATCTAATCATAGTCTTCTATCTTGTTATAATTGCTGGTCCTTTTGATTTCTCTTACGGAAGTGAAGATATATTCTAAGAAGTGTATCCTTAGGTGATTTCATGGTTGTATAAACATTATAGCATGTATTTACACGAACCTAAATATTATAGTATAGCCTACTACACACCTAGGCTGTGGTGGTCTAGCCTTTTGCTTCTAGGCTACAAACCCATACAGTATGTTACTGTTCTGAATACTGTAGGCAATTGGAACACAATGGTAAGAATTTGTATATTTAAACATAAATGTATAAGAATTGGTATATCCAAACATGCAAAAGGAAATGTTTTGTAACACCTTACTATGGCTTCAATGTCACTGGGCCATAGATAGGAATTTTTTAGCTCTATTATACTCTTACGGGACCACCATCATATACGTAATCCACTGTTGGTGGAAATGTCATTGGAAGGCATGACTTTTTTATTCATTGTTTTGTGGACTTCAGAGCTACTGGAGAATCAGAGGGTAAATTCACGGAATACTCTAAATTTAAATGTGACTAAAGTTTATATTCTTCAGTTTCTGCTCATGAAGTTGAGAAGAATAAGGTAAATGAGATTTCATGGAGGCATTGTGGAGGCAAGGGTTGCCTAATACCTTTTTATACCAGGAAGGATTTTTATCTAAGGCAGCCAATGCTGGCATAATTGAAGAAGGAATTTAAGTTGAATAGGAGCTGGAGTCATTGCCTGCACAGTGACACTTCATGGCACAATAAGTATAGAAATTTTTGATATTAGTTAAAAAAGAAAAATTCTCAAAACTTAGTGTTTGAATAGACTGAAAGTGTTCTTTTTTTGTTTTAAAAATGCTTTTTATAACAATATTTTTGCCCATTAAATTAAGCTTGGAAAAGACCTTAAAATAGAGTATTTAATTTGGAAGAATTAAGCAAAGTTCCACCATGCAGGAACTGCTTCAACATGTTGGTATATTTCTTCTGATACTTATATTTCCTTTCTGCATTTCCATTACACCCTGTACTTTTAGCTTACATGCTTTGTTATTACTGTATATTTCCTTCTAGACTGTCAGTTCCCTGGGGACAGAGGCTATGTCTTTCTGGCTTATCATCTTTTCCTCACCTTAGAGTTTAGTAGGTGCTTAATAAAAGCATGTTGAATGAGTAACTTCATTGGACAATTACACGGAAAAGAGGAAATCCATGAGTGGAAAAATAAGTGAAAGTAAAGCTCTATGCCAGTTGAGATTATTGGCAATTTGAAGTGTCAGTGTCCTGCTGTTCTTGGTCCCAGGTGCCATCAAAGGTAGGTGGAACCAAGGCCAGGTACCAGGTGCCACCTGAGTGCTCCAGGGCCAGTGCCAAGTGGAAGTTCTGGGAAGGTTTCTGTGAGGGTGCTCAGTCAGTGCCAAGGAAAGAGATCAAACCTGGGTTTCTGAACTCCAAAAGGGCAAACCAGAAGAAGGAGCTCATAACTGAAGCTTTGGGTTTAGCAGGAAAATATCATGGCTTCTAGATTTATTTGAAACCTCGAACACTGAATCATATTTGCTTCTCAAAGCAGTGAGCTATTTTGTTTTATCATGTACAGAATACTGATCTCAGATATTTCAAGCAATAAGAAAACATTATCAGTTATGGCAAGCACTGGAATTTATAATTTGGTGACTCTGCAAAGATCTAATCATTTCAACATCATGATTCCAAGCATTATTTGATTAATCATTGCATTTATAGAGAATCTCTTAGCCAGTATTTATTGTTTAGATTTTTCCAGTGCCCTCATCACTGAGGTCTCTGGTTGCATGTGTAGAAGATTAAGAGATACAATAAACTGAGAAGAATAGATCAAGCAACACACACTAGACCTAGGCCAAACTAAATAAATATGTCTATTTCTAAGGCCTGGAATTCAACAAGAACAGACACAAATTCTTGCATGTAAAAAAGTAAAATTTTTACAAGAAAGAGATTTCAGCCTTAATTTGATCTAATTTTGCTTAAGTTAAGCAGTTTTTTTTATCTATAAACCAGTATTCATAATTATTTTTTCATATTATGTTTCCAATCATGGTTTGAAGATAATAGGAGCCATGAGGAAGCAGAACCAAGAAATTAAAAATAAAATTCTCCAAGTTGTGAATTGAGGACAAGGCATGTGTTTCCAACTCAAAACAAATAATTTAAAATCCTTTTTGAATCTGGTGTTAATAAAATCAACCAGAACAAAATACAGCTAAACGCAATTCTTCGTAGTGTCAGTTACAAGCCAAATCCCCTAGTTTAGATTCCGAATTTTAATTTCTGATCATGGGTGAATTAACCACCTCCTTGTGCCTCGGTTTCCTCTCTTATAAACTGGGGACAATAACAGTATCCATCTCACAGGGTTGCTGTGAGGATCCCACAAGGTAATATGTGTTAAGTTCTGAGAATAATGATGGACAAATAATAAGTGCTATATAAATAGCTGTAATTACGATTAAACAATGAAGCAAAACACTTGCCTATTGTTCTAGATCATTTCATCTTTTTTTCTTTACAAGAATGCATTTGTTCCTCTTTATAGCTTTACAGTTCCTTTTATACTCATTCTTATCCTTCTATACAAGACTGCTTCTCTTGTTCTTCTGTTGGTAAGTCTGATTTCTTTTAACTAGCCTCTTATAAGGTAGAATGCTACAATATGCTGGGGCCAGAAAGGTGTCTTTGTATTTTTTGACATTCTAGAATCAGCCACAGCATGTGATCCACATTAAAAATCTGTAGGAAAATAAGAGCAATTTCTTAAAATCCTTTTGTGTTCTTATTTTTATTTTTTAAGACAGAGTCTCACTCTGTCACCCAAGCTGGAGTGCAGTGGCGCGATCACGGCTCACTGTAGCAGTTATCAACCTCGCTGGCTCAAGCAATCCTCTCACCTCAGCCTCCCAAGTAGCTGAGACCACAGGTCCCATCATGCCTGGCTAATTTTTTAAATTTTTCATAGAGATGGGGGTCTCCTTATGTTGCCCTGGCTGGTCTCAAACTCCTAGGCTCAAGCGATCCTCCCACCTCAGCCTTCCAAAGTGCTAAGATTATAGGCCTGAGCCACTGTGCCCAGCCTTTCTCTGTTCCTAAAATGCATCTCTTTATAAATTTGTGTCCTGGAATGCAGGTGATTGAATACCTCATTTTGCTATTATTTAAAAATGGAGAATAAGAGAGAAATTTTTTTATGTGAGTATCATTATTGACATGACTGTGCGTAAGAAAGCTGTATATACTGGTTCTTTCCTGGGAGATCTGAAGTGAGAGAACAGTTGTCTATTTCACTGGCTCTTCACTTGGCCGTCTCCTCCATCGTGAAGCTGTGCGGTGGACAGAGGTCTCTGGACAGCAGAAGCTGCACCCTGATGCTCTACCCATTATTGCAGGCTCTATTACATGGATGGTTATTTCAGTTCCCAAGCCTTAGTTACCCTGGCTATCCTATGTGAGCTGTACAACCCTGCCTACATCAAAGCAAGAACTTGGTCCAGGAGGCATTCGACCAAGTGGTCCAGGACCCAACAATTAGGTCTATGACTCAGTTTACTGGAAAAGGCTTGTAATTCTTCCTACCTATTGAAACATCTTTAAAATCCAGCACTCAAACAAGGATGTCTCTTGCCACGGACTTTTCTAAATCTATTTGCCTTCAGCTATGGAACTGGGAAGCCTCTTTCAAAGGGACATTTTTCTCCTCCCACCCAAGGTGATGGTAACGTTGCTAAATGCCATTTGGATCACGTTGCTTCCCCTCAAGAAATCCTCCAATTGCTTTTCCTTGAGTATGGGGTAACATATCAGTATCTACATGTCCTTCACAGCCCTTTGTACTGGACCTCTGGGGTCTGCTTTCCCACGAGTATCTTGGCTTTGACCCTAATAAGTGTGACACTTTCCTTCATTTGCTGTCTTTTCTCTTCCTCATGCCTTGCCTTTGGCTGGATTATTTTTTTCTGTTGTTGAGATATTTCTTTGATTTTTTGCTAGGCTAAATCCTCCTCTTCTGTACATTAAACTCAGGTGTCTTGTCCTCTAGGAAGTCTGTCCTGAACTCTAGGCTGAGCTGGATGATGCCCTTTGTACCCATCCAGTGCTCACAGCATTAGATACACTGTGTTGTACCTGCCTTTTGGTGTTCATGTTGTTCATTGGTCTGGAAGCTTCTGAGGACAGGGACTGAAACTTTTGTTTTGGCAACTCTTGCACGCAGCCCAGAGCCTAGCAGATGGTAAGAAGGTCAATAAATGCTTATGGAATAAATAAATGAATGAAGCCTAAATTTGATAAGTTCTCCCATATGATAATTAGAGACACCATAAACCTAGAGGACATTATGATTTTAGGCAGATTTATAGCTAGAGGAAAACTGTTCCCAAAGAATTTAGAGAAGGGAGACCTAGATCAGATGATAAATGCATGATGGTTTATAAGAATTAGAAAGAATATAAGGTAAGATGCAGGGGCTCCTGAACCTGGGGAGGAGTTTTCAATAGGTAACATACTCAAATGAGTTAGCTTTGAAACAGATGAAGTGAAAAGTTCTGCTTTTAGGGATTAAAAAGTTTGTTAAATTAATACAAATTGTTGGAGAAGAACTTGTCTGAAAGTGCTCAAAATGAGCTAAGAGTGTAATAGAAGCTCTCTAAAATTTTATTATTATTAATGGTTTATTGAGCACCCAGTACCTATTGAGCATTTTCAATAAGTGTTTTAAATGCATAACCTCATAGGATTTAGCCCTCATCACATCTCTATGAAGTAGGTCATTGGTAATATTAGCCCTGTTTGTGGATGAAGAGGCTGAGGCTAAAGTATTGTAACCCACATGCCCAAGCTCACAGGGTTGGAAAATGTGGGTCTGACTGGGTGAGTCCAAAGGCCGTGGATTGCAGGAGGGATGGTCTCACTTCATTCTGCATTGTCAGATCATGGGGAAAGATTGGTTCTATTTTGAGTGCCCATTTTAAGATGGTTATAGACAAACTAGAGTGCATTCTGTAGGGGGAAGCTGTTGTGAATTTAGGAATGACCATTAATCACATCTTGTTCTTTTACTCAGATTTCTGAACCAACTGAGGGATACATAAAGAAGTCAGACAAAGCCGGGCACGGTGGCTCACGCCTGTAATCCCAGCACTTTGGGAGGCCGAGGTAGGCAGATCAGGAGGTCAGGAGATTGAGACCATCCTGGCTAACACAGTGAAACCCCGTCTGTACTAAAAATACAAAAAATTAGCCAGGTGTGGTGGTGGGCTCTTGTAATCCCAGCCACTCAGGAGGCTGAGGCAGGAGAATGGCATGAACCTGGGAGGCCGAGCTTGTAGTGAGCCAAGATCATGCCACTGCACTCCAGCCTGGGCGACAGAGCGAGACTCCATCTCAAAAAAAAAAAAAAAAAAAAAAAAAAAGTCAGACAAATAGAAATCCAAATGTCAGCTTTTTCAGAGGAAACTTGTGTTGTGGTTAAATAGATGGGCTACTCCTGTACCCCTAGCCCCACATTAAGTGTAGCCATCAGAACTGCAGATTCACCCTGCAAAGGCCTAAGCCTGCCTGCTAAACTCACCACAGGCAGGGAGAAAATTGAACTCTGCAGGCAGGTCCAAAGCAGCAGGCACCATAGACCTATATGGACTTAGCCAGCCACACCCAGGGATGTCTCTCAGATTCAACAATCAGGCAAGCTATTCCTCTTCTTATGGGCAGGAAGGAATCAGAGAGAGGTCAAAAGTGTGACTCTAAATCTTCGTAGACACATAAAACCCAGGAATAAAGTCCTCATCCTTAGCCATGGCCAGGATGCTAATTGTCACATCAGTGGGACCAAGGGATGGAAAGACTGTTGTAAGGGTTAAATTTATGTGTCCAATTGACTGGGCTGTGGTACCCAGATTTGGGGTACCACATTGAATTGCTGTGAAGGTGTTTTGTAGATGTGTTTAACACCTGAATTAGTAGACTTTGAGTAAAGCAGATGAAATTCCGTAATATGTGTGGGCCATATCCAATCAGTTGAAGGTCTCAGGGGCCAGGAGAAATACTCCTCAAGACTACAATATCAACTCTTTATTGAATTTCCAGCCTGCCTGCCTGCCCTACTGATTTCAGGGCTGCCAGTCCCCAAAATTCTGTGAGCCATTCTTTAAAGCCAGTCTCTCTCTCTCTCACTCTCTGTCTCTCTCTCTAGACATAGGTATATATATATATATATATATGGATGTGTACACATACACATACATATATATGAATATCTCCTATTGGTTCTGTTTCTCTGAAGAGTTCTGATTAATACAATGTGGAATGTGGGAATGTGGAATCTGTAGCTGAGGAGTCAAGATGGTGATCATGGAAGCTATTTTCACATTTCTGATGGGTTCCCACAGGACAAGCTATGTAGCATCTGAGATGGTTTAAATGGAACGTGATAACCTTGTTGGTCGTACTATAGAAGAAATGCTCATGTTATGAGAAGGCTGACTCATGGCTGGCTGTTTGGGTCACTTTGAACTCTTTTAAGACTAGTGAAGCTATTGTATGCTTCTGTTAAATAATCTAATGCCTTTTTTTTTCACATTTCATTGTTTGTGAATTTCTTTCACATCTCTTAGTTTATTGGTTTTCCCATAGTGCATAGCACACAAGTAGGCAATTATGGAATTGAAGTAAGAGTTTAATAATGGCTCATTAGGAACCAAATTTCAACTTTAAATGAGCACATATTTCTCTATTTTTTGTGTTGTTTTGTTCCTATATGTATTTCTTTTAACGTATTCATTTGTAAAAAATGACCAGCTTATTGGCAATGTCTAGTATTACTTGGTTATTTAATTATAAATTAAAATACATAGCTCACAGGATTTTTGACCAGAACAAAGCAAAAAATTAAAATACAAACAAGAAAATAACCTAATTTGTAAAATAACATTCTCTGAAATCAATTATCTTATTTTCACAGGAAATAAAATTAGGAGAAATCTGCTAAATTCATCCAAAAGAATACAAGAGTTTGGGAATATAAAAAAGGTACTACTTATTTAAATGCTAATGAAAACCAGCTTTATCATTTCTAAAGAAGAGGATTTTGGTGTTATTTTTCTTCTCCCAGTGAAAAATTTTACTGCTCCTACCTGACAAAGGGACATGGGCTTGAGCCTGATATTTGAGACTATATAAATAGCTGATCTGGAAATTTAAAGCCAATTTTATCCTCTTTCCTTCAACTGCAGTTTCATGCTCTCCCCTCTACTCCTTGAATTATCCCATCAACATTCTTGGTCATTCAGGGTTGATGAAGCCATCATGCCATGATCAGCTGCTTAACTTGGCACTCTGTGAGGGAGGGGGGATCTTTTTGAAGCCCTGACACCATTCCCCTGTCCAGCTCATCTTGCAGGGCAGTGAACAAGAGGCTGAGCAGAAGGTATCAGAATCTTTGGAAATGGGACCCATCAGATGTTTCACAAGTCAAAGTATTCTGATGCATACTCAAGTTTGAGAGCTACTGGTTTATAGCAGTTCAGCTCCTCACAAACACAAATTTATGCACATTTGTGGTATTCCTTCAGTAAAGATGGCTCTGGTCACATTGAAACAGTGAATATGTGCCTTTGTGTGTGTGTGTGTGTGTGTGTGTGTGTCTGTGTGTGTGTCTGGTGTTTGGGGGTAGAAGTGATAACCAGGATTGATTGAAATGTCCCATGAAGCAAGGGCAGGGGTATTTTCTATGAACTATCTCCATTAATCTGTGGGCCTGCATTCCTGGAAAATCTTCGCTCAGGATCCCCAAGGCTTCCTAGAGCAAAGGTGGCCCAGCCTGGGTCTTGGCATAGTATGACCTCAGGGTGTCCAGGCTGAGGACAAGGTGAATGTCCTGCCGAAGCTGCGCTGGGCCTGGGTGCCCTGGTGTGCTCCTGCCCCCTCCTTGTCAGGGAACCTTGAACTGGGTCTGGGGCCTGAGCTCAATTCCCAGACCCACCTCTATTGAGCTATGTGACCTTGGGTGTGTCCTATGCTCCCTGGGCCATCTGTAGTGAGTGGGCCATATGACAGGCCATCTCAGGGAGGTGGGCAGGGTTGGTGCTCACCATACAGGCCTCCCTCACCTCTCTTCATCTCCAATTGTATGCAGAAGACTTCAATATTACACATCCTTCCATGAAGGACCTCTCCTACCAAAAAAATAAAAATATATAAAGCAAAAGGAAATGATTTCTCATTCACTTTCAGCTCGGAAACTTGACAGGCAGGCCTTGGCTTGGTGTCCTAAGTTGGCAGCCCTGTGGTGCTGGTTTTATACATTATTTCAAAGGGCTAGAGTTCCCCTCTGAAGATTTGTTTTCTGGTGGTGGGCTTAGCAATCTATTTTTTTCTCCTTAATCTATTTTCTTACACAAAGAACAAATGCCTCCAAGTACAATTGCACCCAGATTACTAGACTCTCAACTTAAACATTACCAAAAGCTATAATTTTGAAATTCTTTTATCTATCCCAAGCTAATAGCAGTTTTGCATGTCTTTATATTGTTTTCATTTGTTTCTTAGCCGCCCCCTCTCTTGGGTTATTATCTCTGGAATATGTGCGGGCTTGTTTAATTTTTGTGCTGAATTTGGGATATGGAAAAGATTACTCTTAATTATATTACTTATTTATTGAAACATAATATATTTATATGGACCTTCTGTGCTCCAGAAGCAGTGTGTTCTTTTGTGAAGACATTGCTGGAGTTGCCAAGGCGGGGATCTGAATTGAACAGGATCTGAATCTAAAGCAATCTAGGAGTAGATCTATCCTTCAGCATCTTCAAACCAACTTATCAAACATTTCTTTCAACATGAAACATTCACCCCAGCCCTGTAGCCAACCAGTTCAGTGCTATTTTTTCTACAATTCAATGAACCCGTGAGGCCTCATCTAAAACAATCACCACAGCAGAACCTTGGGGTCTAACAAAGATTTCCCTCCCAGGGAGAATAAGGCATGTTGAATTGGTTTGAATCAATGGGGCATTTTTTCTCTTGTTGGCCTGGTGATTACAACCCTGTCTCTTAAACTGCACTCAACTCAAATGACTTTTTTAAATGATATAATGCTACTAAAGAATAGAAAATACATTCTTGGTCAAACTATTACCAAGCAGAAAAGAAAAAAAAACTCCATCACTTTGAATTTCTCACTTCGTCAATAAATTTATCAACCTCGACTTCCTTTATGTTTCTTGGTGCCTGCTGTTAAGCCATGAGTCAGAAACCCTCAGCTTTGGATGTTGTCATAGAGCCCAGACACCATATGCTCCTCTGTCATGAGAGCAGGACCAGCTACATGATTTGTGGGGGAGCCCAGTGCAAAATGAAAGTGTGAGGCCCCCTGCTCAAAAATTATGTAGGATTTCAAGACGGCGACAGCAGAGCATTAAAGGAAGTGCTGGGCCCTTCGGAACCGCACAGGACACACGTGCATCAAGCCAGCCCTTGTTCAAAGACAGACCTAGTTGAGGAGGAGGAAGAGTCCATTTCCTTCTCTCCTGCTTGTCAGCCCATGTTATTTAGGTTTATCTCAGAGGTCTGCATTCAATTCTCCCAACTCAATGAACTGCCTCTCTCTTTTCCAAATTTGCTCTGCATTTGGGACGCTCTTTAAACAAGGTGTGCAGCTTTGTGCAAAGTTAAGTCACACTGCCAAGTCCTCTAAGGCCTGATGAAAGCCTTGGGGCACCAGGAGGGGCCGAGAGGCAGCTCTTGCGCCTCATCACGCTGCTTTGCTCTGCCAGAGGTAATCGCTTTGCAGATTCTCAACTACATCTCCAACTGTGGTGTTTTCTCTCCTTTGTCCTTCTGACAAAGACTTTTATAATTCTCTTTAAATGTTCCAGGGCTTTTTTTTGCTCTTTCAAATAATTGTTATCAATGCCTACCAAATGCCTTAGATCTTCTCCTCCTCCTTGTCTTCACTGTAAATATTTTCCCTACTCTTCAGCAGCAATGTTATGGCTATACATAGTAACAAAATCTCTATAGCTATCTTAGCTTCTTTATTCTTGTGTTTTCAAAGACTCCCAAATCTTGCTCTATTGGTGTTTGTTGAACTTTTCTAATAAGATGACTTTTAAAGGAAAGCTAAATACATATTTAAAACTCTTCCATGAAAGTCTGCCTGCTATCCCCACTCCTAAATATATTAGTGATTTCTGAGCATAAAAAATAGATTGATTTTGTGACATTATGAACTGGTAGTCATAGTTTGCCTAGTGATAACTTTGCCAAACACAGGAGCATGTGGACATTGTTGCCTCTAAACCCAGCTGCATTCCCTGCAAACTGGATGCCCTCAGAGGAGAAGGGTGAGAGGGTCCTTTATAGAATATTTTTGCTGATAGTGGTTCCCACTAGGCAATGACATTCACAGATGTTAGCAAATGGGTAGTTCAATTAAAAGTTTTCGTAAATCAAGTTCAGGACCTCTGAATCACCCTACCACAGAAAATTGACAGATGCATTGAAAATGAAAATTAAATGCCAGGGCTGCATGAACCATTTCTTCCTGTTCTGTTCAATGTTACTACTTGTTTGGGCGTGGGGCACACTTGGAATTTCCGCTTTCACAAGTGGGACCCATTTCTCTCTGGGCCTTAATTCCTCCTGATGACAGGCTGAATATGGTAGTGACTATAGTCTCAGGAAGATACATCAGAAGCCATGCAATCAGCTTCTCCAATACTTTCTTTGCCTATTAATTTCTACATGACTTAGGTCGGATCACCAGATGCCTTGATTTCCACATTTTAAAAATGATAATTGTATCTGTGATCATGGATTATTCTTTTCTTTGCAGGGAGGTGAGTAATGTGGATAAAAGAAATACCTGTGAGAGAATTTAGAAATATTTGAAAGGAAGAACTCTTCCTTCAAATGTGTTTTGTTTTTAGAGATGGGGTCTTGCTATGTTGTCCAGGCAGGACTTGAACTGCTGGGCTTGGACCATCCTATCACCTGAGCCTCCAGAGTAACTGAGACTACAGGTGCATGCCACTGTGCCCAACTCACATGTGACTTTTTTTTTCTCTCTAGATCTTATTATGGGATTTCCCACTCATTTCTTAGTTATTTTGAAAGACAAGACAGTGAGGTTCACACCTCTGAATGTTTTCTCATTATATAAGCAAATTTGGACTTGGCTTTTGCATCCATGGCTTCTTGAAAAGAAAGTCTCCTTGAGCCTCTGAGGCTGAATTCTTAGTACATTAACCCTCCTCTTCTGTGTTGCAACTGTGATATAGGAAAGTCTAGTTAGCATCCTGATTTATTTGGTTTTGTTGAGTGTGTGTCTCTCTCTCTGTGTGTGTGTGTGTTTTCCTTGAAGTATTCTTGGCGTGGGCATGTGTGTCTAATTAAAAAAGTAAATTGACAGGGTTGAGGCCACTGGGCTCTTACAAAGATTGTTTTCCCGTTCCCAGTCCAGGCACACCTCATTTTATCGTGCTTTGCTTTATTGTACTTCACAGATATTGAGCTTTTTAGAAATTTTATATTTGCGTAACCCTGCTTTGAGCAAGTCTATCAGTACCATTTTTTCAACAACATGTGCTCACTTCATGTCTCTACGTCACATTTTGGTGATTCTCATAGTATTTCAAACTTTTTCATTACAATTATATCTGTTATGGTGGTCTGTCATCAGCAGTTTTTAATATTACTGTTATACTTTTTTAGGACATCACGAACTGTACCCATATAAGATGACAGACTTAACTGATAAACGTTGCTTTTGTTCTGACTGCTCCACTGACTAGCCAGTCCCTCATCTCTCTTCTTCTCCTTGGGCCTCCCTATTCCCTGGGACATAACAATACTGAATTTAGGCCAATTAATAACCCTACAATGATCTCTAAGTGTTCAAGTGAAAAAGTCACATGTCTCTCACTTTAAATCAAAAGCTACAAATGATTAAGTGAGGAGGGAAGTTGAAAGTCAAGATAGGCTGAAGGCTAGGCCTCTTGTGCCAAATAGTCAAGTTGTGAATGTAAAGGAAATGTTCTTGCAGGAAATTAAAAGTTCTACTCTAATGAACACATGAATCATAAGAAAGCAAAGCAGCCTTATTTTTGATATGGAGAAAGTTTGAATGATTTGGATAGAAGATCAAACCAACCACGACACTCCCTTAAGCCAAAGCCTATTCCAGGGCAAGGCTCTAACTCTCTTCATTTCTGTGAAGGCTGAGAGAGGTGAGGACACTGCGGAAGAAAATTTCAAAGCTGGCAGAGGTTGGTTGATGAGGCTTAAGGAAAGAAACCATCTTCATAACATAAAAGTGCAAGGTGAAGCAGCAAGTGCTGATATAGAAGCGGCAACAAGTTATCCAGGAGATCTAGCTAAGATCATTGACGACAGTGGCTACACTAAACAACAGCTTTTCACTGTAGACAAAAGAGCCTTCTATTGGAAGATGCCATCTAGGACTTTCTTAGCTAGAGAGAAGCAATGCCTAGCTTCAAAGGACAGGCTGACTCTCCTGTTAGGGGATAATGCAGATGGAGACTTTCAGTTGAAGCCAATGCTCATTTACCATTTTGAAAATCCTATCGCCCTTCAGAATTATGCTAAATCTACTCTGCCTGTTCTCTATAAATGGAACCACAAAGTCTATATTACAACACATCTTCTGGTCATCCAAGAGCTCTGATGGGGATGTACAAGGAGATTAATGTTGTTTTCATGCCTGTTACCACAACATCTATCCTGTAGTCCATGGATCAAGGAGTAATTTTAATTTTCAAGTCTTTTTATTTAAGAAATACATTTCATAAAGCTATCGCTGCCTTAGAGAGTGATTCCTCTGATGGATCTGGGCAAAGTAAACTAAAAATCTACTGGAAATGACTTACCATTCTAAATGCCGTTAAGAACATTTGTGATTCATAGGTAGAGGTCAAAATATCAATATTAACAGGAATTTGGAAGAAGTTGATTTCAGCCTTCATGAATGACTTTGAGGAATTCAAGACTTCAGTGGAGGAAGTAACTGCAGATGTGGTGGAAATAGCAAGTGTGCTAGAATTAGAATTGGAGCCTGAAGATGTGATTGATTTGCTGCAATCTCCTGATGAAACTTGAATGGATGAGGAATTGCTTCCTTGAGATGGAATCTATTCCTGGTAAAAATTCTGTGAATATTGTTGAAATGGTAACAAAGGATTTACAATATCACATAAACTTAGTTGATAAAGCAGTTGCAGGGTTTGAAAGGATTGACTCCAATTTTGAAAGAAGTTCTGCTGTGGGTAAAATGCTACTAAACAGCTTTGCATGCTAGAGACATCTTTCCTGAAAGGAAGAATCATTCAATGTGGCAAACTTCCTTTATTGTCATATTTGTTTTATTGCAGTGGTCTGGAACTCAGCGTAAAATATCTCAGAGGTATGCCTATACACCAGCTCCTTGAAGAGTGACACTTTATTAAATGTCCTTTTGTTATAACGTTGATGAAAAAAGCACTTCCTGGCCGGAGCCACAGTTTGTGTCAAGTTTGCATGTTTTCTCTATGTCTACATGGGTTTTCTCTGGGTACTCAGCTTCCTCCCACATCCCAAAGATGTGCATGTCAGGTGAATGGGCATGTCTACATTGTCCCAGTGTAAGGGAGTGTGGAGATGTGTGTGTGTGTGAGTGCACTTTGAGATGGGATGGCGGCCTTTCCAGGACCAATTTCTGCCCTGCCTCCTGAGCAGCTGGGATAGGCTCCAGCCACTGGCGACACTGAACTGAAATGAGAGGGTTGGAAAATAAGTGAGTGAAGAATGATTGAATGAATACACATTATTGTAAAATAACAGTTCAAAACTTCTACAACAATCATGCAAATGCACCGCAGTGAACGATGCGTTCTGGACACGCTCAGTAAGCCTGCCAGGTTTGTTCTTGTTTGTTTGTAAACTGCATGGTGGTGGTAGGTGCTCCTTACAATTCAATTTTTCCTTTGCAAACATTTACTCCTTGATTCAATCCACCATCACTAGGACTGCTGTCACTCACTGATTCACCAAAAAAGTGGGTAATTATCTTGTTTCTATTAATCTTTCTTAAGTATATATATCTCACATGTATTTCACTGTTTAACATTAGAAGTGTTTTGGGTTGGACTTTTTTAGAAGTTTGGTGATATTTTGGGGACCAGAAATAGGCTGTAGGAACTTAATTCTTGTTTATATCAATTAGCTCATAGTAAAATTGGTTTTGCTTACCGTGGCAGTTTCCAAAAACATATGAATATTGTTAAGTGAGGACTTACTGTAATTGTTATGCAACTTCTGTTCTGATAACAACCCAGTTGTTCTTTTTAATGAAATGATACTGGAAGGAAATAGCCCTTCGCATTGCTGTAAACTAACAAGGCGTCTTCCTATCCGTGGCTTACTTATGATTCCTCAGCACTTTGCTGCTCTTTGGCATTATGGGCAGCAGATCTCATTCTGATAGTGTTTTTCCTTCACTTTGTCATGCCATCAAGTATTTCTTGCTAATATGGCCCAGTTTCAGTTTGTTTCACCAGAAAATAAATTTTATTTCACAGCTTCATAGCTTTTCACCCTTCCCATGTTACTCCAAACACATGCTCACTGGATTTCCATAACTCATCGAGTAATCTCTTACAGACTCTTTCTACGTTATAAGAACATTCCCTGTTTGCCTTCCTTGACATCTCTTTCTTAAACTCTTTTCCAACATCAAAATCCTCACTTCCTGGGAGAAAAGAGTTGTGTTGTGAAAAGAGCATACGTGGGATTCAGAGTTTTTAGATTCCAGTATTACCTCCTTCTGCAACTCCCTAGCTGTGAAAATTTAAGCGATTGCTCGGTCTCAGTTTCCTTAGTTGCAAATGGGTATGACAAACGGGACTTTCCCCACAGAGGCACTGTGAGGATTACTTGAGATAGTACATGTCAAAAGCTGTTCCTAGAGATTTCAAAATGTGTTTGTCATTATTTCAGCAGGTCAATTTTCTTCTAATTTTTACTTTGATAGACTCTCAATTCATGCAAATAATACATGGCCTATTTGCAGTTTAAATTTAATTACTGATTCACAAAATATGTATTCACTTTCTCCTATCATTAATCATTGGTACCAAGCCAGGTTTTGACCTTTTTTACCTGAGGAATTTAGAGTTGGAAATAAAAGGCAAAATTATAAGGAGAAGAACTAAGTATAGTTCAAGTCTTAAAGTATGCTAATTAACACATTTGTTTGCATTTGGAACATCTGGGAAAACAACTATATACTAATTCTCTTAAAAATTATTTGTTTAAACATTTGTGGAAGATTCAGGTGTGTGATTTTAATTGCACAATTAATTAATTATTGGTGAGGTCCTTTTATTTCTTCCTAGTAATCAACATAATAAAATGCTGTAGTATAAATTATGGCAGAAAAGAAAATTAATAAATGTAGTTGCAGCTTTTAATTTTTATTCTGAAAGTATGTTTAAACAATTGATTATTAATTTTTAACTAGATTTTTTTCTTCTTTCTCGCTCTTTCCTTTCCCCCTTCTCCCTTTTTGCTGATTAATTCCTTCCTTCCTTCTTTCCTTCAGTTTATACAAACAAAACACAATAATGAGAACAATGCTATATGAAAGGCCTTCCCGAAAAATATTTAAGCTGTGAAAAGATGAAAACAAAGGAATGGACAGCAATGCCTAATCTGATATTTGTCTATGAATTAATAGGTAAGAAGGAAAAAAGGTTGCTGATTGTGTGTGTGTGTGTATTTATGTTTGTTTGTTTATAAAGAATCTGGCACATTCATGCCCAATGAAGGGTTAATTACTTTTGACATTTTGTTAATGGAAATGTCATTCTCTTACTTACTATTTCTTATCTTTTTAGATCAGCTATTTTTAAACTTCTATCAGACGTTGAATGAACTTATCAATTTTCAGTTAATAAAACGTTAATTTGATATCCTTACAAACTTACCAGTGGTCAATATCATCTCCTAAGTAGTAGTGTTTGAAAATCACATCTACTTGTCTTCCAGTGTATCTGGTACCTGGACTCTCTAACTGGTACCTGGACTGTTCTCCACTTATCTTTCCTTTGGGTGAAGATTTCAAAGATTTCTGGTAAAACACAAATGTGCTCTTGGGGAAAGTATATCAAGAAAACATATTTACCTATTAATAATTTAGCTTGTATCTAGCAGCAAAAAAGTGGGACACAGATCCAGGATGCTCAGCTCAGGAGGTCAGAACATGGCCAGCCAGTCAGAGCCAGTTTCGTCACCTTTGGAGTAAGACAGTCTAGGGCCCTGTGAATGCATCTCTGTGGGAGGTGGGTGCTGACAAGGCAGGGCACTGGAGACAATCGTCTCCCTTCCCAGTGGAGCTTAGATGGCAGCAAACTCAATACGCCTGTTTATACCAGTCATGACTGAAGGACATAGATGGTTTTAAGCAAGTTCTTCGGAACCGTGCAATTCTACCTCCCCTGCTGATTAGCTGCACAGCCTGAACAGTTACTAAAATTTCTGAAGCTGTTTTCTCATCTGCCAGATGTGTATGGTGGTATCTTTTTTTCTCGGTTATGATAATGAATAAAGGTAGTCATGCTTATAAAGTACATAGCACAGTACCCAGCCTGTACTCAATAAACATCAATAAACTGTATATCCACATAAGTTCTATATCGATAGCTAATTCTGTGCCTCTTAATATGCCTTGAATTGCATGTAACAGGGAAATCTGATTCAAACTTTACTACAAAGGCTGAAACCATAAAGAGACTCATTGGCTCACATAAGTGGTAAGCAGAGTTAGTCAGGCCTCCAAGTTGGTTTGCTTCAGTGGTGTGGTAATATCATCAAGGCCCACTCACCGTCTTTCTCTCCCCACTTTACTTCTGGTGTTAGCTTTATCCCAAGGCTGGCTTCTCTTTGTGGTTGGGAGGTGGCCATGAACACTTCCTGGGTCTACATGTTTCCCCCTCCAGGAGCCTTTCGAAAATGTAAGAACTCTCCTTTCCCAGAAGCTCCCTGTGTCTCTTTGATCCAACTTGGTCTATATATTTAACCTATATATTCATCCCAGGCCCAAAAACTATAACTAGAAGAAGGAATAAAATTGATAAGTCTAAGCCTTAGTCACCAGCTCTAACTTGATGTCAGATTCTCTCAAAACACGGGGATTACAAAGGAGAATGTGGATATCCTGGGAAGCAGGGCATGAATGATGAGGAGAAGACCACAGCATCAATTACAGTGTTAATTACACCTAAAGCACCACCAGCAAATCTGTGTATCTCCATGGGACATGGGTTCTGACAAGGCAGGGCGCTAAAGACAAATGTTACCCTTCCCAGTGTAGCTTAGGACTTGTGATTTCCCCTGTAGAATGTTTTGGAAGAGGCAGTAGTCTTAGAGGTCACCTAGACTTTAAGAGGCTATCTTAAATCTGGTATCACAGAGCTTGTTATTGGTACACTTAGGAGCAGAACGTAGCTGTCCTGATGCTATATTGGATCTCTTTTCCCCATTCAGCACAGTCACACAGCTAGTGTGCGGCAGTCTTGGAACTGGACCTGTCACTTCAGCCCCATGCTTCATTTAAGGCACCAGTGGAACATGGCGTATTTTGGAAAATATGTCCAGAATGTGTGTATACTAACCTGGGCAGGCAAGAACTTTGTTCTTACATTACAATGGAGACTGGGAATGGTGGCTCACACCTGTAATCCCAGCACTTTGGGAGATTGAGGCAGGAGAATCGTCTGAGATCAGGAGTTGGAGACTAGCCTGGCTACATGGTGAAAACCTGTCTCTACCAAAAAATACAAAAATTAGCTAGGCATGGTGGTAGCACCTGTAGTCCCAGCTACTGGGGAGGCTGAGCTGGGAGAATTTTTTGAGCCCGGGAGGTGGAGTTTGCGGTGAGCAGAGATCGCATGACTGTACTCCAGCCTGGGCAACAGACTGAGACCCTGTCTCAAACAAAACAAAACACACCAATGGAGAACTAGAAGCTGGCATTCACAGGGTATTCTTCTGACTGTAGCCATTGGATTTAGTGGCTCTTACAAGAGCCCTAATCAGTTATTAGGACTCTTGTAAGAAAATAGTGTCATGTACATGGATATTCATTTCAGCATTCTTTATAATGACAGAGCCCTAGAAACAACTTAAACACCTACCAATGGGGAAATGGTAAAATACATTACATTGCAACATTAGGACAATGGCATAGCTCCATTTGTGATGGAAATGTTTACATAAATGTTCATCAAGCTACAGGTTATGTGAAGGAAGCTTTACTTAGAAGAACATGGTATTATGCCCCTAATCATCGTGTGTGTGTGTGTGTGTATGTCTGTATGTATGTATGTATGTTTATATGTAGCTGAGCTTATATTTCTTTAAGAGTATTAGAGAATCTATAGACAGTAATTACCTGTGGAAGGAAATTAGAGGTCTGATTGAGACAAAGACATTTTCACTAATTGATTTTTTAAAAAACAAGCATATATACTACATTTTCACTTAAAAATACTACTTATAAAAGAACTTAGTCTTGGTTTCAGAACTTGAGTATCAATCTAGGGTCTATCATTTCTTGGCATCATGATCTTAGGCAAGACGTTTTATTTCTCAGTTTTCTCACCTGTAAAATGAAGACGATGATGTTTGTCACACGAGTGTTATGCAAATTAACTGTCTGTGAAAGTGCTTTCTAAGCTCTCAAGGGGTGATTACTATGGGGCACTTTTCTTGATAATCATCTTCTTCCTCCTTTTCCACACAGTTCCCCCACAGCCCACTGCCTCAGGGAGGATGTCTGTCATTAAAGGGCAAATAATCTCCTTGGAATTCCTGGTTGGCCAGAAGCACTGACTGAGAAGGAAGGCTGAGGAATTCAGGGAAGGTTTAAGTTGGATTCCACCAACCTTTTCCCACAATTTGATGAGCATTTTAATTCTGTGCATCTGGACTCAGTGTTCCCAGGTCCTAACTCAACTCTGAAATGGGATTCAGAAATCCTCACTGCATTCTCACTTGTCCAGACAAGATGGAAAAGTCTAATTCCATTTCAATTCATTATTTGTTCAACCAGTAGTTGTTGAACACCAACTGTATGCTAGGTGCTCAGGGGAATTCATCAGTCCCCTGGAGTTTACAGTAGAGCAGACACGGCAAATACTTGTTAGCTAACTATTGTGCACAGTCATGAGAACTTATTTTAAATAAAGGATGTTGGTGAATGAAACACTTATATCCACTAAATCCAACGGCTGCCGTCACAAGAATATCCTACAAATACTAGCTTCTTGTTCTCTATTGTTAATATATGAAAAAAGTGATTGCCTGCCCAGGTTAGTATAGACACTTCCTGGACATATTTTCCAAAATGTATCAATGGTCAGGGGTCAGTAGGAGCTAGACATGAGTGTTTTCTAAGAGTTTCACCATGCTTTCTATCCTGGGTCTATGAGTTTGATCCTTGCATCTCCAGGCATCTGCAGAGGACTGTGAAAGTTAATGGGAGAAGCAGAACAAATGGAGATTTCTGGAGACAAGACAAAGATATCTTTTTAGGACTTAGCATTTTTGATGAGAACTTGAGAGGAGTGACAGATCATGAACCAACTTTGGATCTTCTTTCATAGAAAGACGGTGATTCATATGCAGCAACTTCCTTCCCTTCCCAGCCCTCCCCCACTTGCCCTCTCCTGCAAACCTACTTACTCACAGAAGAACTTCACTATTAGAGAGCTTGAATTGAAATAATTCATGTCTGAAAAAGAAACTTCTTGTTAGAACACAGACATCATTGACAATTAGCCAGGATTCCAATGAGAAAAAAGGGAGGCCCAGGCAAGGTAAATGCATTTGTGTTTATATAACATGTGATGTGTTTTGAAGTTCTCCCCAAGGAGAAAAGCCTTCTCTTCTACTTCAAAAGCCATTTTCATGTTTCTGAAATTACTGGAAAATTACGGGCTAAACCCCCTTCACACATAATTTATTTTACCCAGTATCTCATATTTTGTGATAACATGCAAATACCATATGTTGCACTTTCTCTTTATAGATGGAGGAGGGAGGGGAAGGGAACTGGCAGAATTATCACTAGGCACTGCAAAACCTTCCATTGAAATCCATGTTTACCATGGTGACATTTACTAGTTATGGCAGAGCTGATCAACTGCAGATTTTCCTGCTGCTGAGGCTAAATTGCAAGCTGCTCATAATGCCATCAGATGCTGCTGAGTTTCCAGCCAATGAGAACTTTGGGAATACTTTCCTCCCTCCCTGTTTTCCACCACAGTAGAGCCCCCATGCCACCATGCGTGCAAAGTCGGCACACACTGCTGTGTTTGAACTTGATTGACCTCGCACAGCACTTTCTTAAAATAAATACAACTCCCATCAACTTATGGGTTCCAAATACTCAAGCCAGAAATCCCAGGGCCTTCATTTTTGTTTTCTGTAACAGGTATTTATTTTTCTAAATGAAATGGTCAGTATCTAGGAGTATATATTATTCATAAGACTGAAGAAGGCAAAAAAAAAAAAAAAAAACAAAAACCCACATCTTGCATTCTCCTATTCTATTTCATCTGAGGCAAAATGTTTTATGCCAGGCCAAGTGAATCAAAAATACAAAGCTATTATTCAGCCCATAGCTGCTTCAATCATTTCTTTACCAACAATGGTGAAAAGATGTGATTTTACAAGCAAACAGGAAGAAAAAGCTTGAACACACCCTGGGAACGTGTTTAAGACGTTGATTTATGTTTCGTGCTGAGTCTTACACCTGCAGTTCAAGCAAAACCCCACTTGGCTGCCCCACAGAGTCTGGTTTATTAGGTATCAAGGAGTCGCAAGAAGCCATGTAATTAAAACCGTAATTAACTGGAAAAGGAAAGTGCCACCTGAGTTTTGAGAGGCTGTCAATTTTATTTCCATTACAGCTCTCCTTCTATTTCTCTTCTCGGACTTTTTCTTTTACTTTGCTTGATCAGAAAACAATATGTACACACACACTATGTACATATTTGCTTTGTAATGTATTTAAACCTGCATTAGTGGCTACTTCTTATGGAAAAAGTCACAAGAGTTGTTACCTGCTTTGGGTTTTCTAGATCAATTTGATCAGAGGAGAGGAGAAACTGTATGAAATGTGATATCCAATATGGTAGCCACTAGCCACATGGGGCTATGGAGCACTCGAACTGTGGTCAGTCACAAGGAAGATGTGCTGTAAGTTTCAAATACATGTCAGATATTGAAGATGCAGTACAAAACAGAACGTAAGAAATAGCTTAGTGATACTTTTTATATTGATTGCTTGACAAGTGATATTATTTTGAATATGTTGGGTTGTGTAAATATATATATATTTATTTATATATTTATATATATAAATATACATTATTTAATTTCAACTGTTTACTTTTTTTTGTTTTAGAATGGCTACTATAACATTTAGAATTGGACATGTGGCTCATCTTGTATTTCTATTGGGCAGTGCTGGTCTAGAGGTGAGGTGCTGCATAGCTTGCTGAATTATGAAAAGATGCACTAGAAATACTTTTCTTGTCGTTTCTGCCATCCCGAGAGCTGAAAGGGCTCATCAGCAGGGAGGAATTAGGAGCACTTGGTGGCAGTGTGCAAGGGTACTGGAACATGTTATTAAGGCATATGTTTATAATTGCCAGATTGTTCAACTCAATTTCTCAATAAATGGCTCAAAGGGAGATGTTGGAGCAGCACAATTGGAGCTTCGAGGGTCCTTTCTTCTGTAACTGCCCCTTGGCCAACAGAGGTTCAAACATACCATGAAATATGTGAGCACCAGAATGAGGAGTGCTAGAAACTTCAAATGGAAGTACTGAAAAAGAGTTCAAAACCAGCAAGTGTGCCTTAATTTGTGAATTAAAGTGCTGATAAAACAATCTTTTGAAGAGGTCAATCCATTTACATTTGATTCTGCAAACATCCGTCTCACACTATTATACCATCTTTCTGAACCACATCGTTTGTGGGTTATGAAAAGGATTTGTAATAAAGACATAATTATATAATAGTTTTGAAGGTGGCTAGGGGTGAGGGCTTTTTGGTACTTTACATCTGAAATAGGCAAAAAATTTAAAAATAGCCTAGTCTTCCTCTTTTCCTTTTTTAATTTTTTTTTTTTTTTTTTTTGGTGTGGGGAAGTAGCAGAGATAGATAGTTTTGACACATCCAAAACTGAATGCAATCAACAGAGTGAAAAAATAATCTAGAAGATGGGAGAAAATATTTGCAAACTTTTCAAGTGACAGGATTAATATTCAGAATATACAAGAAACTCAAACATCTCAACAGCAAAGACATAAACAATCTGATTAAAAAATGGGAAAATGACCTGAGTAGATATTTCTCTAAAGAAGACATACAAATGGCCAAGAAATATTTTTAAATGCTCAACATCATTAATCATCAGGGAAATGCAAATCAAAAACCCACAATGAGTTAATATCTCACCTCAGGATGGCTATTATTATAAAAGACATAAAAGAACAAATGCTGGTGAGGATGCAGAGAAAAGGGACCTCTTATACGCTGTTGGTGGGAATGTAGACTAGTACAGCCACTCTGGAGAACATTATGGAGTTTCCTCAAAAAATTACAAATAAAACTACCACATGATCCAGCAACTCCACTATTGGGCATTTATCCAAAAGTAAGGAAATCAGCATATCAAGACATCTTCACCCCCATATTTATTGCAGCACTAGTCACAATAGCCAAGACAGGGATTCAACCAAGGTGTTCCACAACAGATGACTGAATAATGAAAATGTGGTATATATATACAATGGAACATTATTCAGCCATAAAAAGAAATAAAATCCTGTTATTTTCAGCAACATGGATGGTACTGGAGGACATTATGTTAAGTGAAATAATCCAGGAAGAGAAATGTAAATACTGCATTTTCTCACTTATATGTGGAAGGTAAAAATAGATGATCTCATAGAACTAAAAAGTAGACAGAGGATACTAGAGGCTGGGAAGGTTAGGAGGAAGGGGAGGATAGTGAGAGATTTGTTAAAGGATACAAAATTCAGCTGGTTAGGATGACTAAAGTCTAGTGTTCTATATCACTGTAGGAGGACTATAGTAATATATATTATACAGTTTCAAATAGCAAGAAGGAGGATATTGAACGTTCCCAATGCAAAGAAATGATAAATGATTAAGATGATGGATGTGCCAGTTACCCTGTCCTGATCTCTATACGTGTCCTGAAACATCATGAGGTACCCCCAAAATACATATAATTATTATGTGTCAATTAAAAATTAAATAAAAATATTGTTAAAAAAGAGGAATGTAGCATCTTGTTTCTCTATTACCAATATAATAGTGACAAATCGATCAATTGAAACTACCCAAAGGAAGTTAAGACACTGAGAACCCCTTTCTTTGGCCAGAGTGGGGGAAAATATTATGTGTCTTTCTAGCCTAAATCTTTCCCCACATCTCTGCAGTCACACATTCTTTAAGCTGCATTTATTACAAGGTAAGGGTCTCTGGAATCTTCCAGTTAAGAACAGGAATACGTCACTGCGTAATTTTGGGAAGTGAGCCTGAGGTACTCAGAGCAGATGACACACGGGTCTTAGGTCCTGATTCAGCTACAAGTCAGCAGGGCACCCCAGGACCATCTGCGTTCTATAAATTACAGTAACGCTGGCACATGCAGCTTGTAAATCACCCATGAACAGGCTTCACCTCGTGACACACGACATGAACCCTGTTGTATATTCCAATAAACTCCCATAAACCATCTGATATAAACTCCGGATTATGTTTCTTTAGGGGTTGGAATACTTAAGACTTTTCTTTGCTGGCCTGATTCCCTTTCACATGTGAAGTGAATACACATGGTATGTTCCATTGCCTTTCCCATACACTAGCATTTTGCTATTTTTCAAGGGCAGAATTTTACTTAGTGGCTGACATGAGCAATTTGGTGAACTTTAAAGGACCAATCTTTTTTCCCCGTTGCCTTCTTTAATAAACTTGTTTCTTTCAACACGACTGTGAATGTCAAAGTCTTGTGGTTACTACACATGGAAAAGATGATTTATAAACAGCAAATTAATGACCAAATTGTCAGTAACCTACTTTGCTGAATATAAATAAATGCTTATCATAAAGGGTCATATCATTTATATGGCTTTGCTGGGTTTCTGGCAATTTACACGGCTGCCTTCCACAATAGTTTTGTGTGTGTGTGCAGGAGCATGAGGAGAAAGAACAGCTGGAGTGGAGACAGCATTCAATTCCATTTATGGCTCCTCCATAAATGGTTCTGAGCCACTGATTTTGGTTGGAACTCAGTGTTACCTTATTCATGGAGTCTGGTCCTTCTCTATCTTCAGGGAATTCTTTTCCGAGGAATTCCTTATTAAGGCTCATCACGCTAACTTGTTGGTCCACATGCCAGAAAAAGTGTTAGAAAAATACCTAAATATAAACTCTTCCCAAGACATCAAGCTTTGCTTCTATTAAGAAACATGGTAATTTTTTTTCCTTCTCTCTACTTTTCATTTTTTAAAACAGTAAGGACAAAACTACATTTTCATTTATTTTTGTCACATAATTAAAGTGCTTTATTTGGACAATTCTTTCAGTTCAGGGTATTTTGGTGTAGTAAATTATTGCCTTTATGCCACTTTTTACAGATACACAGATGTAAATGAAAAGGAGAGATCATTATTTTGTTGTGGAATTTAAATGAAGCATAAAATATTTGCGAGACCAAATTCAGTAGCTTCTTAAGGGTCTAAAGGATGAGATAACTCAGAATTAATTTTATTGGTCTGATGTATCCTAGTCATATTTAGCTGAAAGTTATGTTAAGTTTCCACATTTGTTGTCTTGATATTTATTTGATATCAAATGTATTGATAATTATTTTCTATATAGGCTGTCAAGCCTACATAAGGAAAACACAATGCTATCTTCAATGAGTGATTCAAGATTTATAAAAGGTTCACATACTCAATAGAAATTAGATAACTTTTTTTCAAAGTTATAGTAGTTCCTTGAGATATAAACATTCTAAAATCACATAAAGTCTAAATGTTCAGGCTTTGCTGAGAAAATGCCCCTATAACTGAATGTAACACTCTTAGTGGAAAAGAGGTAAACATTAAATTTTGCTCAGACACAGAGCAGCCCTACTATGAATTCAAAAACACAGCTTCCAGAAACTTCTAAATACATAGTACCATTCCTTACTTGTCACAATTTATCCTGTAATTTTAGGGATTTATTGATTGTAGTGGAAACATTTGCAAATAACCTAAAAATTTCATGAAATGTTGTGCATCTCAAAGGATTTCATTCAGTTCTTTTCCAACTGCAATCAATAATTTTTTCAAAACTCTTTTAATATGCTGAACTAGGGTATAGTTAAGAGATTGTTGGAAATTCCCAAAAGGAGGATTTAAGAAAACAAATATGAACAAAGATGAACTTTGTAGAATTGTTATTTTCTTTCATTCACGTAATTTTTGAACAAGTTCTGTTTCTGCTTTCTGTTACATCTAAATAGTTCTCATTTTTATTCAGCATCAAGAGATATTAATGTGGGTGTATCAAACCAAGGTTTGGGTTCTTTGAACCTATCAAACTATTTTTTTCAAATATTTGGGGTTTGATAAAACCCAAAATGCATACTAGCAGCACTTTTTCCATTAATTATTAAACCCATGTGCATTTTGAGAAAAATTTGATCCATATGGGTTCTGGTTCATTTATGCTTTACTCATCAAAATGCTTTTTCTTGAAGTCCATGTCCAGGAAATCTTTTGAGCCCTGTTAAGTTTTTTGAACTTTGCCAAGAATAAACAAAGTTGAACACCAGAAGATTCAAGTTGGTTTGTAATCCTATACCTATGGAGTATTAGTGGGTTCTAAACTTGTATTAAATACATATTCTTATCCCTAATAGGTAGTTGGATATCTCCAGGGGAAGCTTGAGGCTTGATAGAGAAAGCAAAAGTCAGATATATGTCAACAAAAACACCAGAAAAATCTCGGAATGCATCACAATTCATTAAAAATTGATTTGATTATATTTTATTTTAAGTACATATGCAGAGATGTTCCCTCGAATCAGAACTGGAAGGCTAAAAGGCATCTCAAGTAGGTAACCAAAAAAAAAAATATTTGAACAACAATTCAACAACAATTCCTAAATATTGGGATTTGGCTAAAAATAATCACGAGAAATATTCAATTACTTTTTGGGGGAAAAAATGGGAATGTGATCTATGGTGCTTTGTTTTTTTCTATTTCTTCCCTTTCAAATGTCTATTTTCTTCCATTTCAAGTGTCTATTGTCATTGTTTTTTGCTTTTGTTGTTTTAATTATTGTTTATTTTTGTGCCTCCTTTCTTCTCTGGAGCTAACAGGCCAAGTCAAACTAAGATAAGAAGTCAAACTAAGGGACTAGCTTTTGATTACTTTGGATTGTTAGTCTCAGAAATTCTAGAAGAGGAAAATTAAAAAATTATTACAAATAATATAATATATTACTTCTAGAGGCCATAGAAAATAAAATCTCCTAACGCTGCCGTGATTGAGGTTATACTTAAAAAGAGTCCTTGTCTTTTAGACAGTCCTATTGAAAAAAAAGTAATTGTATATATATAATATAGATATAATTCAATTATATCTATGTAGATAATTGAAATGGCATGATCATTGGGATTTACTGCAAAACAGAGTATGCATTAAGGATATAGGTGGAGGTATAGATGAAGCAAAGTAATTCTCATTGCTAGATGCTGGGCACACTGGTGTTCATTATATCACTTGGTTTCCTTTAGTTTATACATTGGATGAGTTCTATGCCTACTGTGCAGGCTTTGGGTCCACTCAGCCAATGCTATAGTCACACCTGGATCAATATCTAGCCTCAGCTACTCCAAGTATCTCTCCTGCCTCATGGGACATCTGCAGAAACCTACCATCATTATGATGCAGAAATATATTTTGAAAGTATGAGGAAATTAACACCCCTTGGGACAGTTCTTGACTTGTGGGGAGGAGGAGCTGCTGGACAATTCTGAAGGATATCTCTCACAGCCCCTTAGGCAGTCCCTAGAAGAATTGCACCCCCAGTTCCCACAGTGTGATCAGCTTGACCATATATTCTTAGATGGGTGTTTACCCCTTTGCTGTCACAGTCTTCCTGGTATCCTTCTCCTGTTCCTTAGAATTTCTTCCTAAAATAAACTACCTGCATCGAGCCCTTATGATAATTTCTAAACGCATAGAGTCTTAGCCCAAACCTTTCTCTCAGGCTAAGAGCATTTTTATACTTAAAATTTTTCATAATAAAAAGTTTTAATAAATGTTTTTGCTTTACCTTTGTATATCCCTAATACAATCTAAATTTTATTTAAAAATATAGGAACAAGCATTACTTTAACAATTAGAATTTTATATTGCTACTATTCTCTTAGAAGTTATATTTCTATTTCATTTCTCCCATAGAATTTTAATATTTTTATGATTTAAAGTCTTTTATTGATTATTCAATCATGATTCTCTGTCATAAAAATATGCATATACATTTATTTTATTAATTTTTAAATTTCCTGTACCCCAAACCTTGAAGTATTAAAATATTTATTCTGGATTGAGTTAATATTACATATACCTATTACACTCAATTCATCAAAAATAATAAAAATATATTTCAAAGTTTAAGAAACTATTATTAAACATGAAGAGAAAAATTTATTGGAAACACATCTCTTAGTGAAAGGGACACGTCTTTCAGTTCATATGTTGTGAAAAAAAATTACCAGAATGAGAAAGGTTTCAGGATCAATTTTGTTTTTACTTTTCATTGTTAAAGATGAAAATTTTGAGGAAAGTTGCTCATATAAGTAGGTAAGAAGAAGAAATGTTTAAATAGCAGTGTCACTCAGTTTCTTGAAATCATTTTGAGTCGTGTTAAAAATCATATCATGGTATATAATAAAAAATTATTTTTATTGGAATATTGACAACATGATTAGTTTTTCCTGCAACTTTATTGATAACAAAAAGTTGGAAACCTACTTTCTTATCAAAGGATGTATTAGGGTCATTGACTTTATCAAGACACCAATATTTTGAAGCATTCCTTGTTTGGCAGTGCATCCTGGGAAGTGCACTGTAAAAAATAGGATGGGTGAGAGATGCCATTCTTTTATAAAGTAGGAGAGGAACAGCTGTGAAGAGGAGGTTTTTTAAAATATGAGTTTTTATTTAAATTTAGGTGTAATTTATATATCATAAAATTTACACCTCAAAATTGTACAATTCAGTGGTTTCTAGTAGTTTCACAAAGTTGTGCAACCATTATCCCTATTTAATTTCAGACTATTTTTATTACCCCAAAAAGAAACGCTATAATCATTAGCAGCCACACATAGTTTTCTCTCTACAAGTTCCTGGAAACCACTAAGGTACTTTCTGTCTCTATGAGTTGCTTATTCTGTATATTTCATATGCAGTGAGTGGAACAATACACCATGTGACCTTTTATGCCTGGCTTCTTTCACTTAACACAGTGTTTTCAAGGTTTATCCATGTTGTGGCATGTATCAGTATTTCATTCATTTTTATGGCTGAGTCATATTCCACTGTATGTATATATCATATTTTCTTCATTCATTGATTGATGGGTATTTTGGTTGTTTTGACTTTTTGGCTGTTAGGACAAATGCTACTGTGAACATTCATGCTTTTTTTGGAGGTGTTTTCTATTCTCTTGGGTATCTGCCTGGGAGTGGAATTGCTGAGTTATGTGGTAACTGTTATACTTAACTTTCTGAGGCACTAACAAACTGTTTTCCAAAGTGTGGGTAGCATATTACACTCCCACCAGCCATGTACGGGGATTTCAGTTCTTTACATCCTCACTAACACTCATTATTTTCTGGATTTTTGATTATAGCCATCTTAGTGGGCATGAAGTGGTATCTCATTGTGATTTTGATTTGCATTTCCCCAACGGTTGGTGATATTAAACATCTATTTATTTCCATTTCCATATCTTCTTTGGAGGATTGTCTATTCAAATCTTTTGCCTATTGTTAATTGAGTTATTTGTACTTTTACTGTTTAGTTGTACATATTCATTATATTTTCTAGATCTAAGTTCCTTATCAGTTATATGATTCACAAATATTTTCTCCCATTCTGTGGATTATTTGTTTTTTCACTTTATTGATAATGTCCTTTGATGCACAAAAGTTTTAAATTTCGATGAAGTCTAATTTGCCTGTTATTTCTTGTTATTGCTTGTGTGTTTGGTGTCATGTCTAAGAAACCATTGTCTAATCCTAGGTTATAAAGAGTTACACCTATGTTTTCTTCTAAGAGTTATATAGTTTTAGCTCTTATATTTAGGTCTTTGGTCCATCCATTTTGAGGTATATGGTACGAGGTAGGGGCCCAACTTTGTTCTTTTGCATGTGGATATCCAGTTGTCGCAAAGCCACTTGTTGAAAGGCTTTTTTTTTTTTCCCATTGAATTGTCTTGGCCCCCTTGTCAACAATCAATTGTGGGCTTATTTCTAGACTCTCAATTCTATTCATTTCATCTGTATGTCTAATGGTACCATACAATCTTGATTTCCATAGCTTTATATCAAGTTTTGTAATAGTGTGAGTCCTCTCACTTTGTTATTTTTCAAGATTGTTTTGGCTATTCTGGGTCCCTTGCATTTTCTGTACGAATTTTTGCCATAGCTTCTCAATTTCTTTCTTTCTTTCCTTCCTTTCTTTCTTTGCTTCCTTCCTTCCTTCCTTCCTTCCTTCCTTCTTTCTTTCTTTTTTTTGTTTTTCAGATGGAGTCTCGCTCTGTCACCCAGGCTGGAGTGCAGTGGCGCGATCTCAGTTCACCGCAACCTCCGCCTCCCGGGTTCAAGCGATTCTCCTGCCTCAGCCTCCTGAGGAGCTGGGACTACAGGGGCCCGCCACCATGCCTGGCTATTTTTTTTTTGTATTTTCAGTAGAGACAGGGTTCACCGTGTTAGCCAGGATGGTCTCCATCTCCTGACTTTGTGATGCCCCCGCCTCGGCCTCCCAAAGTGCTGGGATTACAAGCATGAGCCACCGCGCCCTGCCTATATTGCCATCTTAATGATACAGTTGACCCCGAACAAGATGAGGGTTAGGAGCACCAACCCCCACCACAGTAGAAAATCCATGTGTAACTTTTGACCCTCTCCCAACTTAACTACTAATAGTCTACTATTGACTGGAGGCCTTATGGATAACATAAACAGTCTATTAACACATATGTCATTATGTTATATATATTATACACTGTATTTTAAAAATGAAGTAAGCTAGAGAAAAGAAAATGTTATTAAGAAAATTGTTTAAGAAAGAGAAAATCTATTTACTATTCATTGAGTGGAAGTGGATCATCATAAAGGTCATTTTCATGTTGAGTAGATTGAGGAAGAGAAGGAAGAGGGGTTGATTTTGCTGTCTCAGGGGTGGCAGAGGTGGAAGAGGTGGAGAGGGTGGAAGTGGGGAGGCAGGTAAGGCAGACACACTCAGTGTAACACATATATTTTATTGAAAAGTATCTGTGTATAAGTGGACGTATGCAGTTCAAGCCCATGTTGTTTAGTGGTCAACTGTATGAAGTCTTCTAATCCATGAACACAGAATATCTTTTTCAAAAAGTCTCGTTTAATTTCTTCCAACATGGTTGTAGTTTTTAGTATGTAGTCTTGCACTTTTATTTGTTAAATATTTGTTAAATTAGTTATTTTGTGATGTTACTGTAAGTGAAATTACTTTCTTAATTCCATTTTCAGATTGTTTGTTACTAGTGTATAGATATACAGCTGATTTTTGTGTATTGATCTTATACTCTGCAACCTCACTGAACTTGTTTATTAGTTCTGATAGCTGTTTTGTAGATTCTTCAGGCTTTTCAATAAGCAAGATCATGTCATTTGCAAATAGAGATAGTCTTATATCTTCTTTTCCAACCTGGATGCCTTTTATTTCTTTGTCTTACCTAATTGCTCTGGATTGAATCTCCAGTACAACAATGAATAGAAGAAGTGACACCAGATAGCCTTGTATTGTTCCTGTTCTTAGAAGAAATTAATAACATTAGTGTTATGTTTTTGTAGGTGCCGTTTATCAAGGTGATGAAGTTCATTCTATTCTAAGGTCTTTAATCTCTCCATTTTGAAGCATATGATACAAGGAAGGGGCCCAACTTCTTTTGCATGTGGATATCCAGTTGTCCCAAAGCCACTTGTTGAAAGGCTTTAGTGTGATATATGTATGTGTGTGTGTTTTATCACAAAAGGATATTGTTATATCTTGGCAAACGCTTTTCTGCATTCTTAAGATAAAGTTTTTGCCCATGACTTTATTAATGTAGAATATTACATTGATTGATTTTCACACATTGAACTGACCTGTCTTCTTGGAATAAATCCCACTTGCTTATGCTGTATAATCCTTTTTACACATTGTTAGATTTGGTCTGCTCACATTGTGTGGAGAGTTTTTGTGTCTGTATTCATAAGGCCTATTCATCTGTAATTTTCTTTCTTTTTTAGTAATTGATTTGCCTGGTTTTGGTATCAGGGTAATATGGACCTCATAGAATGAGTTAAGAATTGTTCTCACTCCTTCCATTTTTTGTAAGAGTTTCCAAAGGATTGGTTTAGTTCTTTCTTAGGCAGATCAGTTTTATAGAAGTGGAGAAAAGTCTAAACAATGTGGTTATAAGGCACTAATTACTTATGCCAGGCTTTTAGATATTTGAATATGCATCTTATTTTCAACAATATTGTAAAGTCATTTATTTATTAAACATTTATTTTGTTTAGTCATTTATTTATTAAACAAAAAATTACAAAAATGTTTTGTAAAGTCATTTATTTATGTTTTGTAAAGTCATTTATTTATTAAACAAATATTTATTGAACATCTACTATGTGCTAGGCACTGTGGTAGGAGCTACAGGTGAAATAGTGAACAACATGATCTATGCCCCATAGAAGGTAACAGCCCAGTCACAATGAGAGACAAGAAACAAGTGAAACAAATAAACAAAAGCTGAACAAATACTTACTGTTGGCAAGTAAATTACCTATACGTCTCTCTAACACCACCTCCTTAATGTCAGAAACAGTGGCTTAAATGCATTCTGTACCCAATAAAGGTGGGATCATTTATTTTGGTATGATTGTTGCCCTATAGCTTGGCTGAGAAGGTTAGGTCACACACATGGAGTAATATGAGAATTATCTAAGACAAAATAGGATTTCATAGTTCTCCTGCTATAGTGAAGGAAAGGAATATATTAAAGTTTGAAAACCTAACTCTCAAAGTCTGATGTATAAGACAGATAACAACTTAACACTACATCTTATCCACAAAGCTAACCATTGTTCAGATGGTGGCTCTTAACATTAGTGTTTCTTAAACTGTCATATGCAGAAAAAAAAAAAAACACCTAGAGATCTTCTTAAAATTCAGATTTTGATCCCACAAGTCTGTAGGACCACAAAATCTTGCACTTCTAATAAACTTCTAGATACTGGCTGTGCTACTGGTCCACAGACCTTACTTTGAGTGACGAGGCTTTATCTCCCTTCCTTCTTGCCTGAAAGCAAAGAACCAAGAGATATCTGGAGAATTAGATAGGAAAAATTTCCTTCAGAGTTTCCAAGGTAACTGAGTGGCTGCAAAACTACCCATTGATGAGACAGCTAGAAAAATCACCTGAGTTTTCATATAACTCAGAGTAACATATAAGAAAACCAGCAGAGAGGGAACAGGAAATGCTTATCCTCTTGAATGATGTCATTTATGCCGAAACTTAATTATAAGCGAACATCCATCTTTCCTGTCAAACAATGCAATGCACATAGGCCAAATCATTTTTAATGTAAATATAAATGATTCTTGTGTGTAGCCATTGGGGAGATGGTTAATGCGGGGAGGGAGGAGGAGGATGGATAGTTAATTCTACTTTGTAAAGGGAAAATAGCCTCAGTGCCTTTAGATTCTCTACCTATTAGGAAAAACAAACGAAAAAAAACAACTAAAACCATAAAACATTGGTGATTGGGAATTGGCTTACTAGTGTCCACAATGCAGGGATTTGCCTTGAAGAATTTTACTTTATTTCTGCCTTCCAGTCAGATATTCAACCTAGAAATATGTGTTTCTTTTATCAGCATGATGACTTTTTCCTCCTCATTTATATGGTTGTGTTTTCTGGCACATTTCTGTTCCCACAAACAGTTCTCTGGAGTTTTATGTACGAAGAAGCTTTTAAGTAAAAGATCAATTTGGTAAAAACCAAAATTATTCATTGAAACCAAAATACTATGCTGTGAAACCAGAAAATATAGAAACCATGGTATATCTTATTGGTACATCTTATTGGTACATAAACTCATGCATTTGAGACCGTTGCAAAACTGAAATCACTCAATTTCAAGTGCTCTTAAAATACTAGGTAACTCTGTGAATCTTGATAGGAGAAAATGGGGAACAAGAGTAACAAGGTATATTGGGCATGGATCCAGCAGGGAGCTGATTCAAGAGAGGAAAGAGTATGCATATTGACCAACCCAATAATCGGGATTAAAAGTATTCACTTTGGTCTATAATCTAATATATATACAGGTATACGATGCAATTTTTACAACTGATAGGCAGAAATATGTCCAATAATTTTTGAAAAGCCTTCCAAAATCAGCTTCCATTAACATGTATTTTTATGCCTGCTAATGTGTTTGGGAGTGTATTAGAGAAAGTAAAGGATTCAAAAAGGGATAGGGCATTGCTCTTAAATTCAAGGAAATTATGAGCAAACTGCTAAAGTGATGCTCATCTTGAAGGGGAATGTGAAAAGAGAAATAAAGAGAGAGAGAGAGAGAGTGAGAGAACTCACCTCTGTCTATGATGCCTAGGAGACTTTCTAGAGAACATGTGTTTAGGAAGTAGGGGATCAGAGAGTTGAGTCATCTCCCTAAAATGAGAGAAGGACAGGCTCTGGCCTGATCCCAGGCATTAGAGGGCCCCCTCCAGCTCTCCTTGTTATGTCCTTCCTATGGGGCAAGAGTCTGCTGGGCCAAATGCATGTGCCCACATACAGCCAAGTCCTCTTCTAGACATGCTTCAGGTCCAGGCACTTAAAACTGTGGGATTGCCTATTTCAGTGACCCTGGGTTAGCTTCCAGGGCTGTGCAGTTGTGGATGTCTCACTGCTACAGGGCACACTGAGGCTACCTCACAGGTGTCCATCTGGAGGCCAACTCTTGGGAATGTTTTCAGGTCTCCTCAGCACTCTGAAGATTATTTCCGTGAGGCCACGTAGAGGGAGAAGGGTGCTCATGATAAAAAGGAAAGTTGTTGCCCAGGGCATACTTACACTTTTTTATATCAACCAACTTCTGGTTCTGATGGAAAATTGGAATTGAAAATCAAACTTGAGACTCTTAGCTCAGTATACTTTCCCTGTTTCGCATTTTCTTCACTGTATGTTTGCATTTTCTCCCCAAATTCAAATTTAAGGTTTTTCTTGGAACAGGCACTAAAGTAGGAAAAAGAACTGGAATAAATTGTCTTTCCACCAAGTCTGGCCATTTATCTCAAATCCTTCATATGATTTCCTATCCCCTTCTTTTAGTTTGGAGGAAATCAGAAAGGAGAGAGGACAGGCCAAAAAGGGAAAGGGAGAAAGAGGAGCAAAAAGAAAAGATTTCCCTGGTGCTATTTGCATCTCTGCTCTGGGGCTACTTTCCAAGGTATAGAATTATAACTGCTGATGAGCAGAGAGGAAGACAGAGACTGCTCTTCATTCTTTCTTTCTCCAGTCTCCAGAGCTGACATGGAATTAAGAGAATCTCCTTCTTTATCCACAGCCAAGAGCAGACACTGGTGGCAGTAGTCCATACTTCATGTTAGGTAGGAGTTTCTCACTTAGTTTCATGGTTTGGGGGGAAAAATGCCTTCTGCAATGTTTTTCTAGTTGTGACTTTTCAAAAGAGAAGCTTCAGTTGTTTACACAGTGGCCCTGTGGCTGGCACTATTGACTGCCTCACTGCCAGCTGCTAGGGAGCCTGTTTTGGCAGGAGAGGTGGTGGAGATGTTTCCTTTATGCTCTATACTTTTATAATCATTGGCAGATATGGTTTGGCTTTGTGTCCCCACCCAAATCTCATCTTGAATAGCAGTTCCCGTAATCCCCATGTGTCATTTGAGGGACCAGGTGGAGACAATTGAATCATGGGGGCTGTTCCCCCAATCCTGTTCTCATGATAGTGAGTGAATTCTCAGGAAATATGATGGTTTTATAAGGGGCTTCCTTCTTTGCTTGGCACTCATTCTCTCTCCTGCCACTCTGTGAAGAGGTGCCTTCTGCCATGACTGTAAGTTTACTGAGGCCTCCACAGCCATGTGGAACTGTGAGTCAATTAAAACTCTCTTCTTTATAAATTACCCAGTCTCAGGCATTTCCTAATAGCAATGTGATAATGGACTAATACATGAGCTATGTGTCAGAAGCTACGCTTTGATTTTATTCCCCTATTTCTATATCCATTAGATCCCTATTTGAAAATGCCTTTCTCCTTCTTCCTTATGAATTCACAAAATTTGAACTTAAATCCTCTCAATTTTCTCCAGTATCATCAAGCTGGCCTTGTGATAGGTGACATATTTTGGACCAAATGACCAAGGCACCATTCAAAAATTCATTATCCATGTCTCTTAGATCCTAGAGTGTCATAACATTAGTAGAAACTTCTAAAAGAAGGAAGATAGTAACTCTAGCCAACACTTTCAATGCACCCTTTTAAGGGAAATCTCAATAGCAAATGAATTGTATCAGTCAGCCAGTAAAAATTGACCACCTTTAAAAGGCTGCTTAGGCCTGGACTGAGTTAAAAATAAAGTGTAGAATGCGGTCACTGCCCACAACAGGATAGGAGACAGTAAGAGTTGTCCTAGACAAATAACCAGAAATGTTTCTTGCTGTATGTCCTTGGCTTTTAGGTTATAGAGGGTGTTTTTTGTTTTTATTTTTTTTGAGATGGAGTCTCTCTCTGTAGCCCAGGCTGGAGTGCAGTGGCGCGATCTCAGCTCACTGCAACCTCTGCTTCCCAGGTCCCAGTTCAAGCAATCCCCCTGCCTCAGCCTCCTGAGTAGCTGGGATTACAGGAATGTGCCACCATTCCCAGCTAATTTTTGTATTTTTAGTAGAGATGGGGTTTCACCATGTCAACCAGGCTGGTCTTGAACTCCTGACCTCAAGTGATCCTCCCATCTTGGCTTCTCAAAGTGCTGGGATTACAGGCGTGAGCCACCATGCCTGGCCTGTAGAGGGTATTTCTATGTTTGAGGTCAAATTCAGATAGTAAACATTATGTGCTGGGGCAATTATTCCCTATATCTGAGGGATAAAATTTGTCCAAAGAGGTTTTAAGACCAAACAAATTACAGGGAGACCTGTTTCCTCTTTACTGGTATAGAATTAGCCTGGCTTGTTATGGATTTCTCTTTCCAAACAAATATGCAAATAAGTCAATACAAACATGTAGGTTACACACACCAACTAAAGAACATTAACATAACCAACAAGGCAAATGGGAATGTGTTTTTCCAGGTGGAGAAATGAAAAGTCAACATGTTAGAGGAGTTCGGGGAGATTTTGAAAGTGAATGTGTGACCTGTACATTTATTCAAATATAACATTTCCTGAACTGTTGTTATTCAGATATAGTTTTGAGAGCCATTAGTATGTGTCCTATGGAAAAAAAAAAAGTAGCCAAATAAATGGAAGGGCAAGCATGATATTTTATTTCATAGGATCTAAGAAACTTTGATTATAAGATGCACCATTTTTTTATGGACTGCTAAGGAAGGAAAAGCACTGCTAATTAAACTATGTCATGCTATTGATTCTAAGATGCAGCCCAATTACGCAGATGTTAAAATGTAGAAAACAAACATGAGTCTTAGAATTGATGAAATTTGGTGTATCTTCTCTTTTAAAGATTTACAACGCATTTTAATAGCTTTGAGAAATCCCACAGGAAAGAAATCTGTTTAATTCAGCTTTCTCTTATTTTTCTAACACGAATACTTTTACTGGGAAAACATCTGTATGAATTCATGCATTTAATGCTTTTGATGGATTTACTTCATTCTCCATGCAAATCCCCTCACTCTCCAGGCTCTCTAGTAACCTTCCAGCCTTTGGGCTTTCCTGCTGCTTTGAGTTCTAAGCATCTGGGGTTACCTTTGTAACTCTGAACACCTATTTGTCATTATCCTTCTTTCACCAATGATTATACACATATTCTTGTTTCTGTCAAAAAATGCAGTTACTTCTTCTCATGACACTTCCAATGCAAGTGTGACCTGCCTGAAGCAAAAGATGATTGCTACTTCCTTTTTTACTGACCTCAGGACCTAGCATAGAGCTTTCCACACTTAATTAATAAGTGATGCTGATTGATGGGATTTTCAGGTAAATATGCATCCATTTCTAGACAATGAAGGGAAAACAAACTCTTCCTGGAATTTCACTTACGGAACTCAACGTCAATCATGGTTGTAAAAGGAGAGAAATATTTGAAGAGAGAGACAAGGTAGAGAGTTGATTAAAGAAAAATAAAAAAACAAAAAAGAGGTAGTAAGTAGTGTGTACACAAAAGAACATGAGAAGCGAGTCAGACTGCCAGCCACATTTAGGATTTGAGCACTAGGCTGTACTTCTTCTCTAGAGCAGAGATCAGCAAACTATAGCCTGTGGAACAAATATGATCAGTTTCCAGGTTTTATTAAACAATGTCTTATTGAAACACAACCATGCCTATTTGTTTACACATAGTTTATGGTGTCTTTCATGCTACAGTAGCAGAATCAGATAGTTGCACTAAAGACCAAAAGCAGAAAATAAACTACCTGGCTCTTTATTGAATACGTTTTCTGATCCCTGCCCTAAAGCAAGGACACTTGCCCAGTAATAATGCGGGAGAGAGTTTTCACTGTCTGGAGCCTATTTCTCTCTTCCTTCTGCCTACTTTCAGTGCCAAGGGAAGGCTATGATAATGGTTCATGGTACTTAGTACTTTTAATTTCTTCCTGGAAATCCCAGTGTTGTGTAAAAGAAAGAAGGACGAAGAAGACATGCATGGCAGAGCTACCCACGCCTTGGGAGCTCAGATAGACTATTGGCTCTAGTTCCCTGGCAAGTGAAATGTGAAGATGATGCTAGGATAATATATTAAATATATCTTCCTTTTCTGGGAAAGCAGCTTTTTAGCTATATCACTACTCATACCCATTGTACATATATCTCGTTAGAGATTTTATTGCTTCAAAATGAGCTTCTGGTTGAGATAATAGTATTGAATCAAGATTTAGTTTATATTGAACCAGTTTAATTGGAATATCATAGTTTGAGGAAGCGAGGAAAAGGCCAAAAGTGCTTACATTGGATGTAATTTAGCAAAAATGGAAAGTTCAGGCGTTTCTGGCATATAGAGTACATTTATAGCATTTTGGCTTTTCACATTCATCTTTTAAAGTTCCCAGTTACAACATTTTCTTTTTTTGGCCCCTTAAAGATAATGAATAATTTTGCTCTGCACCCATAGCTTGATATACTTTGTTATGTGTTAATTCAGAAGATAAAATTTCTCTTGAAAATGCTCACTTTGGTCTGAATATTAGAAATGAAAAGTCTTATAGCTAGAATTCTAAAATTACCTATATCATTGGGTTCACATCATTAAATTGCTTCGAGAATCTTACTTAGGAGTCTGGAAGTAGTAACCATCCATTCAGGATATCAACTCCAGAGTTGAGTTCTCATTGAGTGAGTATCCCCATATGCTTCATACTTTTAAAAATTGGCACTGAGTAGGTGCTTTTTAGTAAGCATTAAAAGTCACACTTTGAAAAGTCATGCCCACCCTCCATCCTGGGAGGATTACATGTCTGGGAACTCCTAAAAAGATCTCTGTCAATGTCTGTTGTCCATCAAATATTTGTCTTTTTCTACTTCTAGGCAGTTGGTAGTATATTTTCTTGCTTTCTTTATGTTAGAAATTGCCATTGCTTTGACTACTGAAATGTGAGAGGAACCTTTGTGTCCCTTCTCTTTGGAAGTGTTAAGAGCCCACGCTCAAATTCCCTCTACCACTTCCTCTTTTTGCAGCCATAACAGTCAGCAGCATTTCAAATGGCATGGGCTCTGCAAATCTGGGTTCCAAAGTGGAGTGGTGTGCAGGAGAGCTCTCAGCCCACTTGTGCAGGATGTGTAGTTAGAGCAAAAAATAAACCTCTGTTTTTTTTAAGCCACTGGGCTACGTAGTTTCATTTGTCACTGCAATGTAACCTGGCCCTTCCTGACTGATTCAGTATCTCTAAGATGGCTTATTTATTTATTTATTTATTTATTTAAACTCTTCATGATGAGAGTAGGCTCTATCAAGAAACAATCAACTAGTTTTCAAAGAGACTCATATGAACACATGGGCATGGCATTGCAGTCAATGGTTGTATATTTGTATGCCTCTGGGATACAATATATACTCTGTACTGTCTGCTTACTTTGTGTTGTTGTAGTTCTCTGTTTATTTTATTCCCAAGGAAGAATGAATTTGAAGGAATACTTTAGAAATTGAATGTGTTAAAGGCAGTCCGGCATTCCTTGGAGAAAGCAACCCTAAGAAGGAATTGAATGGTATTAGGCCTGGGGGAAATACGGCTAGAGAGTAACAAGCTATTAGCAAATTGGGTTGCTTTCAGCATAACATAATACAACATAACAGGATAATATAAACACGGATTAGCACTCACTCCAAGTTTTTATTGCAAGAAGTACGGTTGATATGAGTGGAGGAGTAGCTGAGATGAAGATTTAGCCAGAAAAAAACACATTTTTGTGTATGTCAGGCCACTTCATCCATTTCTGGGCTCAGTTTTAAGCCCAGGCATTATGATTGTTAACAATTTGTCACCTTTTTAAACTTAGAGAGACTAAGGCTCTTCCCACACTCTTGAAAAGCATGCACTTGTTTTAGTTGCAGAGCTATCTTTCTTTTCTCTTCTGTTTAGTGGGCAGCAATCTCTTCCAAAAGCTCTCTGTCAGGACTAGGAACTTCCAGACCTCTGAGAAGGCAGCTGCTGAAGGAAAGAAGCCACTTAACTGGTCAGTGTAGGTTTGTGCCTGTGTAGAACAAAGCAATGTTTTTTGCCTATTGTTCCATCTATAGCCACATGCACATATTAGCAGCAATAATAAAATATTGCTGCATTATCCCCAAAGTATGGGTCTCTGATAAGATAAAAGCTTTTTTTCCCAAAGGGGTTGGTTAGTGTATGGGAGTGGGAGATTGGAAAGGAAGGAAATATATTAACCCCGTGGTTCTGATAGAAATGGCCTCTTCCATTACAAAGAAAATGCACACATTAAACATGTGTGACCAGCAAAATCATAAGAGATCGGTTACCATCTTACTATACTTGTCTTAGTTTATAGGACTAGTAAGTGGTTAGAATGCTGCAGACTGCTCCAATAAGAAGAGGCCTATGAAAGACATACAATGAGTTAGATAATAAAAACAAAACAAATGAACAAAAAAAGAATCGAGCAAGAGACATTATTGGGTAAGTGGAAACTCAGAAAATACCCCAAATATCTGCAGTGTTCCTTGTGAGATTCATGCAAGAATTCCTTCTTTTCATGCCTTTGGATGAATCTATTATTTCCGGATAATTTTCCTTTATTATAGTCTTTGGTGTGAGAATATATGTAACATACATGTAAGTAATGAAGCAGAATAATACAATAAACAGCTGTGAAGTCACCACCCCATTTTAGAACCGCAAACATTATTGCAATTGCTTAGATAATCCTCTCATATCCCACATCCCTCCTCCTAGCCTGAGGACGAATTTGTGTTTAAGATTTCTTGCTTTATTAAAACCCATTTACATATACACATACACTCACATCTCCACATAGTGTATTGCTTTGTTTTAATTTTTTTTTGAGCTTTTTAAATATGGTGTACCTTTTGTTGTCTACTGAGACTTGCTATTCTTACTCAATATTCTGTTTCTAAGATTCACCCATGTTGTTTGTGGGCTTGTAGTCCAGTTATTTTTCCTGCTCTATAATTTTCCACTGTGGGACCATACTATAGTTTGTTCATCCATTCTCCTGTTAGTGGGCATTTGAGGAGTTGTTTCCTGGTTTTCTGCTGCTGTGAACAGAACTTCTATGATCATTCTTGTTCATGTCTCCTGGGGTACATGGGCAGAAGTTTTTCTGGAGTATTACTCTGGGTTATAATGTGTATGAATATTCAATTTTACACCATAATGCCACATTTTCTTCCAAAGTAGTTGTACCAGTTTGCTTTCTTACCATCAATGCATATGAATAAAAATTCCTATAAATCCACACCTTCCAATCTTTGATATCATGTGTTAACTTATGCCAATCTAGTATATAAATGGTATCACATTGTGGCCCTAATCTGCATCTCCATGATTGCTAATGAGTTTGAGCATCTTCGCAAATATTTATTAGCAATTTGTGTCACCCCTGCCTTTTTTTTTTTAATTAGCAAGGTAACTATCTATTCAGCTCTCATTAGAAGAGAAAGAGAAGTCAATTGATTAAAGTCTTGTAATTAGGTTCAAAACCGGTAGGTGATAGATGACCGAAAGCTAAAATGAGTACAATGGCTTCTCCTTGTGATAGCAGAATAGGGCTCTAGAGTGTCCTTCGAATTTCTTAAAAATTCTGTAATTTTGTGTTAATCTGTACATAATAAAGAACATTGAACTATATCAATAATGATATGTGATAAGTGGGGGTTTTCTGTATTCCCACACGGATCAGCTAGTACTTCATAGTTGTAAGCAACAGAAAACCACTTTGGCTACCTAAAAAGATTATTTATAGCAATTCTGTTCACAATAACAAAATAAAAAAAAAAACTAGAAACACTGAACTGTCCATTAATAGGAGAATGGATGAGTCCATTGTTGGAGAGCAGGGCATCCTGAACGATGGTCCCAGTGAGACTGCACATGGTCCCAGAAAGAATCTAGCTACTGTTAACAAAAGAAAGGACGGCATGGATGTTAGGTTGGAAACAACAGATTTCGAACACCTTGACTCACTAAGATCTTTCTTAGGTGGAAAGGCTAAAAGTCGTTTTTGGTTCCCAAAGAGGACAAATACAAGTTTGATTTTTTCAAATGTGTTTTTAACATAATCCATCATGAGCAAATAATGGAGTCGGATTATATTTTTTTAAACTATACTGACATTCCTTTTGGCTGAGGTTTTCTAGGCTCAGCTAATAGCCAATCAAATAAGTTAATTTGTGCTAAGATGTGAAGATGGCAATGACCTGGTCCAGGGTAGGAGTATGCCCCAACCCCAATGCTGGCTTGGACCCATGGGTACTGGTGACTTGAATGTAAATGAGCACATTCGTGTCTGCTTCCTGGTTAATTGTAAACCACTGGGAGAGGAACCATATCTCCAGTCACAAAAAATTTGAAAACTGCTCTCCTAACCCAGGGGAATGGCTGGCTGCTAAGATTTCTTTGGGTCCTATCATTGGCAGGAGCCTTGTTTAAATTTTATCTCTTCATCAGAGTTTGAAGTTGGTATGAAGTTTATATGAACAGTAAATCCTAAATCTGAGCTAGTCAGATACTAAGTGCCTTGATTCTGGCAGGGCCCCCCTAAAGCCTGGGAGGTAGAAGGTGTTAAGGTTGTAAGATCCAGTTACCTTTACACATAGCATCAGAGGTAAGGGCAGCCCCATTTGAAATTGAAAGGAGGTATGACCCACAGCAAGGCGATATATAATTAGAGTCATTTTGCTCTAACTTTTATGTTTAGAAGGAGACTTATCTTATCAAAGCATATGACAAAAATAATTAAGATATAGAAGCAATAACAGAATTTTAAATAGCAGTGTCAATAATAACAAAGATAATAGCTACCATTTATTGATTTTCTCCTCTGTGTCTTGCGAAGTAACTTATGTGTCATATCTCTGACCCTTACAGTAATTTTTTCAGTAGGGTTCCTAGTCCTGTTTTAGTTAAGAAAGCTGAAGTGCACGTTAGTTAAATAACTTGCAAAAGGTAACAAGCAATATTGCTGGATGATGCCACATTTGAAATATTAGAATTAAAATTATGCACAAAATGAATTTTAGTACACATTTGACTTTCTCCTGAAAAGATACAGTATTTGATTTTATATAAAATTTGATAACTATGACTGGGATTTCTTTGCAGGATTATATCAATATACTCTGATAGTAACTATTTATGAAACAATTAGGATTGAAACAGTTTATTTCTAATTGGTGAAGGAAAATTATGTAACACTGGTTGCTTTCTCTCCTTGATAAACACTTTTGACATTTAGCATCCCACGTGTGAAATGGCTTTGGCAAGCCCCTTTTCTCTTCCCCCTTAAGTGGTGTGGAGTTGAGGGCAGCTCAGATGAGGCCTGCCTTTTGACTGGATAGAAAAAAAGAGGGACTGGAAAATGTCAACTTGTTTGGTGAAAGAGAGTCCTATGTTTGGATCTGCTACGATTTGATCTCTAAAATATTGGGGCATTCAAAAAATGTGTCCTGTCTGGATAGTAGCATCATAACAACACTGTATTAAAATTCTGTTATTTCATTTAAGCAAAATATCTAGATTTAATAAACTTTAGATCCTCTTATATACAAGAAAGTTTAATAAAGCTCAAGAAAACCATGGTCCTTTCTCCTGCTTTAATTTATTGCTTACTGGCCGGCAACACTCTCATGGAAGCCACCAGGCCTGGGTGTGCTCTTCCTCTGGTTCATGCATCACAGACTGGAGCTCTGCGTTTTGTGCAGCCGTTATCTTTCAACTCTCACTCTGATCAGCAGTCTTGCACAGCTTGATCTCCCCTTTAATTTAGAATGTTTGTTGTTTATTGGCTGCTGGCTGCCTTCAGAAAGGAATGAGCATTCTCAGTGAGTAAATGTAACTAACTCCCCAACCCTCACCCTCTTCCCACCCCAGCAATCATTAGTCAGAACATCTGTTCACCGTGCATTTAGAACATGATAGAGCTCACACTGGGATTTTTGGTCAGGATCTTTTAAACATCAATTATTTACTAGACTGAAAGATCCTGAAAAGAAGGAACTGCATCCTATACTCAACTGCTATTCTGAACCTGAGCATAAGGCCTAGTACCTATTAGGGCCAAGACAATAGTTGTTCAATTGCATTGAATATTTACATCTGAGACCGTAACTCAAGATGGTCACTAGACGAGAAGAACTAGAAGTGCCACATTTTGTCAGAGAGATTTATGTTATAACTTATCCTTCACTGGGGAAGAACCTTGTTAATGACCTTATTCTTTTTGCATCATTCCTCTTACACATTTAACTCTGAGGGGCAATAGTGAGAGTTCAGTTCTTGAGCCAGACACGTGTGGAACAGATCCCAGCTTTATTGCTTTCTAGCTGGGTACCTCTGGGCAAATTACTTCAACATTCTAAGCCTCAGTGTTCTCATCTCTAAAATGGACATATATAGTCACAAGTATCTTAGTGTAGAGTTTTGAGATGGTATCAGTAAAGTATATGTAGTGAGTGCTCAGTGAATGATTGCTATAATGATTACTATTTTACAACCAGTATCAAAATTGATGTTTATACCACAGTGAACCTGTAGCCAGCTTTTCCATTCAGCTTCATAGATACAAATTTTGCACCATCTGAAACAGTTATTCACAGAAATAATTATTTGCTTTTCTTTCATGTACCAACAATAGACATTCAATGATAGCTGCAATAGCATGATTATTTTGTAGCATAAAATGAATCTTTTGCCTTAGCAACCATCTTCAAAAATACATTTTTAATTATCAGTAAAACAAATTTTACTTTATTATTTATTATTTATTTGTTTTGTTTATTATTTTCTTTTATTGAATACCAAGTGAGTACCAGTCAGCTATTGCTGAAAAAACAAACCATTCCAAACACACAGTGGCTTGAAATAAAAGTCATTTATTCTCACCTACACAATTGTGGGTTGCATAAAAGTTGGCTGATCTAGGCTGGCTTGGCTAGTTGGCTCTGCTTTAAATTGCAGGTCTGGCTAAGTCCAGGTTCTTATTGCGTGTTGGGTTCATGTCTGCTCCATATGTGTTCATTCATTCTGGGCCTAAGCTCTTCCCATGTTGATGCTAGAGGCACAGAGGCAGGCACATTTTAAGCCTTTGTTTATATCATACGTGCTAACATCCCACAGGCAAAGCAAGTTACATAGCTGAATCTAAGGTCAGAGAAATATATTTATCCTGTAGAGACAGAGGGTCAGAAATAAATATATTCAAGAAATAATTAATTTACCAGGAAGTATAACAACGTGGGAAAATCTAAATTAAGATCAATGGATTTGTGAATGATTTTTTTCTCCAGGAACTTTGATAGCAATAGTGACTGAAAAAGAGACTCATTTTAGCGGTACATCTTCAACCAAGCTTGTATCCTAAGTGCTCAGAATTTAGACTGTTCAATTCCATATGTCTAAGAGGGAAGTATGCAACAGAGCTTTAAAAACCCAGCACTTAAGAAAATAGACTGAAGTGAGTCCTAGGGGATATTTCTAAAGAGATTGCTATTACTTCTAGCAAATACAATTTATGCTTCCTGCAAGAGTACTATTTTGGGCTTGTTTTGTTTTGTTTTGTTTAGAGAGAAAAAGTAAGTTGTGCTGTGTTTGGTTTTATGATTTGACTTCTGAAATACCACGTTGGGCTTTGCATATTTGGGTTAGTAGAAACTTTTATTTTGGGAGATTTTTCAGTATCCAGGTTATAGGAAAAATAAAACATTAACACATACTGCATTCTAGATTTCCAGGTGTCTGTATTTTTTGGAGGGTGGGGGTGAGTTGGCATTGGGCAATGTTTCTACTCACACTTCTGCCTGCTTTCAATGAGGTCTTATAAAGAACTGTCGTGAGGTCCACTGTTGGCCATGGATAGCTTTATTCAATAAAATATGGTGACTAAAAACAGGTCATTTAGACATTTACCACCTGCAGGGAAAGGAATGTGTTTGGACAAGGAATTTGTATTTTTTGAGAGTGCAATTGTATTAAAATAAACACTTCTGGAGCCAGGTTTTTCCTTCCTCCTCCTCAAGATTAGCAAGCTGAGGGCCTCTCAGCTTCTCTCCTTTGGGTCCCATGTGAGAGAGAGAGGCTGACTTAACTGTGTGGGATGTAGCTTGGGCATTGGACTATTTAAATCTTTCCTGGTGAATTAATTGTGCAGCTAGTGTTGTGAACCTCTAACCTAAAGTCTTGCTAATGCCATCTTTGTCATCAGAAAAGCTCACTGCCTGTAGATCAGCATTCAGTGATATCCCCAGTGGTAGGGTGGGAATAACTGACTGAATGTTGTCATTGTGGCTGGGGCTTTGCATCTTATCTCACTGGATTTAATCTTCACAAAAACCCCCCAAAGTGGATATTGTTGTCCTCATTCTACTGATGAGCAAACAGAAACTCAGAGAAGGACATAGCTTCGCCTCAAACACAGAGCTTTCAATCACAAGGTTAGGATTTCAGTCTCAACTATTATATTCAAGGCCCTGGACCCTTCCTTACTCTGAAATAAAACTGAGTAGTCACTGTATTTGCCACCCTCTAAGCTGCCTTCTAAGAGGGAGAGCAGTTTCTAATAGATGAGTATGTGGAGGGACATATAAACAGCAGAGTGAATATTAAGCTAAGATAGGAACAGGCAGCAGTAGCTTGATTCAGATGCAAACTGAAGCTACGTATGATAAATAAAGAACGGGGAGAGTAAAGGATTAGATTGGAGGTGGGTAGCTATAGCCTGTACAGTCATGCACCAAACAACAATGTTTCAGTCAGGGATGGACTGTATATACGATGGTGGTCCTATAAGATTATAATGTGGCCAAAAAAATTTCTATTGCCTAGTGATGTTGTAGCTGTGGTAATGTCACAGTGCAGTGCATTACTCATGTGTTTTTGGTGATGCTGTCGTAAAAAATCCCACTATGCTGCTACTCACATAAAAGTATAGATGGCAAAAAGTCTTATGAAAAAATGCTCAACATCAAAGTACAAACCACTGCTTAAAGACGTAAAAGAGGACACAAACAAATGGAAAAACATTCCATCATCATGGATAGGAAGAATCAGTATTGTGAAAATGGCCATACTACCCAAAGTAATTTATAGATTCAATGCTATTACCATCAAATGAACATTGACATTCTTCACAGAATTAGAAAAAACTACTTTAAAATTCATATGAAACCAAAAAAAGAGCCTGTAGAGCCCAGACAATCCTAAGCAAAAAGAACAAAGCTGGAGGTATCACGCTGCCTGACTTCAAACTATACTACAATGCTACAATAACCAAAACAGTATGGTACTGGTACAAAAACAGACATACAGACCAATGGAACAGAATAGAGACCTCATAAATAAGACCACCCATTTACAACCGTTTGAGCTTCAACAAACCTGACATAAACAAGCAATGGGGAAAGTGTTCCCTATTTAATAAATGGTGCTGGGAAAACTGTCTAGCCATATGCAGAAAACTGAAACTGGACCCCTTCCTTACAACTTATACAAAAATTAACTCAAGATCGATTAAAGACTTAAATGTAAAATCCAAAACCATAAAAACCCTAGAAGAAAACCTAGGCAATACCATTCAGGACATAGGCATGGGCAAAGACTTTATGATGAAATTGCCAAAAGCAATTGCAACAAAAGCTAAAATTGACAAATTGGATCTAATCAAAGAACTTCTGCACAGCAGAAGAAACTCTCATCAGAGTGAACAGGCAACCTACAGAATGGGAGAAAATTTTTGCAATCTACCTATCTGACAAAGGTCTAATATCCAGAGTTTACAAGGACCTTAAACAAATTTATAAGAAAAAACATACAACGCCATCAAAAAGTGAGAAAAGGGTATGAATAAACACTTCTCAAATGAAGACATTTATGTTGCCAACAAACATATTAAAAAAAAGCTCATCACTGATCATTACAGAAATGCAAATCAAAACCACAATGAGATACCATCTCACGCTAGTCAGAATGGCAGTTATTAAAAAGTCAAGGAAAAAAAGATTCTGGCAAGGCTATGGTGAAATAGGAATGCTTTTACACTGTTGGTGGGAATGTAAATTAGTTCAGCCATTGTGGAAGACAATGTGGCAATTCCTCAAGAAACTAGAACCAGAAATACTGTTTGAGCCAGCAATCCCATTACTGAGTATAAACCCAAAGGAATATAAATCATTGTATTATAAAGATACATGCACACATATGTTTATTGCCACACTATTCACAAGAGCAAAAACATAGAAACAACCCAAATTTCCATCAATGATAGACTGGATAAAGAAAATGTGGTAGATATACACCATGAAATGTTATGCAGCCATAAAAAGGAATGAGATCATGTCCTTTGCAAGGCTGTGGATGAAGCTGGAGGTCATCATCCTCAGCAAACTAACACAGGAACAGAAAACCAAATACCACATGTTCTCACTCACAAGTGGGAGTTGAATAATGAGAACACATTGACACAGGGAGGGGAACAACACACACTGGAGTCTGTTGGGGGGTCGGGGGTGAGGGGAGGGAGAGCATCAGAACAAAAGCCAGTGCATACACGGCTTAAAACCTAGGTGATGGGTTGATAGATGCGGCAAACCACCACGCACACACATACCTGTGTAACAAACCTGTACGTTCTGTACATGTATCTGGAACTTAAAGTAAAAAAAAAAAATTAAAAAAAGAAAAAATGTTCAGCATCATTAATGATAAGAGAAATACAAATCAAAACTGCAATGAGATATCATCTCATGCCAGTTAACATGGCTTTTATCAAGAAGACAGGCAATAACAGATGCTGGAGAGGATATGGAGAAAGGGAGAACCTTGTATGCTGTTGGTGGGGATGTCAATTACTACAGCCACTATGGAGAACAGTAGGGAGGTTCTTCAAAAAACTGAAAATAGAGTTACCATATGACCCAACAATTCCACTATTGAGTATATGTCCAAAAGAAAGGAAATCAGTGTATCAGAAAGATTATCTGCACTCCTGTGTTTATTGCCACACTTTTCACAATAGCCATCCTAAGTGCCTATCAATGGATGAATCGATAAAGAAAATGTGATACATACATATATAGAATGAAATATTATTCAGCCGTAAAAAAGAATGAAATCTTGTCATTTGCAGCAACATGGATGGAACTGGAAGTCATTATATTAAGTGAAATAAGCCAGGCATGGAAAGACAAATATCACATGTTCTCACTTATATGTGAGAGCTAATAAAGTGGATCTCATGAAGATAAAAAGTAGATTTATGGTTACCAGAAGCCAGGAAGGGTGGCAGGGAGGGGACTTGAACAGAAATTGATTAATGAGTATAAATATGTAGTTTGATTGAAGAAATAAGAGTTAATATTAGATAGATCAGTAGGGCGACTGTAGTTTACAATAATCTGTTGTACATTTCAAAATAGCTAGATGAGAATAATTAAAATGTTTCTAGAATAAATAAAAAATAATATTTGAAAGTGACAGATATGTCAAATACACTGACTTGATATTTACAAATTATATGAATATATTAAATCATCACAGGTAGTCTAAAATAATATACATCTATTATATAGCAATAAAAACAAAAGAAAACAAGAAAATAAAAATAAAATAGATTAGTAAATCTAGATAAGGAACATATAGGAATTTCTTGTATTATTCTTGTGACTTTTCTGTAAGCTTGGCATTCTATGAAAACAAAATGTAAAAGAATAAATTAATGTTAAGAAAAAGCTGCGAAACAATTTTCTTCATTTTAAATGAGCATTCATAAAGCATTTATTACACTGTTTAGGGAGGTAAAAAAAACATAGCACATACAATTATATACAGTACATAATAATAATCATGAACAGTTATATCACTGTTTTATGGTATTCATAGTTTTTATTGTTATTTTGGAGTCAACTCCTACTGATTAAAAAAAACCACCTAAATTAACTGTAAGACAGACTCAGGAATTTCCTTCAGGAGGTATTCTAGAGGAAGGCACTGTTATAGGAGATAATGCTCCATGCATATTATTGCCCCTGAAGACCTTCCAATGGGACAAGACATGGAGGTGGAAGATAGTGATATTGACGATCCTGACCCTGTGTAGGCCTAGGCTAATTTGTATGTTTATGTTCTAGTTTTTAACTAAGAAAATTTAAAAGTAAAAAAAATAAATAAAAGATTTTAAAAGTAGAAAAAACGTGTAGAAAAGGATATGAAAAAAATTTTTGTACAGCTGTGCAAGGTGTTTTAAACTAAGTGCTATTACAAAAGAGTCAAAATACTAAACATTTAAGAAGTTTATAAGGTAAAAAAGTTACAATAAGTTAAGATTAATTTAAGTTTGAAGAAAGAAAAGCAATTTTTATTAATTTAGTGAACTTTAAGTGTATAGTATTTATAAGGTCTACAGTAGTATACAGTAATGTCTTGGGCTTTTACATTCACTCACCACTCCCTCACAGACTCACCCAGAGTAACTTCCAGTCCTGCAAGCTCCGTTCATGGTAAGTGCCATATTGAGGTGTTTAATCTTTGATACTGTATTTTTACTGTACCTTTACTATGTTTAGATACACAAATACCAATCATTGTATTACTATTTCCATACAGTATTTAGTACAGTACCATGATCTACAGGTTTGTAGCCTAGGAGCAATAGGCTATGCCATATAGCCTAGGTGTATATCAGGCTATACCATCTAGGTGTGGGTAGGTCACTCTGATGTTCACACAAAGATGAAATTGCCCAACAGTGTGTTTCTCAGAACTCATCCCATTGTTTAGTGATGCATGACTGTACCTGTATTGGCTAAAGAAGACTTTCCAAATATTTCTTTGATAACGGAAAGGTGGATGGGAAAAATGGAAATTCCCAAAAATGTTGAAACATTGGGAGAGAGGCTGTTGAAATGGGATTCTGGGGATTGGGAGAATAGAGGATAGGCAAGATGATTCCAGAGGAAGTGCTTTTGAGAAAGTTTGGAGATGAGTGTGAGGTGAAGAGAAGGGGAATCAAAGGGGTGCTTGAGATCAAGAGAAAGGTATGTGCTGAGCTGGGGAAGCCGGGTGAGCAGGGCTCTCAGAAGGAACAAGAATCCCATCTGTCCTCTAGACTGAGGCCTGGCCTCGTCTAGATATTTAACACAGGAAGCCCCTGTTTTCACAGTGATGGCTGGGGAGAGGCCAGGTCTGTTTCAACCCCTCTTCATCCTGAATTCATAAAACAAAACATAAACCTCAGAAGAAAAAAGATCAAATGAGATGAGTGAGAGGTATAGAGAACGAGGAGCAAGACCAGGAACTCATAGACAATGAGCAATAATGACAAGATAGGCTTTCCTCTAGTTTTCTCTAAAATTTTGTTAGGTAGTGACAACATGAACATTTAGGACTGTAGGTTTTACTTGGATGTTTCAGTTTAGATGTGAGTTTATCCCTCAGAGCTGAAAGTATTAATACTTCCAGACACCGAGCTATACTGCTCTTGTAGTTTGTTTCTTGTTAATGCTTCTGAATTAGATCTGGAGTGACACACTAATAAAGTTCCTCTCTGGTCTCTCAAGGCTGAAGATTGATTTTTGCTTTCTTGTAGTATATTAATAAATTAGAAAGCTGCACTTACTTTCTCAATTCGCTAATAATAAAATCTTATTGTGTTGTAGCAAAGTGTGCTTTTATTGATTATTAAGTATTTATTTGTACATGCTCCTATTTTATTCTTCCAAAAGCCTTCTGAAATAGAATGGGCTTCATCATCCCCAATTTACAGATAGAGAAACTGTGGTTGTGTGATCTGCCCTAGGATCCTGATTAGTAAGTTCCTGAGTCAGCAAATTAACTGGCTTGTGTGAAGGGAGCTACAGTGTGGTCTTTGTGCGGCACATTTTGCTCTTCAAAGTGTTTTCTGGTCTAGAGCAATGTTTGGTCCACGGGAACCCTGGGTAAGATAAGGCAAGTATTCCTAGCCATTTCCTGGATGCGGAAGCTGGGACCTTGAGAGAAGATGTTGTTTTCTCAAGTTCTCTGGGCTAGGCACAACTAAGTTCTCCCAGGACTTTTGCTTTTACATTGGGATTCCTATCTTTTATGATGATTAAACAATACTGGTGAATAATCCATTTTCCTGGAGGAAAAGAAGGGAAACAGAGGAAGAGCAAAGACTGCTGCCACTGGGAATGAGATTTTCCTACTTACTCTTTCTGAATTCTAATAGAATGGGTGGAATGCATTGATGCTGATTCTTTAAGAACAACATTCCCACTTCCAATTAAATGGTGGGTTATTTTAATGATGATGATCTTAAACTTTGTACGTACATTTAACCCCAAACTCTTCAATTTTGTCAAAACCAGATCTTTCAATTTCAGTCATTTTCCTTTCCTCTTTTTAATGATTTTTTTCTGCCTCACAGCATTGCGTGCACCACCTTGACAATTAATCAAGAAGCACAGAGTCCACTGAAGAAAGGGAAGACAAGATGATGCACTAGGGAGGAGGGAACTGAGTATTTTCACTTCAATCTCATTTTTCTTATTTTTAATTTCCAGTTTTGTGTTTGCTTTATAATGGGTATGACATATTAGTAAATTAGTGTATTACATATATATAACATATATATAAAACACATAAGATGTGTGTGTGTGTGTGTGTGTGTGTGTATATATATATATATATACACACATGTGTGTATATATATGTCACATAACCACACAGACATAATGAGGTATGTGCACAATATATTTTAATTTTGGGTGTGTATGTTCATAAAAGTTTGGACTCCTCTAGTGTTATGAGTTGAATTGTTTTCCCTCCAAAATAATGTGTTGAAGACTTTAACCCTCAGTATCTCAGAATGTGACCTTGTTTGGAAGTCACATTCTGATTTAATTAGTTCACATGCAGATTTAATTAGTTAAGATGAGGTCACATTGGAGTAAGGTAGGCCCTATTCCCAATATAACTGGCATTCATATAAAAAAAAAACAGGTCATATGAAGACCCAGAGAAACAGGGAAAATGTCCCGTGAAGATAGAGGAAGAGGTTGGATATCTACAAGTCAAGGAGTACCATGGTGATATGGTTTGGCTCTGTGTCCCCACCCAGATATCATGTTGAATTGTAATCCCCAACGTTGGGGGAAGGACCTGAGGGGAGGTGATTGGGTCATGGGGGCAGATTACCCACTTGCTGTTCTCATGATAGTAAGTTCTCACATGATCTGGTTGTTTAAAAGTGTGTTGCACTTCCTTCTTCACTCTCTGTCTGTCTCTCTGGCTGCCATGTGAAGATGTGCTTGCTTCCCCTTTGCCCCTCCACCATGATTGTAAGTTTCCTGAGGTCTCCCAGCCATGCTTCCTGTACAGCCTGTGGAACTGTGAGTCAATTAAACCTCTTTCTTTATAAATTACCCAGTCTCAAGTAGTTCTTTTTAACAGTGTGAGAATGGGCTAGTACGCAAGGATTGCCAGCCATCCACAGAAGTAAGGACAGATGCATTGAACAGGTTATCACTCAGAGCCTTCAGAAGGAACCAACCTTGCTGCCGCCTTGGTTTCAGACTTCTAGCCTCCAGAACTTTGAGACAATCAATTTCTGTTGTTGTAAGCCACCCAACTTCTGGTACTTTGTTATCGCAGTGCTCAGAAAATAATATACCTAGCTGATGTTGGCAAAAAGTCACCAGAAATAGTTTAAGAAAACTTGACAAATTTAAACTATTTTCAAGTAGTGCAGTCTATCAAGATGACCCTTTAGTTAGGAAACCTAAGAAGACAGAGTTGAAATCTGAGGAGGACACTAGGACTCAGGATGAGAAAATATATCAAGTCCTTTTGAAAGACATCCCATTACTAGGGGAAAACCATGAGCATCTCCACAAAAGTACTGGGATCAAAAAAGTGCCTGGGAGACTGGGAAATGGCATCAGGCTTTCAGAACAAGTTGATTGATTGAAGAAAGACATTGGGAGCTTGAAAGAGAAACCAGAGAGGCCTGGGGATAATTTTTGCTGGTTTATTTTTTTCCCATTTGTTTATTTTCTGCAAGTCAGATTTTGGAGCAATTAGCGAAATATCATGCAAATATTCCCAGTGTGACTACACATGAATAACTTTAATTCTGCTGAACATTTGTCTTGTTGCTACAAAATACATCTGCTATTTGCATTAACTTAATCTGTTAAGATATTGTGAACTAAACCACAGACTTCCAGAGACATTTAGGAAGCAACTTCCCATTTTTATTGGACACTTTTGACTAGCAAAATCTGCTTTTGTTATCTTGTGACCCAGCCCAGAAGCACCTCTTTTCCCAGTGCTGTTTCAGACAATATAAAAAGAAACATAATGGAGCATCACATGGAGGAAGTGTTGGTAGAGCAGGAGGATGCTTATCAGCAACAGAAACAAGCAGTGGAATGAATAATTATAGAAAATGGGGTAACACATGGATATGCATTCTGTGTCTTTGAAAGAGGGACAGAAATAGACTGAACTTTTGACATGTGCAAAGTACCATGTTACATACTTCACATACTTCATATTATGTCAATCCCATGACCATCCCATAGGGTAGACCTTAGGGAGTCAAATCATTTATCCGACATTAAACACAAAATAAGGAGCAGAGTCAGGGTTTATTTCGTTCAACGCATGCACCTACTATATTCCAGATACTGTTCTATTAATTGGGTGTAAAGAAGTAAAGAAAAAAAAAGAAGATGACAAAGAAGAAAGGCCACTGCTCTTAAGGAATTTAATTCCAGTTGTGAGATTCAGACATATAAAAGTAAGCAGACAAATACAGAAAACACTTTCAGGTAGACATGAATGTTTTTAATAAAGCTGTGTGATGTGATAATAAGTACCTGGCAGAGAGACTTCTTTAGACACTGTGATCATGGAAGACATCTTGAAGGAGGTAACAGTAGCCGAGACTGGACCAAGTTACGTAAAGAAGAACGTTCTAGGGAGTAAGAAGACCAAGTGCTACAGGTCAGGATGGAGAAAAGTAAGAGATGCAACTGGAATGTTTTCAGCAAGTGGTGATGTGACTTATTACAATTTTTACAAGATTACCTTGGCCACTATGTCAAGAACAGATTGTGCAGGGCAAGAGATTGAGAAACTGGTCCAGAGGCAGTTGCTTTTGTCCAGGTGAGCGTGGATGGTGCCTTAGACCAGGGTGGAGTCAATGAAGATGCAAGGAATGGACATATTGTAGATGTATTTTGAAAGCAGGTGCTATGGTTTGAATATGTCCCCCAAATTAGAATACATCCTAGGTAAATGGCATCTGCTGGTAAATGGTAGAGGCTGGACTTTATCCCTGGAACCCTCCATCTGAGCTAGTGATCATAGGCCAGTCATTTAAGCTCTCTGTAGAATAAGAATAACAACAGGGTCTCTTTTATAAAGTTTTTGTTATAAAGAGACAGGGTTGAAAACACAGCTTTTTAATAAAGTTATTGTTAAAAGAGACAGGATCTCTTTTATAAAGTTGCTATTAAGTTCAATATATGTAACACATAAGAGTGTCTGGCTCATAGAAAGCTAGCTGTCTGTCTATCTATCTACCTATCTGTCTATCTATCTAACTTATTTAAGTGGATATGTCCAGTATCTGAACATAGGGCTGAGTTATGCCCAAGCCCATGCTCATTATTTGTAAGTTGTAAGAAAAGGGTAAAGTTGATTAAAGTTTAGTGGTAGGGACACCAACTCTCTCTCTCTTTTATCAGTGAGCTTCCTACTGGTTTTCTGCTTCCCAATCATGCTGTGGCCAAGGTCTGTCTAAACCCTGTCTAAACCCACTAAACCCCCAAAAGCGTGGCATTTCCCGGACCTAAAGCCTACATAGTCTCCCCATTGCCCATAACATATAAAACCCATGGACCTTAATTTGGACTTAATGAATGACCTCCATAGTCTGACCCCAAATGCCACGTTTGGTCCTTTCTCCTCATGTTACTTTCCTGTGCCCAAATTAGTTTTCTTATTGTAAGATGAATGCAATATCCACTTTCCATATTCATATAGTCATTCATTAATTTATTTATTTTACAGATGCCTTTTATGCACTAGCATTGTGCTAAGAGCAGGGGCAATTGAGATTAATCTATAATTGGTTCTGCCCTTGAGATGTTCTTGATCAAGTGACAAAGGCATATGTAAAGCACACTTAGTAATACAACACAGCGTAACAAGTATACAATATATACAAGATGACAGACACCCACAGGAGGGAGTCGCAGGGAGATAAAGACAACAGAGCACCCACTTGCAAGGTGAAGGCAGGAGTTAGGAGGAAGAAAAGAGGAAGAGTGTTCTAGCAGAGGAATCTGCCTGCCCAATGGCAGGGAGGCATGATGCTTACGTCATATTTTACGGTTTCACTCTCCTTTTCTCATACTAATTTTCTATCTAGCTCTGTGACCCCTTCACTTTCAAGGCCACCACTCCAGTTACACTGCAACCTGAGGTCTCATAAATTCAGAATGCTGTTGCGATTGAAAGCATGGACCTTGGAGTTGAGGTAAAATACACTGTTTTTGGTCCCAACGATGAATATCTGCTTGAGCTTAAGTGAGTTCTTTATCCTTGCTGAGTCTTGGTTTCCTCATGTGTGAAATGAGGATAATGAAAAAACCCTACCTTATAGTGGTAGGGGGAGATTAAATGAGGTAATGCATGTAAGTCTCTTATGACAATGTCCTCTTTGTGTACTGCTCCTTAATATATTTCCATTCCCACCCTACAGATTTATCACATGACCTAGGGACAACATGTACCATGGCACAGTTGCTCAATGAACTAACACATGGACACATGTCTGGCATTATTAGTTTCCTGACTTCCGATCCTCAATCTGTGGCTAAGGTTTTAATTCTGTTTCAGTAAATGACAAATTATTTAGATATAGTTTCCTCCTGGATCAAGACTTTTAAAACATTTATTTATAGGTTGCCTGTTCACTCTGATGGTAGTTTCCTTTGCTGTGCAGAAGCTCCTTAGTTTAATTAGATCCCATTTGTCAATTTTGGCTTTTGTTGCCATTGCTTTTGATGTTTTAGACATGAAGTCCTTGCCCATGCCTATGTCCTGAATGGTAATGCCTAGGTTTTCTTCTATGGTTTTTATGGTTTTAGGTCTAACATTTAAGTCTTTAATCCATCTTGAATTGATTTTTGTATAAGGTGTAAGGAAGGGATCCAGTTTCAGCTTTCTACATATGGCTAGCCAGTTTTCCCAGCACCATTTATTAAATAGGGAATCCTTTCCCCATTGCTTGTTTTTGTCAGGTTTGTCAAAGATCAGATAGTTGTAGATATGTGGCATTATTTCTGACGGCTCTGTTCTGTTCCATTGATCTATATCTCTGTTTTGGTACCAGTACCATGCTGTTTTGGTTACTGTAGCCTTGTAGTATAGTTTGAAGTCAGGTAGTGTGATGCCTCCGGCTTTGTTCTTTTGGCTTAGGATTGACTTGGCGATGCGGGCTCTTTTTTGGTTCCATATGAACTTTAAAGTAGTTTTTTCCAATTCTGTGAAGAAAGTCATTGGTAGCTTGATGGGGATGGCATTGAATCTGTAAATTACCTTGGGAAGGATGGCCATTTTCATGATATTAATTCTTCCTACCCATGAGCATGGAATGTTCTTCCATTTGTTTGTATCCTCTTTTATTTCCTTGAGCAGTGGTTTGTAGTTCTCCTTGAAGAGGTCCTTCACATCCCTTGTAAGTTGGATTCCTAGGTATTTTATTCTCTTTGAAGCAATTGTGAATGGGAGTTCACTCATGATTTGGCTCTCTGTTTGTCTGTTATTGATGTATAAGAATGCTTGTGATTTTTGTACATTGATTTTGTATCCTGAGACTTTGCTGAAGTTGCTTATCAGCTTAAGGAGATTTTGGGCTGAGACAATGGGGTTTTCTAGATATACTATCATGTCATCTGCAAACAGGGACAATTTGACTTCCTCTTTTCCTAATTGAATACCCTTGATTTCCTTCTCCTGCCTAATTGCCCTGGCCAGAACTTCCAACACTATGTTGAATAGAAGTGGTGAGAGAGGGCATCCCTGTCTTGTGCCAGTTTTCAAAGGGAATGCCTCCAGTTTTTGCCCATTCAGTATCATATTGGCTGTGGGTTTGTCATAAATAGCTCTTATTATTTTGAGATACGTCCCATCAATACCTAATTTATTGAGAGTTTTTAGCATGAAGGGTTGTTGAATTTTGTAAAAGGCCTTTTCTGCATCTATTGAGATAATCATGTGGTTTTTGTCTTTGGTTCTGTTTATATGCTGGATTACATTTATTGATTTGCGTATATTGAACCAGCCTTGCATCCCAGGGATGAAGCCCACTTGATCATGGTGGATAAGCTTTTTGATGTGCTGCTGGATTCTGTTTGCCAGTATTTTATTGAGGATTTTTGCATCAATGTTCATCAAGGATATTGGTCTAAAATTCTCTTTTTTTGTTGTGTCTCTGCCCAGCTTTGGTATCAGGATGATGCTGGCCTCATAAAATGAGTTAGGGAGGATTCCCTCTTTTTCTATTGATTGGAATAGTTTCAGAAGGAATGGTACCAGCTCCTCCTTGTACCTCTGGTAGAATTCGGCTGTGAACCCATCTGGTCCTGGACTTTTTTTGGTTGGTAAGCTATTGATTATTGCCACAATTTCAGCTCCTGTTATTGGTCTATTCAGAGATTCAACTTCTTCCTGGTTTAGTCTTGGGAGGGTGTATGTGTTGAGGAATTTATCCATTTCTTCTAGATTTTCTAGTTTATTTGCGTAGAGGTGTTTGTAATATTCTCTGATGGTAGTTTGTATTTCTGTGGGATTGGTGGTGATATCCCCTTTACCATTTTTTATTGCATCTATTTGATTCTTCTCTCTTTTTTTCTTTATTAATCTTGCTAGCGGTCTATCAATTTTGTTGATCCTTTCAAAAAACCAGCTCCTGGGTTCATTTATTTTTTGAAGGGTTTTTTGTGTCTCTATTTCCTTCAGTTCTGCTCTGACTTTAGTTATTCCTTGCCTTCTGCTAGCTTTTGAATGTGTTTGCTCTTGCTTTTCTAGTTCTTTTAATTGTGATGTTAGGGTGTCAATTTTGGATCTTTCCTGCTTTCTCTTGTGGGCATTTAGTGCTATAAATTTCCCTCTACACACTGCTTTGAATGCATCCCAGAGATTCTGGTATGTTGTGTCTTGGTTCTCGTTGGTTTCAAAGAACATCTTTATTTCTGCCTTCATTTCGTTATGTACCCAGTAGTCACTCAGGAGCAGGTTGTTCAGTTTCCACGTAGTTGAGTGGTTTTGAGTGAGATTCTTAATCCTGAGTTCTAGCTTGATTGCACTGTGATCTGAGAGATAGTTTGTCATAATTTCGGTTCTTTTACATTTATTGAGGAGATCTTTACTTCCAAATATATGGTCAATTTTGGAATAGGTGTGGTGTGGTGCTGAAAAAAATGTATATTCTGTTGATTTGGGGTGGAGAGTTCTGTAGATGTCTATTAGGTCTGCTTGGTGCAGAGCTGAGTTCAATTCCTGGGTATCCTTGTTGACTTTCTGTCTCGTCGATCTGTCTAATGTTGACAGTGGGGTGTTAAAGTCTCCCATTATTAATGTGTGGGAGTCTAAGTCTCTTTGTAGGTCACTCAGGACTTGCTTTATGAATCTGGGTGCTCCTGTATTGGGTGCATATATATTTAGGATAGTTAGCTCTTCTTGTTGAATTAATCCCTTTACCATTATGTAATGGCCTTCTTTGTCTCTTTTGATCTTTGTTGGTTTAAAGTCTGCTTTATCAGAGACCAGGATTGCAACCCCTGCCTTTTTTTGTTTTCCATACAAAATGGGAGAAAATTTTCACAACCTACTCATCTGACAAAGGGCTAATATCCAGAATCTACAGTGAACTCCAACAAATTTACAAGAAAAAAACAAACAACCCCATCAAAAAGTGGGCGAAGGACATGAACAGACACTTCTCAAAAGAAGACATTTATGCAGCCAAAAAACACATGAAAAAATGCTCACCATCACTGGCCATCAGAGAAATGCAAATCAAAACCACAATGAGATACCATCTCACACCAGTTAGAATGGCAATCATTAAAAAGTCAGGAAAGAACAGGTGCTGGAGAGGATGTGGAGAAATAGGAACACTTTTACACTGTTGGTGGGACTGTAAACTAGTTCAACCCTTGTGGAAGTCAGTGTGGCGATTCCTCAGGGATCTAGAACTAGAAATTCCATTCGACCCAGCCATCCCATTACTGGGTATATACCCAAAGGACTATAAATCATGCTGCTATAAAGACACATGCACACGTATGTTAATTGCAGCATTATTCACAATAGCAAAGACTTGGAACCAACCCAAATGTCCAACAATGTTATACTAGATTAAGAAAATGTGGCACATATACACCATGGAATACTATGCAGCCATAAAAAATGATGAGTTCATGTCCTTTGTAGGGACATGGATGAAATTGGAAATCATCATTCTCAGTAAACTATCGCAAGAACAAAAAACCAAACACTGCATATTCTCACTCATAGGTGGGAATTGAACAATGAGAACACATGGACACAGGAAGGGGAACATCACACTTCGGGGACTGTTGTGGGGTCGGGGGAGGGGGGAGGGATAGCACTGGGAGATATACCTAATGCTAGATGACGAGTCAGTGGGTGCAGCGCACCAGCATGGCACATGTATACATATGTAACTTACCTGCACATTGCACACATGTACCATAAAACCTAAAGTATAATAATAATAATAATAATAATAATAAAAAAAGAAAAAAAAACTTGAAAATTAAAAAAAAAAAAAAAAGAAAGTTCAATACACAGGCCGTTCTGTCCCAAGAATCTAAATGAAACTACTTATATAACTATATTCTACCAAAGGCAAAAAGGAACAGCCTGCATACCTAACAGTAGTTAAATGTAAATTAAATATGTAAAAAAAAAATGAAAAAAAAATAAAAAATAAAAAATAAAAATAAAACATTTATTTAATTATTATTTTTTTTATCCTCTAAATCCCTATTCCTGGGAAATGTCCACTTTGGAGTTCATTTCTTTTCCCAGAAGGAGCAATTCAACAGCTTTTAGAAGATTATGATTCAATAGGAACTGTTCAAGTCCATGTTACGACATAGGCTCCTTTGAGGCTTCAATACAAGGAAGACACATTTAAGGCCTTGTTAACAGAAGTATGAATTTTCATAATAGAACCTTCCATATCTTTTGTATCCCAGACTCATTCCTCTTCTATAACACTCTGATCTGCATTACTTTATCAGCTGTACGTCCAGGAGCTTTGCTGATAATTCACAAAAGAAATACACCTGCTATTGGCCCTTGTTCCCCAATTATTAGTTTAGTACAAAAGTGAAAGTAATTGAGGTTTTTGGTATTACTTTCAATGTCAGAACTGCGATTACTTTTGCACCGACCTAACAGTTTTCCAGTGTATCCAGGATCACTTTCCACTTTTTCTTCAGCTTTGATTTCTCATTGCAGTGGGATGTGATTGAAGTGCAAGGCTTGGTTCATCCACAGTGAGTGCTGCTGTTGCAGTCACACGGAGAACTTCTCCAACTTCAGGAGGGTCTCAGGAAAGGGCATCCCAGAAGAGGACACCTCTGCCTGCTTCCGCACCAGGAAATGTCTTTGTAGAGTGTCATTAAATGAAAGAATCACTTGAGCTTATTTCTTATCGTATGATACAGAAATCTACTGAGCTGAAGTGGTTGGGATTTACTGGTAACAAACCCCAAACAAATGTACACAATAGACAGAAGTAGATCAGAGAAGTTGGCTGTATTTTTAACTGGAAATTCATGTTTTTAAAGTCTTGATCCAGGAAATTGACATTTTAGAAACAATGTCTAATTTTACTAGTTGATATTTTCTGTTTTTCAGAGGTAGAGTGGAATGGGGGAGGGGGTCATAAAAGTGAATTTATAGCTCTGTGAATACACACACACACACTTAGCTCTGTGTGTGTTTCCTTTGTGATATTTTTGAAACATATATTGACTTTTGCCCCTAAATTATTTGTTTGAGAGTGCTGAAGTAGCTTATTATTTATTTCTTCAATTAAATCAGTGGAGGTGTGGGGCTTTCTTTCTTTATAGCTGACACACCCACTATAACACACCTAGTGGGTATTTAAGACACCCACTTTCTTTCCTTTGTTGCCTCCCTAAACATCTGAAAAAGTTGCAATTTCTCCATTAGATTGCTCTCTCACAATTTGAGTCACAGCACAATTGCAGAAAATCTCTGGTCCCCACTTTGAATTCCCCTTTAATGTCCCTCCCCAGAAATTCTTGTTTAGACCCTGTTTCCAAGTTGAATAACCAGAGAGGCATCGTGCAGCCTTTAATTTGAGATCAAGAGGTTGTCTGCTTAAGAAACAACATGGTTCCATACATGTAGTACAAGGAATTGTGCTGCCTCCTTTCAGAAAGACCTGAGGAGGTAGGGGAGGTAGGGGTATCTGTGTGTGTGTGTGTGTGTGTGTGTGTGTGTGTACTGTAGCCGAAATATGCTCTGATCTTTTTCTCAGAAAAGACAAGAAAGACCACATCTTGGTTCTCAATGCAGCTGACAAAACAGATATTAATCCATGACTTTGAATTCTAAAATCAAAAGTACTTCTTGGAGACTTACTTGGTGTCTAGTGGTAGCCCCCTCCTCAAAGAGCTCACAGCTACATGAAGAGACAGGAAGTAAGAACCTATGGCAAGAATGAACAGGACTCATGGAGTAGAACCCTTCAAGCAACTTTATTTTTGTCCCCATCTCTTCCTTTAAACCTGTTCAATGATAACTGAACTGGATGAAAACTCAGAGCCCTACTGCTTTTTTATTTACTTTCAGGTGATGAAAGTTCAATGGCCACTTTGAGGGGAAAAAGTCATTAGGAGCAGTGCAAAGCAATGTTTTTATATTCTTGCAGAGGTAAGTCTTTACCTCTCTTCTTCAGCTTCTCCAACTGACCCCCTCTCCCTTCCTTGCTCACCTCCTGCCTGCTCTAGGACTCATTTCAGGCTTTTCTGATGTTAGAGAGAAAAGTAAGAGAAACAGGACCGTTCTTTCATGACTGGTACTGTTGTAAGGTGGCTTTGCTTTCTCCGGGCTGGAAACTGTTAACAGATGATTAAAGATGGCTTTCTTCTGGGGAAACAGTTCAGAGCTGTGCAGAGATTGCCTGCTGGACACCCCCTGCCCTTCTCTTGACACCAGGGCTGTGTATTTCTTGACTTGCCCTTTCTTGTACCTACCTTTAGCTCCACTTCCTCTGCCAGCCTGTTACTGCTGGGGCCCTCATCTCCTCTGTAAGACATAATTCTTTTTAAAAGTGACCTCAGGCTGATTCTCTTGGGGACAAGTGACATCTGGTCCACAGGATTTCCCACATTTAACCAGTCATTGGAGGGAAGTGCAGTTCACTCACAGGCTGCTGAACTTCCTCAGATGTGGGTTGGTGTGGATCTCTGTACTCTCTGCTGTAGACCCAGCATGAGAGTTCCAGGCTATTCCTTGAAGTCCTTTCATTAGGCTTGGGTGAATAGGTAGCATCCTCCCCCCATTGCCAAGAGGGGAGATTTTAGGCTGCTGAATAGCTATTACCAAAATATTTTTTTTCACAATTCCAACTCTCCTAATTATTTTCTATTCTCCCTGTGGGGGAAAACAAGTTTGTTGACTTTGGAAGCCTGTCATTAGTTATTCCCTTTGCAGATTTGCATCTTGCACTTCACGTTGGTGTTTCATAGGTACTGAATTTTGGTACTTCACTTTTAATCTTTATCACCTTGATACATGTGTTTCATAGACGGTTGAGGCCATAAGAGTTGAACTCCTGTTGTGTATGGGTTATATAGTGATTAGGACTATTAGAGAAGAGAAAAGTAGAGAGATCTCAGTGTTCTCTGCATGTGGATGACAGTCTTAGGGCAGGCTTTGGGGAGGAAGAGTGTGTTTCTGGGATAAAGAATGGAAAAAAAACTTGGACTGTCATAGGAGACTGAAAAGGTTTTGCAGTTAAGGGGGTATTGTGTCAGTTCAGCCTCGAGAGGAGCTGGAGCAAGCATATGGACGTGAGAAGGCAGAATGGCTTTCTATGGTGGCAGGATTCCAAGATGACCCCCAGTGACAGCCTTGAGTGGGGTGACCAGGACCTGTGATATGATGAGATGTCACTCATGAGATTACATTATATTATATGCAAAGGTGAACTGAGTTTTGCAGATGTAATTAGGGTTCCTAATTAGCTGACATGGAGTTAATCAAAAGGGAGGTTGTTCTGGGTGCATTTGACCTAAGGAGGTGAGCCTTTAGATAAGAGAGACTATCCTGCCGACCTGGAAGAAATTATACAGTCATTTTGTGAACAGCCCAGGGGGAAAGGTAGCCTCTAGGAGCTGAGGACTCCAATCCTCAGATAAAATCCCAGCCTTGGATGCCACCTTGGTTGCAGCCATTGGAGTTCCTGAGCACAGGACCCAGCTAGGGCACATTTGGATTCCGGACCCATGGAAATTGAAATAATAAATGGCATTGTTTTAAACTGCTCAATTTGTTACTCAGCCACCACCTCTTTTCGTGAAACGGTTTTATGTTGGAACATGTTAAGAGACAAGGATACAAGAGCTAGGGAAGGGCCTAGTTAGGTAGCATTTAGGACGCCAGACTTGATGAGAGTGATAGTAATTCAGTATGGACCCAGACATGTGTCACAAAAATCTGGTTTGCTCATGTTTCACATTCTTTATGGGTTGGCTGGGGGTGTTTCTTAACATTATCCCACCCTAGAACCCATGCCAATGGGCATTTCCCCTGCCATGGCTATTGTAAAAACACATTTATGACTTCTGCCTGAAAATGTCATATTTTCCTTTTGCTCATGTTTTGCTGGCCAGAGGAAGTTGCACAGATAAACTTAACTTCCAAGGCTCTGTGTATGAATGAACCAGACATATTTATTGAACTTTATTAGTATAAAATAGTTATTTTAGGTTATTGAACAAGAAGGTGACTTGATGACAGCCAGCCTCTTAATTTATATCCCAGAGCTTTCCTTCTCATCCCACATTCTGAGAAGGTGTACAAGGTTCCACTGCAAACATGCAAATTTAGTATTGGCTGTTGGATCCTAGACAGAACAGTAAGCAACACTAAGCAAACATATACATATCTTTTCTTGTTAACACAAGAAACATCCTGTGTTAGAAAAAGAAAAAAAGATGTTTCTTGCCCCAGTAGTCCTGCTTGATCTAAAATGGATTTTGAGCCCATATTTACTCTAGGGATTTCCATTTTCCTGTCCGTTTTATGCCTTCATGCACTCTTTCTCACCTCTCCTGAGAGTCAGTTTTCTAGTTAATTCAGGATCAGATGGAGATGACTCAGCAGATCTTCAAAGATAGATGACAGGGAAAATTATGAGAGGTATTCTAGTCAAAATGGTTGCACTATGCCTTAGAAAAGAGTGCAAGAAAATAGAGGTATAAAAGCTTACCCAGCATTACCAGTTGGATTTATTCCAGTTAGTAATAATATTACCACAGCCTTTACAATTTTTAGGGCAATTTCATCTCTCTGAAGGCTGATATAGATAGGACAATTGTTATGACTTCACTTGTGATAAATAAAAAATTGTGAGACAGAGAATGTTTGACTTGCATTTCTTCTTCCCCTTCTTCCATCAAAATGATGTCTTAGAAAAAAAAGATTTCTGGTATTTTACTTCTCCAAGAATTATCTGAATTTTAAGCTTTCAGGTGAAATGGGGTTTATCTTCTCTGTGAAAGTTATTTCAGGCATAAACAAAGACATGGTGGAGACTGGTACGCGATGGTAAAATTACAGACAGGGATTGCCATCGTACTGATCCTTTGGAGGCCTAGCATGAGTGAGGGAGCCAGAAAATGACCTAGAAAATGAGAATATGAGTGAACATGCAGAATATGACAAGCCCAGCAAGTAGCTAGGTAAATGGACGGAGAAATCGGACAGAAGGCCTTACAGAATTCAGAGAAGGAGAGAGTTCCACAAGGAGGAAAGGGTACATTGTCAAATCCCACAGGGAAAACTGATGAAAGGAGGAAGGTAAAGAGTTCTGTGGATGTAGCAAGTCAAGGTCACTACCGACCCAGTCAAGAACCCAGTTTGCAGAAGGGGAATGGAAGCCAGATTGTGGGACACAGACTGATTTCCAAGAATGTGTAAAGGGAATTGGTGAACAGGGTGATAGATATGGTAAGAAGTACAACCTCAAGATAATGGTTGAAGTTCTTACTATGGAGAAGATCTGTCTGTTTATAGGTAGAAAAAAATAGCATCAGTAGAGAAGGCAAAGTCCACTGCATAGGTGAGAGATGGTGCTGTTGCTGGAGTCAGGTCCCTGCAGAGGCTGAACCTCGAGTGCAAACATTAGTCTCTAACAGGAAGAGGGAGCTCTTCTCTAGAGGTGAAGTCCAGTGCAAGGAAGAATGGGTCTCAGAAAGGAGGTGGGGTGGGGCTGGAAAGTGAGTCCATCCACTTCTGGAGGGCTCAGTTTACTTTATAACCAGGCAGAAAGCTCATCTGCAGGGAAGGGAAGATGAAGCCTCAGGGCCTGTGAAATTTTGCAAAAAATGCCGTAGTGCTCATTTTGGAGAATTTAGGTAACATGGAAACGCTTCCTTGCCTTTGAATAAGGCAGAAGGGGAAACCAAGTCCAGGGAGTTCTTTGAACCAGTTCTCCCTTCACATCTTCTCTTATCCCTGGCTGGTCTTGAAATATCATGTCAAAGGTAGGGAATAAGGTAAGACCAATATCTTTGATCAGGTCTGAAGGGAGCACGGCTTGGACAGAGACCTGGCTCTGTGACTTCTGTGAGTGTTACTGGGGTATGAATATGAAACTTATGAGTTCACCTTTTTAATTTTGGCATATCTAAATCATGAAGAATATGACGTTGATGTCTCTTTTCACATTTGCATCTGGGAGAAAGATAGTTTGCCTCACTCAGTCAAGAGAACTCTCTTCTTTGTTAAACTTTGTGAGGGCTTTGTGGTTTGAGTTTAGTGCTTTTCTTTTGGAGAAATGTGTTTTATGTTTAGGGGGATTTGTCATTTGTTCTGTCGAAGAGCATCTCATAAAAGACACTTTTTCTTTCTTTTTTTTTTTTTTTTTTTGCAGCTGTTGTCAGTGGAATTGGAGGAGGGGTTTTCATCTACATAGATTAGGTTGCTATACCAATCTCTTTCTTCTCTGGGATTTTTAAGAAATCTTCCATGATTGGTTGAGCATGAGGAATCTCCCTGTGACAGCTCTATAAAGAAAGAAAGACAATAAAGACAATCTAATAGGCAGTCAGTCGATGAAGATTTTTGTCTGGAATAAATTTAGCGCATCTCATAAAGTTTTTATAGGTGCTACCTCTCAGATGCTTAGAATATTATTATCTATCCCAACATTTCTCTCTTCCCGATTTTTCTTATTCTTGCCTAAAAAAGCAAAAAGTTTAAGGATGTTCTTCTGTGTCTGTTTAAGCTCTTAGCAGAGTTGTTTAAATGGCTGATTTTTCTTTTTCCACTGCTTGGTGTTCTTTTCCTAGGGGATTTCATTAGAGTCTTCCACAAGAATCTGACAATTAGTGGGTGTCGCAATGAAATTTGTGATTTGTATTTTTACTTGGCTTCAACACGTAACCCTCAAAAGGCCCTGCATAAACATGAGGTTTTGGTAGTTTTGTGTCAAAATGAAAGAAAAATGAAATTAGGTTAGAGATAAAATATCTGATTACTTTCAATTAATAGAACAGAAAGTTACCCCAAACCTAGTTTGTAGCAACTAAAAGCAAGCCACCTAAAAATTCACCTTATAAGTGAGAACAGAACAAAATAAACAAAAAGAGTTAGGAACTACATTATTCAGAATAATACATACTTTTTAATGCCGAGGGTTTTTTTTTTTGTAGGTATTAGATCCTCCCTCCCTTTCCCCCATCCTCCCTCTCTCTTGTCTGTTTTGGGAAGCAGAGAGTTCCAGTTCACAAGGAAGCAAGGATTCTAGGGCAGCTGCAGAGGAAATATGTCTGTGCCAGGTAAAAATATATTCATATCTTTCCACATGGATGGTGCTTGATGAGCCTGGCTTAATGTCCCCCAGGTCTGAGGAGTTGTGAGACTCTATAGCATATTTTATTATTTAAAGGAATAGAGAGTGTGTCCTCACAGTGAGGCACCCATCATGGCCACAACCCTTCCTAATACCCTTTGTATAAAAAACTGAATTCGTTTCTTCATTTTCTGAAAAAAAGTGGGGGAGTGTAAAAGGAATCTGAATCAAGAGAGAGTTATCTCCTGGAAATCTTCCTCTTCCCTAAATCTTTATAAGTTAAATGTTTTGATTTCTGCTAGTGAAGCTTCCCTTTTCATGGCAAGAAAAGAGCGGTGAAAATGTGTTTTAATTTTTTTTCTCTTTCAGAGAGAGAAGCATATTGGGGTCATAAAATCATACCTTTTCTATGATGTTGCCATTGCTTATTTATGCCCACAAGGAGAAACCAATATTCAAGGATTTGAGATTCATTTTTCATATAACTGCAACAAATATATATACATGTATATATGTATATATACATATATACATTTATAAATATAGTTATATATAAATGTGTTTATATAATAAATGTATGCATTTATTTATATACAAATGTATACATACATTTATACATATATATACATTTATATATATATGTTTTGGAAAATGCTGAAGCCAGGAATATAAATCCTAAACCCATGGCTGTGACTCCCTTTGCTTCCTGCCTCAAGAGATAAGGAAGCTCCACCCTGGAGGAAGGCTAGGTTGGCAGGGAGCTGGGAACAGGCATCCCAGAGGAAGTGGCTCTGAGATGCCCTTGGACATCCACACAGGAGCTACGTCTGGGGGACTGATCACAGGTGCTTATGGTACTCCCTGGTCTCCAGATATGTGGAAATCACCATATGGAACTTTAGATTTGGAACTTTATTCTGGTTGCTAAGACAGATAACATAAAAAGAAACAATATTGCTCTGGGAGTTCAAAATTGTGAGCTTTCCTAACAGCAACACCATTTGCTCATGGTGTGACCTTGGGCAAGTGAAGTTACTTAATCTGTCTGCATCTCTATTCTTCTGTAAAATGTGGATAGTAACTCCTGTCCTGCTTATCTCATGAGTGTGGCATGTGTCAGGTAGTGCAGGGCATGCGGCTGCCTTAGTGTAGAAGTAAAAGTGCTTTACAAACTGAATAAGCTTATGACTGAGTGCTTTCTCTGTGCCTGGCCCTTTGCTGAGCTCTCTAGTAAATGCCCAAGACCTACAGACCACAGTCCTCACTTCTCAGTGGGCTGAGAGGTTAATTCAAAGAGGGTAAAAGCAGTGACAGTGTTAGGTACCTCAGCAGGGCTGTCCTCGTAAGCAGTAGGCAGGTGTATTTAATGTAGTAGCCCTCAAACTCCCTCAGAGGTATATGGACTGTGGAGCTGGGGGCAATAAAGGACAAGGAGTTGCCATTTTTTTATTGTCTCTGAGACATACTCTGCCTTCCTTCTCTCCCCACATTTTTAAATCTCTTACAGTTAGGGGTTGGTTGTAGTTTAAATAGTGGCTCTTTTTTGTTAGTGGTGGAGAAAATAATGGTATGCTTTACAATCTATCGAGTCTTACATTCAATAAAATACTGTACAAGAAGAAAACTACCATATCTGTGATATCCAACACCACTAAGTTCAATGTTGAGAAGAATTTTAAAGAGCCTCTCAGCATCAAAACAATTGAATCTATCATCAAAATAATTTTATAAAATGGGAAAGAGATATTTCACATGGTTGTCTTTATCCAGAGCTTTTGATTTTGACTTTCAGAGGGTACAGCTGCTTTATTCTCTTTAGAAATTAATTATTTTCTATAATTATTTTTAATTTTAGAAATAGAATCTTATCTAGGGGGAAGAAAAAAACTAAGACAATAAATTAGGCCAGATGTGAAGGGAAATCACTGGGTTTGTAGCCATGCCATGAACTTTTATCTTGAACACTGCTTTCAAATCCAGGCAGTCAGTTCTAAGTCAACACTGTGCTGCTTCCATCTTTTTTCTGACGGACATGCTCCCCTGTTTTCTTTATACTCTATACACTAGGACTGAAGAGTCATACTGGAGACACTATACCTTGGGAATCAAAAGCAGGCTGGGATTGGCAGTGGAGGTGAATGAGAGAAGTTTGTGTAGGGGAGAAAAGACTTTTCCTCTATCCCATTACGATCTGTGTTTGGACCTGAAAATTAAACAGACAAAAACCAGATTAACAGGGAAAGGCTTACAGATTGTATTTGATGTAATATTTCTACATGTACACAGAGGGTTCACATATAAGAAATGAAGACCCCAAAACATGAATAGTCCTGAGAGCTGATATACCATTTTAGCAAAGAATGATAAAGTTTTTGTGGAGATGTGACAAGACAGAAGAAAAAGGAGTTTGGGCTAGAGATGGTAAGTTATGAAAAAGTTACTGGGAAACATAGAAGAGGACTAATGGGAGATTATCTCTGAAGATTTTGTACAAATTCATCTCATCTTTGATTCCCTCTCTCCAGTGATAAGAATGTTCTCTTCTTCCTGGTACAGAGAGAGCAACTTTCTCATGGAAAATTTATGCCCTGCTTTTAGAGAAAAAGGGAAGTCAAAGAGTCCTTCCTACAGCTTTTTCTAAATGGCCTTCAGCTCAAAATAATCAAAATGCAAGAACAGAAATTTTGGGATGGTTTATTTTTATTTCTTTCATTTGTTCACACCTTACACAGTCATGCATTTGCTAATGATGAGGATACATTCTGAGAAATGTTTCATCAGGTGATTTTGTCATTGTGTAAACATCATACATTATACTTACACAAACCTAGATGGTATAGTCCACTACACCTCTAGGTTATATGGTAGAGCCTATTGCTTCTAGGCTACAAACCTGTACAGCATGTTACTGTACTGAATACTGCAGGCAATTGTAACATGGTGGTAAGTATTTGTGTTTACTTAAACATAGAAAAGGTACAGTAAAAATATGGTGTAAAAGATTTAAAAAATGTACCCCTGTATAGGGCAACTCTATTGTAACCTTATGGGAACACCATTGTACATGCAGTCCACTGTTGAGGGAAACGTCATTATGTGGTGCAAGACTGTACTTTCCTTGAAAGAAGAAATTGGATCTACTTACCATTTTAAAATGCTTCTTAAATTTTCACTTGGCCTTTTGCCCTAGGGTTCCAATATATGGTAGACTCCTCCAGGCACCCCAGTGCCTGGTCTGAATCAATTACTGGCTTTAGGATCGCAGTCATCTTCCTGGCATTTTTTTTTTCTTCTGTGCCTTGACCTTTTTGGTTGTTGTCGTTAACCAAGCTGACTTCCATCTTGACCTGCTCCCCATTCCTGCTTGTTCCAGCAGGTAGGTTGAGACCCTCAGTTCTATCAGCTCCCTAGCCCTACCACTCCTTGCCATCTTTCTCAGGAAAATCAATTCTTTTTTCTATCTCCTAGCAGTTTAGAATCAGACAGGCTCTGGGTTCAAATTCAGTCTTTGCTAGTTAGCTTCTCTATTGCTTCCGCAGTTGTCAGCACTCAGCCCATGAACGTGATTCTTTGTTTAATCTTCTTTTTACTTCTACTAATAGTTGTTGTAGTGGTGGTCAGGCTAGTAATACTTGGGGACAAGGAGGGCCTTGCAGTACTACTCACATTAATTTGTGATGGCATTTCTGTGCTCTTTGAAACACCTAGCAGCCCTTCTCAAAATTTTCTAGAGGATTAAGTCCTCATGCCCTAAGACCTCCACTGTATGTAATAAATTAATCTATCTCCTCTGCATCTAGAAGAGTACTGGCTAAGTACTTTCCTTGGGAGAATTGAGAAAATAGTGACTGAAATAATTTTCTATGGGACTTAATTCTCTCAAGGAACCTTGGTTGGGAAGAATGGTTAAAAAATAGATTTCCATAATTTATGTTGTTGAGCTTACATTTGAAAGCTGTTTGATTTAGAAGAATGAGTGTGACTCAAAAGGGAAGGAAGCTAATACGTGAATTCCAAATTAGCATGTTTGTAAGGCATTCTGAAGACTTTATCTACAAGAGGAATTTTTCTGTTGTTTATAGCTATCCTCTGTAGACCTGATCCTGAAACCTATTTCCCAAGTAGTAACCTTTATTTTTACATTATTGAGCATGAATGCTGATCATAGACTTTCCTTGCAGGTGGTGCTAAAGGAGAATGTTGACACATTTATTTTGGAAGCCACTGGGGAATGCCGTCCAGAATTCTAGCTGATCTTACTTTCACTGCACTCTTTTTATTGAAAATATATTTTTGGTTGACATTCAAAAAGGAGACAAGAACAGGCAGATGTCTGGAATAAGACTGCCACATCAAGTCTTCCCTTTCATTTGCCTCTCCATGACAAGCAAAGTAGTGTTTGGAGATGTGGGAAAACTTTCCAAATTCATTTGAATTGTGAAGACACAAACCCCAAAAGTACATAGATGGTGCTGGTTGTTCTGAAGTGTGGTGGGAAATTTGGCTCAGAATTACTACTCAGACTGGAGAGAGAAGGTGGTTGGGCACTTTCTCTTTGAAAACATCCAGACCTTATGGAGTAGATGGGGACAGAATGGTGAAATCAGAAAGAAGGGTGGATGAATTTTCCGCAAATAAATCATATGGTTAAAGAAGGAGAAAGAGAACTTGCTAGAACTCTGAAGGGGCTGCTTGGCTAGAATGCATTTACCTTTGGAAATAAAAAGGTGTTTCCAGTGGTCTTTTGGAAGCTGTATGTACTAGTCTGTTCTCCTGTTGCTATAAAGGAATACCCGAGACTGGGTAATCTATAAAGAAAAACGGTTTAATTGGCTCACGGTTCTGCAGGCATAGCAACATCTGCTTCCAGGGAGGCCTTAGTAAGCTTATAATCATGGGAGAGGGTGAAGCGAAAGCAGGCACATCACATGGCAAAAGCAGGAGCGAGAGAGCGCAGCGGGAGGTGCTACACACTTTTAAATGACCAGATCTCAGGAGAACTCACTCTCTATTGAGAGGACAGTACCAAGGTGGATGGTGCTAGACCATTCACGAGAAATCCACTCCGGATAATCCAGTCATCTCCCACCAGGCTCCAGCTCCAACACTGGGGATTACATTTCCATATGAGAAACTGGGTAGAGACACACCTCCAAACTATATCACTGTCCATCATTAATGGTTTTTCAGGCTCTTTGAAATGTTCTCTGACTGTATTATTACAGACTCGTTTTGATTCAGGGCAGACATAAAAAGAGTGAACATGAGTGCGATCTGTTAGCAAGAAAAGCAGCACTATTACATTCTCAATAAGCCCCACATTCAGAGCACATACCCCCAGCTCATTCCAACACAAGTTACACTAATTTAACATCATAGTGACTCTGGTATAGTGAAACTTTAATTATGGCTAGAAATTGGCACAGCCATTTCACCTTTTGCAGTCTAGTACTTAGTCTCTTTCAAGGGGCATTAATATTTAAGCTATTTAGCTAAATGAAAATTATTTTTATGAAAAGGTTAAGTGATCTATACACTTGTATTAAGGGGATATTTTGCTTTTCCTGTAGAGATTTATCTTCACTTTAAAGTTAAAACATGAAATAATCCATGGAAATAAAAAAGAAAAAGAAAAAGTGGAATAGTAAATCAGAAGAATTTCTCTTTCAACATCTCCTTCAAATGAGCCTGCAATTAGATAGGGATTGTCAACATCGCATTCATTTGCCAAAGCCCAGTCATATTTTTTGGATTTAGTGGAGGTAGGGATATTACGGGAAGAGAAAGTTAGACAGAAATTCTGTGCTTGGAAACCTAACTGTTTCTGTGTGTTTATGAACAAACTAAACAAAATTGATAGTCCTCTGAACATCCAGCTGAGCTCACCTGTGGGAAATCCCTGGCTGTCCTCTGGCAATGAACTTGTAAATAGCTCAACTGATAGAAAAACGGGGTTGAGGAGGTGATTTTTTAAAATTCCTGGTAAATTTGTAAAACAGGCTATAAAAGAAAGCATTTTTCTAATTCTTTGGTTATTTATTACCAGTTATCATAGACCCAACTGCTTCCCCACCTGTCCCCATTCACATCTAGATAGCAGCAACTTCATAGATTGGGAAAAACTTTATAACAAAAAAAATACCAGTATTATGGGTCATTTTGTGATCCATTCGGTTGAAAACAGTTTTGGGGAGTCATTTTACAATGGGGAACATCAGTGCCTACAGTAAATGAAGTTGTTCCTGTGTTACCTAAGGAGCAAGTTAAGGAAGGAGGGATGAGCACCATCATAGGATGCAAAACCTCAGGGAGAGATAAGATCGATGACATCAATCAAAACCAGGAGCACTGGACTTACTGCTACAACATTACTTTACCTTGACTTGCATAGGTTACAAGGAGATGTTCTGTGTATCCCATTCTGAGTCCAGGATCAGAGGGATGCCCTGCTGGCTGCTTAGCTTTAAAAATACCCTGGTAGGTATCTTCTAGTATCTAATTCCTGGGCAGGATAGACCTTGTACCACCAGCTTCATTCTGAAGGTATCGCTAGAAATTCAGCCTCACAGTGATCTTTGAAATCTGAGCTGGTAGCTTTTGGAGGGCTGCTAATGAGAATCATATAATAACACTAAAGAAAGATCTGAATGAACATGCCAGATGACTGCATTTGTATTCACTGAATTGGCTGTAAGATGAATCGTGTTTGGGGCTGCCTAAGCACGCAGCCTCTCCTAAAATTTGGCTGTAGCACCTATTGAAATAGAATGGAAGATAAAAGTGGTTTCAAGAGTGTGATGAAATGATTGTGTTATTGAAATGCTAATTTAGATGTGGCAATTGCCTAAGAGATGACTCTGCCTGTGAGACAGCCTGCACATCTGAGCCCACATCCAATGAAAATGCCTTTCCTCCAGTGTTGTGTGTTTGCATGTGTTTGCGTGCATACACAGATGTCTTACTCTTTGACAAGCCCTTTTACGAGTGTCAATCTTGGTATGTTTCCACCCAGGGGATTTTTCTGTCACTACTTTAGCATACATTTTTTATTATTGTTGGTTGAACACAACCTCTCCTTTTCAAATACCATTGCATGCTTGACAAGATTTGGAACCTTCTAGAAAAGGGTTCCAGGCTCAGTGGCTCTGATCATGAACTAGCGACTAATTTGCATGACTAGAGCATCCACCTAAGGCAAAGGGAAGAAAGTGGAGTGTGGCCAACTAAGGACCAGTCTAGTGGAGAGGCCGTTCCCAGAGACCTTTGACCGGGACCCCTCAGGTGAAATGGCCTCCTCCAATCACCTCAGTTAGCCTCCCCTGAATGATAGGCTTTGGTGAACCCAGCAGTCCTGAGGCACTGTTGTCATTGTGGATAAACAGACCACAATATCTGAACCACAGGCTCTCTCTGCAGCAATGCAAATCAAAAAGTATATGCATATTTTGAAACAAGACAAAGCCGTAGATTTTTAAAGCTCAGCATGGTGATAAATAAAAATGTGCAGCAAATCTGCCATTTGTGTGTGACATCTGAGGGGCAATTCATCAGGACTTGAGTTTACTTGAAATGAAGATAATAATGAAAAATTGTCAATGTAACATTAATTGTGGGGGATATTAATCCTCTTCAAGTTGCTTTCTCCATTAGCACAATCACTAAAATGCACCATTTGGCCTCTGGAGTATTTATACTTTCCTTTCCCTAATTATGAATGTGGAGGCTGCTGAAGCATAATACCTGGGAAGTAAAAAGGATCTAGAGTGAAATGGAAAAAAAAAAAAAACCCACGACAGAGATGAAAAATGCTATGTTGGAGCTTGCAACCCCTGGCTCAGCAAGGCCTTCCTGGTCATTCATCTTGCCTTTGATTTGTCTGCCTTTTCACTTCAAATAGGTTTACAGGTTTTTAGCTGAAACCAATTAAAGAGAGCCAATTGGCAGGGTTAGCACTTGTGGTGTTTATGGTGCGCATTGTTTTGATTTATGCTGCTCAGCAGCTACAGTGAAAAGCAAACTATATGAAGAGGAAGGGAAACCTCAGACTGGGGAGGGATTACAGTGCATAGGATTAGTTCGAGGACAGTAATGAACAACGCCATAAAGAAAACTGCTGACTCTACAAGTTCAAGCAATAGGAGATTTTTTTTGTTAAGAAAGACAGACTAATGGCTATAATGTAGTGACAAGTAATTATGCAAGATGCTTAGTATCAATTGACGGTGCAGGGCCCTTTTATTTGAAGTAGCAGAAAAGGATGCAGGGAAAGGGAACACATTAGCTGGTTGTGTTGTGGCTTCTTTAGGCTTCACCTTCCGGGCAAAGAGATAGTTGGGTGGGGCCTGAGGGAATGAGCTCCAGGAGAGTAGAGTATGAAGTTACTGAGTGTGAGACAAGGATGAATTTTTTTTTTTTTTGAGACGAAGTCTGGCTCTGTCGCCCAGGCTGTAGTGCAGTGGCGCGATCTCGGCTCACTGCAAGCTCCGCCTCCCGGGTTCACGCCATTCTCCTGCCTCAGCCTCCCGAGTAGCTGGGACTACAGGCGCTCGCCACCATGCCAGGCTAATTTTTTGTATTTTTTAGTAGAGAGGGGGTTTCACCATGTTAGCCAAGATGGTCTGGATCTCCTGACCTCGTGATACGCCCGCCTCTGCCTCCCTAAGTGCTGGGATTACAGGCGTGAGCCACCGTGCCCAGCCAAGGCAAGGATGACTTTTAAAAAGTCTTGTAATATTGGAAATAGCTGGTTGGTCACTTAAGCCTGGCAGGGTCAAAATATTGAGTGAGATATTCTGGAAAATGGGAAGCTTTGCAGGAAATATCCATGCAATGAAAGTGATAAAGAAAAACATTGGGTAACTTCTGAGGTCCTTTCCTGCCTTCTAGCTTTACAGGGCACAGAATATTCACTGTGATGTCCATAGTCTTGAAGAGTTGATGACTTATATGCTTAATGATGTAATCTCATCTGAATTGATAGGCGGTAGAGAGTGGGCAAAGTATTGGCATTTTTGAACATAAGACTAAAAGATTCTACTTTTGGGGTGGGAGGGTGAGGAGAACCATAACTTTTTTGTTTGTAGTCCTCTATAGCGCAGGCTCATGAAATTCAGGAATGGCAATCGAAAATTCTTTTGACATGTCTTATAGATTCTTGGAGACAAAAGCTTTGATTATCGAAGAAAAAAACGTTTAAGCAAGTTAAATGACCAGTTTGGTTTGAAAAATAGCTCAGGCTGGATTGTCCTGTAAGACTTTTATGACTTAATGTTAAACTTCATAAAGACAGGTGAGCCAGGTGCAGCCTTGAATATTTGTAATAATAACAATAATAATTATGAGGTGTTAATATTCAGGCCTTGCCTTTGTTTAATAGCTTATCCTGGTTTTCAAAGTGCCATACATGCATCAACTCTTTGATTATCAAAAACATCCTGTGAGGTTATATAAGGTTAGGCATCATTATCCCCATCTGAAAGATGAAGGAATAGCCTCAGGTAGCTTAAGTGATTTATTGTGGCAACTGATGAGGGGAAGGAGTAGAAAGGAATGAACAATTACTGAAGACTTATGACTCACCAGATCTTGGACTAGAATATGCATATGTGTGTAAGGCCTCAAAACTACAATTGAGTCCTTTTTTTTTTTTTTTTTTTTTTTTTACAGGAGATGAAATTGGACTCAAACAGGGGGTGCAAACTGACCCCTCATCAGTAACAAGCAAGAGAGGACAGTGGGTTTTGAACCCAGGTACCAAGCTCTGGCTACTCATCTATACTTTCTCTCTCTTGATCATAATGGCTATTCTGTTAAAAAGAAATTTCCCTGGTCCAGAATGTAAGGAGCTTAGAAGTTTTCACTCCATCCTAATAACAAGTAAAAAGTTGTACAAACAAAAAATCAACAGCTCTTCTCAGATCCTTGCCCCCATAATTGGAGAGACAGGCAAATACACCTTACAGGAGCAGAAACCCAGATAGAAAGAAGTGCTGGGGTGGGAAAATCTGAACTATAATTGACAAATTGCTGGAGGTTCAGTGTGGACAAGTTTGAGAGGTAAACATTTCAGGTGGATCCAGTTATTGGGGGAGCCCTCACACTTTTGTGAGTTCTGTCTCTGAAAGCTCTATCAGGCAGGTTCTCACAGTGAGGATCAGAGAAAAATAATCCCCTTGGGCTTCCTGTACAGAAAGGGAAAAAGTGACCATCTTGAAATATACCAGAGCATTCTGTTCTTAACCAGGCCTGCCCTCAGCAGAAGCTATTTCACCAGAGCCTCATCTATGCAGGTGTTATCAGAGCCTAACCTACCTGGGGAAAGGGAAATAGCTTCAGCCCATTCCAGCCTTCCACGTGGACGAATAGGCAGAGACAGAGGACTTTTGGGGCAGTAAAAATACTCTGTATAATACTATACAGTAATGTCATTATACATTTGTCCAAACCCACATAAAGTACACCAAGAGTGAACCCTAGTGTGAACTGTAGTCTTCGGATGATTATGATGTGTCAGTGTAGGGTCCTCGGTTGTAGCAAATGTACCACTCTGGTGGGGGCTGTTGATGGTGAGTGAGGCTGTGCATATGTTGGGGGAGGGGGTACATGGGAACTTGCTGTACTTACTGCTAAATTTTACTATGAACCTAAATAGATGAAGGTGCTATTAATAATTACTCCAGGAAAACAGGGATACCTTGAGTTGTCCAGGGAAAAACAGAGAGAATGGTCACTCTACTTAGGGCTTCAAGGTTTCCAAGGGGAGCTGAGTTTGGGTGTGTGTGCCTGTGGATGTGGATAGTGGATTAAATCCAGTTTGATAGTGACCTTAATTACTTTACCAGTAAGCAGTGGGCTCCTCAAGGGTATCCGCCTTACTTTTCCTGGCATAGAATGTCTCCACTCCATTCATGGAGTGAATGAATGGGCTAAAGGCTTAGGTACTTTTCTTCTATGTTTCTTCCATATCAGCTTCCTCTATTAGGGTTTCTGATTCCATCAGTAGGTTTTCTGTTTGTTCAGCATCCTTCACTCTGTCTTTGTGATATCATTCCTCTTAGACATGACATTCTCTATAACTATTATCTCTCACGTTGGTTTTTCTTTCAGATATTTTTGCTTTTCTGTCTAAAGTCACACTATACCAGAATTTGTAGCAAATTTGTGTCCTTGGATTTGGAAGCTGGGTTTGTAGTACCAACCTGATGAAGTGTGGTAGAGAAAAGCTTCCAGATTAGTATATTATGGAACACATATTTAGTATGCCTATTACAGGAGAAAACAAGAAGTGGAGTTGATTTAGAGGACTACAGTGGAGTTGATAAAGAAAAAAATACACGATCAGATCTTGATAACACAAAATAATCTTTTAAACCAACAAAATACAGCAGATTCTCATTACAAGGGCTGGATATACATAATTTCAAGCCTGGATCAGGCTAAGCATAGGCAAATGTGTGGTATGACTAACTGAGGACCTGGATTGCAAGTCAGAAAATCTAAGTTCTAACCCTGGCTAAGAGGAGTGGCTGTGTGGCTTAACCTTCAAGGCTCAATTTTCTTCATCTGTGATGGGAGGGAATTCAGACCGCATACTCTTTAGGGCCTCTTCTAGATTTAATAGTCCTTTTCATGATTTTTTGAAGGTACTTAAGCTTGAACACCCCAGAAGCAGAAGAGGCAGCTTACACTGTGGCTTGAATCCTAAGAGACATTGCTTGTCGGCCTGTACGACTCTATTCTCATAGTGTGGAAGCCTCAGACCTTCTGTGTCCTGCTCATGTATTTATTGGAAAGACCAGTTACCTTCAGAAACAAGGCTCAGAATGTCCCAGCTTGGAGAAATTTAGACCAACCACATAATTTCACAAGAAAGAAGCTAATGCTCAGAGAGAGAAACGTATCTAAATTCACATAGCCATGTCAGAGTGGAACATTTGCTAAACTCTCTGTCTCCTGACATTGCCAAGTCTTCTGACACTCCACCTCATTCATTCACTCACTTATTTGTTCAATATTTTCTGAGAGTCTACTATTCAGTCAACACCTTTTACACCTGTCAGGATTCAAAAATAAAGAAGACATGATCCCTATTTACAAACAAGATCTTTTAAGATGTATGTGTTGATAAAACTCATTGTTGTTAGTTCTTTTGCAGTTGTTTTCATTCATCAGCTGCCTGCCTTAGTATTACCACTGAAGAATTTTGTACATTTGTTTTTCTGGTGTGGATGGCATGGCAGAATGGTAGATACTGCATGGATTAAGACATGCTAGGCTGCAGAAACAATAGCCCTCCATCCTCTACCCCCTGCCAAATAGAACAGCTTACAAAACAAGTGTATTATTTTCTAATTTTATGGGCAAACAGAAGCTTTGCTCCCTGCAGCTTTTCAAGGACCCAGACTGATGGAGGTTGTGCTGTTTTTAATACAGACTTACAGGGTTACTCGTAGTACCAATATTTGGCCAAATGAAAGGAAAGAGAACAGATGATTTCTTGTCGTCATTTTATGGACCACAGCTTGCTATGGCACTGAACATTTTTGCTCACATTCTATTGGCTAGAACCTAGTCCCATGACCACACATAAATGAAAGGTAGGCCGGAAAAGAGAGTCTAGCTCAATGCCCAGAAAATTAAAAAAAAAAAATCAGTTTTAGTGAACTGTCAGCAGTCTTTGCCACATTGCTCTATGCCTAAACCTCACCTTCTATTAAACCATTCTGTGAATTCCTATTCAGATTTAGTTCTCTTGTGGAGGGTGATTTGTATCAGTTTTTAAATGGGGGTATTCATCCCTATTGAAAGTTAACATACTTGCTTTTTTTTTGCTAGATGTCTTTAGAATTCTGCAAATAAACGGTTCCATATTGCTGTTTAATAATCGAACACAGAACAAGAGCTGTAAAGTTTTATCTCTATGTCTTGCTTGATTTATTCCTCACCATGGACAACATACATCTTTTTTAAAATTTATTTTACTTTGAGTTCTGGGATACATGTGGAAAATGTGCAGGTTTGTTACATAGGTATACATGTGCCATGGTGGTTTGCTGCACGCATCAACCCATCATCTAGGTTTTAAGCCCCGCATGCATTACGTATTTGTCCTAATGCTCTCCCTCCCCTTACCCTACCACCCCCTGACAGGCCAAAGTGTGTAATGTTCCCCTCCCTGTTTCCATGTGTTCTCATTTTTCAGCTCCCACTCATGAATGAGAACATGCGGTGTTTGGTTTTCTGTTCCTGTGTTAGTTTGCTGAGAATGATGGCTTCTAGCTTCATCTATGTCCCTGCAAAGGACATGAACTCATTCTTTTTTATGGCTGCATAGTATTGCATGGTGTATATGTGCGACAGTTTTTTTTATCCAGTCTATCATTGATGGGCATTTGGATTGGTTCCAAGTCTTTGCTATTGTAAATAGTGTTTCAATAAACATATGGGTGCAAACACGCATCATTATACATCTCACTTACATAATACTTTTATTAAAATAAGCAAAAAAACAAAAACAACAACAGCAACCACAAAAACCCCTGCCTTACCTTAGAGGTAGTTCTGAGGAGTTAAAGGAAGAGAGTTTTTTAAAATTTATTTTGTATATTTTTAAACTTTTATTTTAAGTTCAGGGGTACAAGTGCAGGTTTGTTACACAGGTAAGCTTATGTCATGGGGATTTGTTGTACAGATTATTTCATCACTCAGGCATTAAGCCTAGTACCCATTAGTTGTTTTTCCTGATCCTCTCCCTCCTCCCAAACTCCACCCTCCAAAAGGTCCCAGTGTGTGTTGTCCTCCTCTATGTGTCCATGTGTTCTCATCACTTAGCTCCCATTTATAAGTGACAATATGCAGTATTTGGTTTTCTGTTCCTGTGTTAGTTTGCTAAGGATAAGAGAGTTAATTACCTATATTTCTAAAAACTGAATGAAAGATTACTGGAGAAATAACTTACGTTTCATGAGAGGAATACATTTATATAATTATGGAAATATGATTTTACCTACCATTAACAAATCAACATTAGAAAATGTTTTAACCCCCCAGCATGCGACCTCATCACTAAATTTAAAATATGAAATTTGATTCTGACATATGTATGAGTACTAGACCAGATTACGATACCTTTTTAAAGAGGTACAAAGGGAATCCTGGACTGAGGGAGTCATCTGAGTATAATTTTAATTTAAAATGCCCCAGAAAACAGTAAGTATTCTTTGTCTAGATTTCTATATGGCTCATTTCTGCACTTTATTTTCTGCTCATGTCTTTTTTTTTTGGCAAGGCCTCTACAACTACCCTATCAAATATAGCCTCCCCCATTACTCTCTACTCACCTTACTAGCTTTATTTTTATTTTTATAGCACTTTTGCTAGCTTGCATTATATTATATATTCACTTGCTTTTTTGTTATTGTCTTTATTCATCACTAGAATATAAGCTCAAGGAGGGCAGAAACTTGATCTGTCTTGTTTATTATTGTGTCCCCAGCAACCTTGAACAAACAGTACCTGAATTAGACTAGATGCTCAAGAGACTTTGGTTGAATAAATGACTTGCTTGTTTCATGTAGATGCAAGATTACTTAATGGCCACAATGGAGGCAATGGACATTGGTTATGAACCATAAGTGCTATTCTGGGTGGTTGCATGCCCACAGCCATTGTAAACCTGTGCCAGTTAAGCTCTTGCTGCTGAAATGACTGCCCAAAACTTAGTGGCTCAAAGCAACAATATTTACTCAGCTTATGACTCTGTAGGTCGGCAATTTTGGCTGGGATTTAAGCTGGGTGGTTCTTTTCACCTTGGCTAGGCTCACTCATGCGTCTGTGGTCAGGTTTGAGTCAGCTAGGTGGCTCTGCTTCCGCAGTTGGCTGACTGTCACCTGTGGTGATGGGGGTGACTAAGCCATGTGTCTCTCATCATGTAGCAAGCCAGACCAAGCTCCACATTGCACATGCTCAGTATTTCAGAGTTAGAGCAGAAAGTGGAAAGCTTTTTGAGGCATATGTTCAAAACAGGTACAATGAACTTCTGATGCAATCTATTGGCTGGAGCATGCCATAATGGCAGCCTAGATTCAAGTGATGGAGAAATAGATTTCACCTTTAAAAGGATGGAGCAGCAAAGTCTGATTTTAAGAAAATGAATCTGGGCAATGGGAGAGTTTGTGGCCACTTTTGAAATCTATCACCAAGCCTTTATTGTTTTGCCCTGAAGGACCTCCTGATCCTGTACAGATTCCTTTTCCACTAAAACATGATAAAATCAAGGCAACTAAATGTAGAAAGTTCAAATGCATATCTAGGAGCAACATCCTCATCTACATAAAAAAGCCTTTTCTGTGAGGGAGGACTGATTGTTCGCCATCTAACAGCCATTTCGTTTTCCTTCTCCCCCACAATATTAATTATATTCTACTCTGCACGCATTTCTGCTCAGCTATCCACCTTACCTCTCAATAAAAAGAGATAGCGTTTCAAAATAAATAGCCTGATACACTGTAAAGATGCTGCAGGTACTTAGAAAAAATATTTTCTAAATGTTTATAAGCTATATTTCAAATTCTGTTACATTCAGTGAATTATGTAAATAAATTTCAGACCTGCAAGTCACCATCCCACAGCTCCAGTGCAGCAAGTCCAATTACTCATCTATAAACAGACAAGTCATCATTTAAACTCTGTCCTCTGACTTAGAGCTCTGTCTTTGGATTCTATCCAGCTAAACAAATCTAAAGTGTGAAACTTGTTTTTTCTTACTAAAAGAAATAAGAATGTATTTATTATGAAGGAGAATGACAGTGTTTATTTTATTTGCTTTTGAATTGCTTTAGGACATAAGAAAAATCCTCTGTGTAAACTGGTTCCAATCTCAATTGGAATAGGGTAAAGGGACATGGGGGTGGGAACAGGAGGTGAGAAAAGGAAAGAGGAAACAGAGAGCATTTTTGCAGAGAGCTTGAGTTTAATTTTCTTGAAATGCTCCAGGCTTGCAGAGCTGCAGGCTGGAAGGACAGGTCAGCCAGATGTCAACAGTGAGGTCACAGTTCTGGAAAAATGTTCTGATTCCCTTACATGGTTGCAGGATATGAGGATGAGAGGGAAGCAGGAAAACCCCCAAGTAATTCACATTATGTGTCCTTGTAGACCATCCACACTCTGTGCCCTCTCTCTGTCCTGGCAATGCTCATCTCCCAAGAGACCAGATCCAGATCTAGGAAGAGAGATAAGAAGTCTGCACTAAAAGCCTGGACATAGTGAAGTTCATAGATGGAGTTTAGGCACTAGGCTATGAAGGTTTTGGGAAGGAAATGTTCAGTGTGGTGTGGGATTTTGTAGGACTTCCATGGAATCTTTAAAGGTAGGGAGCAGATGAATCTAGAAAAAGTACCTCCAGCAAGATGAGCAAAATTGAAAAGCTAGAAATGCATGTCAGGTACTTATGGCTCTTGAGAAGGTGACACTGAATGCAGAGGGAAGGTGGTCTGCAGGCAGAGAGGTTTGTGTTGGGGAGTGGTGAGGGCTTTGAAGGTAGAGACTAGGTGGGGAGCTTGGGATTTATTCTAGTGGTAATGGGAATCCACTGAGGATTTTATACCAATATCTAAAAATGAGCACGTGAGATGTGGACACGAGAGTTATGTGACACCTTCTAGCAAGATTGAAAGTCCAAGATCCAAGCTCCCTATTCCCAGTGATGGATCTTAGCAAAGGTACATGGAACAAAGCGTGGCCTATTGACCATCTATAACCCACCAGAATGATGAAGAATTTCTGTGTCAATGGTAGATACTGACTAAGAAACAGAAGAAATGGAGTCAATCTCTCTATTTCTCCATCTCTCTCTCTCTGAGGTTATTATATTCAAGGCACAGTCATAGGATTACATGCTCTAGGAGTGATGATTAATTTTAAGGCTTTTTGTCAGTGAATGCAGAGAATGATCCTTCTGGAAACTCACAGTGCTTGAAAACTTGAAACCATCTCTTTTTAGTTTCTCCACTCCTCCCAGTGTTTGCTGCTGGTATTGTACTATAAATCTTTACAGGCAAATTATTTAAACAAACAAATAAATGAACAAATAAACAAGTCTCTTGAGCTAATAAAATATCACCTCCATCATTCCTCACACCAGCTTCTTTTCTCTCAATATGGTTTTCATTTATTCAGATAAATCCTTTCTGATTACTTATATTGGTTCTCTCTTTTCCAACTACTCTCAGGCAGATTGCTGTCTGGCAAGGGCTGCTACTGAGTTTTTATCTTTACTTCATTGTTCTTAGGAGATCAACCCATCTGTTTCCACTGTCCTCCAAGCAGTTACAGTTTTTCAGTGAAAGGTAGTATTTTTTATTTCACAGAGGTGTAAAAGCCCCCTTTAGCTCATTTCTCAAATTTTACTAGTTATAAAAATCTTCAAAAAGTTAGTAACTTTCCGTATTATGCAATTATAATCATTTGTTGCAGAAGAAATCAAATCACAGGTAAACATAGAGGAGAATAAAATCAAAGAGAATTCGAATTTACAGAGGTAGTGATCGGTAATATATGGATGTATGGCATCTACTATTTTGTTCTATGCACACACACACACACACACACACACACACACACACATTCCTGTACTCAGGTTTTGATCTAGGAATCAAAGAGATATAAAAATTGTTTTATTTTCCTAAGCATTTTTAGACAAAATTTGATTTGCAGTCACTATTACTCAAGATGTAGGAAAATATATGACATTGCTGTGTTATTTATATAGAGTCCATTATGAGCAACTTAAAATATCAGTATTTTCCTGGTTTATTCAAGCTTGGCAACACTTAGAGCTTCTTCACCAAATTTAATACTTTTTTTAAAAAAGTCAAGGTCATAATAAGTATTACTGGAGAAGGAAAAGAAAACAGACCAGCTGATAATTATTGTGGAGTCAGTACTAAAAAGGGTTAGGGATCTTTTAATAAGTCTGTTAGCATTTGCACCACTGTCTCCTCGCACACCAATTTGAGATTTTACAGCCTCCACATAAATATTTTTAAAGATCCAAATTGGATCTTTGAGATGTGAATGACAGAACTGGTTTCCTTTCCTTAAAAAAGGTAGTCCCATTGTTTAGAAGCAGTCAAATGCTTTAGCCTTAAAGATACAGTTTATCCAAAGAAAAGGGATTGTAATCAATGCAACATACAATCTTGTTGAATACATTCTCCTCAGCAAGAACTTAAGAGTTATTAAAGCACCTCCCCAGAAAGAGAAATGACTTAAAATGCCTTAAATCTATTGTGTTATTTTCCCCAAAGGTTTATTATGAGTAAAAGATACCTTCAGAGTCTAAAAAGAAAACCCTTTGGAAATTAATACAACCTAGGAAAAAAACTAGTAGCTGTAATTAGTCTATACTGTCAACAAACACACAACAAAATATCCATATGAGGGTGGAACACATTTTTGTCTGAACTTAGTTCTGATTCAATATAGTTTTTTTTCTTAAGTCACAATAATGTAACTTAAAAAGTTTCTGGTAATATTTATTGTATATAGCCTAGAAGATGAAAAGAATGTAACTATTATTCTTGGTTTGTTTTGAGGTTATTTACTTATGGCTAAGCACCTCATTTTTCTTGTATACAAAAAGTAATTATGCAGTCAAAAGAAATATAGCTCATATACTTCAAAACATATGAAAAATGTAAAACTTTATTACACACATTAATTTCTAACAAAGGACATCTCTAGCATCAGTATAACTGGGACAAGCCAGATAACTGATGTATCTGTTCAGATGTTTCTCCCAAATGGGTTTTATAAAGGCAAACAAACAAATAAACAATTTCTTCTTTTATGTCTGTCTCTCTTTTATAAATTTTCACTTCCCAACACAGGCAATAGTTTTGGGAATTTGTGTGTATGGGTCTGTGTGTGAGTGTGTGTATCCACGTGTGTGTGTGTGTGCACACATGTACATTAATATATTCTGTTTGTTAGTCTTGCTAGTTCCTCATTTCTCATTTCTTATGTTGTAAAGCAAAGATTTGAAAACCGGCAAATTATGAACTAAATACGTTGATGGTTTTTCCAACTTGGATCTTGCCCATCCTGACCTAATGGAAACATCAGCATATTCTTGGAAAGCCACGGTTAGTGTGAGTGAGCCAGGCCTGTTCTGGTTGCCCTCATTCTTTCACTCCCCGAGCAGTGGCTCCTGGATAACAAGGTCTGGATTCTTGCCACTCTAGGCAGGAAGATTTGTGGCTTGACTTCGGTTGTCTCCGGGGTCATGGCCGATGCACTGGGGGCATCATGCTGTACAATATGGTATGCAGCTCATGTTAAAGTAAGGAGTGGGTGGCTCTCGCCCTGTACACACTAAATAATAACTGAAGAAACCTTTTGATCAATAAAAGATAAAGAAATAAAAGCAACACAGCAAACCTTACCTTACTTAACGGAACAGAACATAAGATTTTAAACTGTCAAGCCAGAAGCAGTTCATGGAATCCCCTCATCCTGGCTAAATATGCAAGAACTATCTGGTATTTGAAGCTATTTAGTTTTGAATATAAGTAAGAAAGAAGTTTGTGAGAGAAAGTGTAAGTGTGTGTGTGTGTGTGTATATGTGCTTGAGGGTTGGTGAAGCCTCAGGGAGTGGCTTAGAGTCATGAGAAATATCACAAGGAAAAGGAATAAATAGTTCCTTTCAGGATAAGGGAATATAAAGTTTTTCAGCAATAAGAAGCTTTGCACTCATCGAGTTCCAGCAACATGATATTTTGAACATCTAAATAAGATAAAATCTGTAGGCTACCTTGATGAGTAACTGATTTGATGATACGATGATTTAATTTCACAAACGAGATTATTATGAAGAAAACAACTGATACAGAAGTCAAACATTACTGAAATATAATATGATTTCCCCCCTTTTATACTTTCTTTGTTTCCTTCTGCAGTAGTGGTAGTAAGGGAAAAATCTTCAGAGAGCGTTAGCTATGAACGGTTTTTAAGAATTTTCTGAATGCGATTTTTAGGAGGACCAATTAGACTCTGGATGGAATGTCAATACTCCAACCTTAGCTTGCCAGAGAAGAAATAGCAAGCTTGAATTTGACGTCCTCCCTTTTGTTTTTTTCAGCTTCCCTTATATGATGTCCAGTGTGTTTCTGGGTGGTTGGACAGGAACTGATACAAAGAGATTCCTGAAGAAGTTGTCATTCAAATGCAAAAAAAGGTCACCTTGACATTTAAAAATTAAACTTGTAAGCTGTTAAATGAGAACCATTACTCTGTAGTTAATACAATCGCACTTAGACACGTTCTTAGGTGATTTTTGATATCATAAAGGCATATATCTCTTTAAAGCAGTCAAGAATATCTTTAAGCCAGGTGTCTGTAGGCTCATGTCTGTAATCCCAGTGACTCAGGAGACTGAGGTAGAGGATTGCTTGAGCCCAGGTCTTGAGTTCAAGACCAGCCTGGGCAATATAGCAAAAAAAGAAGTATATCTTTAAAAAGAGAGACCCTCAAGTTTGCCTAATTGTTTATTGTCAGATTATACACTATTTATGGAGATGACTCTAAGAAGCGTTAAGTTTCCCATGAAGCTTTCCAATGTCTTTCACCCTCCATTGAGGGTCAATTTATGTATTAGATGCAGTGTCAAGAGCCTGCAATACTGTTAGGGGCTCATAAAATGTATTAGTGTCTTTTAAAATCAGAACAAAAAGTGAATTTTTGTGTCAAAGAAAATGTTTTTGTATGTAGTAGTATATTCAACACTGTCATAGAATACAATTTACTATTTCTTCAGGGAAGAAGGGCCCATAAAGGTGAAAGTGCCTCTAGGGCTCGTGGAAGTCACAGTATGACCCTGCCTCCATTCACTGTCTTGCTCTCTAAGACCTGCTTCCCTGTTTGCACTTTTAAAATTCATAAGGTTCAATTTCTCAATCTGCCAAATGAGAGTGTTATCTCATAAGGCTATTCTGAAGATTAAATAAAAGCAAACCCAAGAGCATTTTGCAAACTGTAAAAAAACTTTCACAAGTGATATTCTGCTTGTGATCATTATTGTCTGTCTGGTCATGGGAGCCAGAAATCTGGGATTAAATTTAAATCCTGTCTCTCCATCTCTTCTTCCAAATGGCTGCCAGCTCCTCTGATTTCTACCTCTGAAACCCACTTTTTCTCTTCCTTTCCCATTGTTATGACACTTTCTCTCTGTTTTTAAACCTTTTTTATTGTGGAGAATTTAGACATAGAAGAAGATAAAAGTCTACAAAATCTTATGTACCCATTACTGAACCCCCAAAATCCATCTTGCTCTATTCATATCCCCAACCAGTTTTGAGACAAATCTCAGGCATCACGTAATTGTATCCATACATACTTCAGTATGTTTCAGTATAAGATAAAAACTTTAAAAAAAACACTGCAAAACTATTACAACCCCTAAAAAATAGCAATAACTCTTTAATTCATTAAATATGTAGTCAGGGTTCATATTTACAATTGTCTTACAAATGTCATACATTTTTTAAAATACTTTTTATCAGTCAGACTCCAAATAAGGTTCTAACATTGTGATTTGTTGGTCCATTGGTCCGTAGCTCCCTCTCAATCTCTTTTTTATTTCTCTGCCATTTATTTATTTATTAATCTTTTACCTATGCTGTTGCTCTAGCTGTCTTGTACTTCCAAACTCTTTTCTCTCTGATTTACCTTCCATGTTGCTATTGAAACGATATACAATGGATTAATTCATGTGATTCTTATGCTTAAAATACTTTACTGCCTTCAACATGTCTACAGGTTGATGACTGTGTATATTTATTAATGCAAGGTACTGTAAGCCTTCAATAATATGGGCTAAACACACTTTTACAGATTTTTTTTTTAATTTAACTTATAAGTTCAGGTTTGTTACATAGGTAAACTTGTGTCATGGGGATTTATTGTACAAATTATTTCACTATCCAGGTATAAAGTCTAGTACCCAGTAGTTATTTTTTCTGGTCCTCTCCCTCCTCCCAGCCTCCACCCTCTGAAAGGCCCTAGTATGTGTTGTTCCCCTCTATGTGTCCATGTGTTCTCATCACTTAGCTCCCACTTATAAATGAGAACATGTGGTATTTGGTTTTCTGTTCTTGCGTTAGTTTGCTAAGGATAATGGCCTCCAGTTCCGTCCATGTCCCTGCAAAGAACATGATCTCTCTATTTTTCTTGGCTGCATAGTATTCCACAGTGTATGTGTATCACATTTTCTTTATCCAGTCTATCAATGATGGGCATTTAGGTTGATTCCATGTCTTTGCTATTGTGAATAGTGCTGCAGTGAACATACACATGCATGTGTCTTTATGGTAGAACTATTTGTATTCCTTTCAGTATATACCCAGTAATGGGATTGCTAGCTTAAATGATAGTTCAGTTTTTAGGTCTTTGAGGAATTGCCACAGTGTTTTCCATAATGGCTGAACTCCCACTAACAGTGTATAAGTGTTCCTTTTTCTCCATAACCTCATCAACATCTGTTATTTTTTGACTTTTTAATAATAGCCATTTTGACTGGTGTGAGATGATATCTCATTGTGGCTTTGATTTGTGTTCCTCTAATGATCAGTGATATTGAGCTTTTTTTCATATGTTTGTTGGGTGCATATATGTCTTCTTTTGAAAAGTGTCTATTCATGTCCTTTGCTCACTTTGTAATGGGGTTGTTTATATTTGTTTATATTTATCTTGTAAACTGGTTTACACACTTCCCCAGATTAATTTTCAACTATCTCTCCTATACCTATGCCCATAAACCACCACATCTAACCTTTGAACTCCAGGCCCAAATGCATTATTATCTTTCAGGACCATTACTCATACTTTCCAGAAAAGCCTTTTTTTTCTTTCTCCCCAGAAAAGCTCTCCTCTCTCTTCTCTGCCTATCAAAATCTTACTCATTCTTTTCAGACCATTTTGAATTTCACTTCATTTCTGATAACTTTGCCAATACTTTAGATCTAAATTTCCCCGGCCCTACCCCCTTTGTGCTTCCATATACATTTTGATGATATATTTTTAATGCTGGTGATAATGACAGCATCTAAAAGCTTAAATGCTTTAACTCATTTAATATCCTCAACTACCCTATAGAGAAGGTACTATTGGCCGGGCTTGGTGGCTCACATCTGTAATCCCAGCACTTTGTGAGGCAGAGGTGGGAGGATCACTTCAGCTCAAGAGTTTGAGACCAACCTGGACAACAATGTGAGACCTCATCTCTACTAAAAAAAAAAAAAAAAAAAAAAGTCAACCATGGTGGTGTGTACGTGTAATCCAAGCTACTCGGGAGGCTGAGATGGGAAGATTGCTTGGGAGGTCAAGGCTGCAGTGAGCTGTGATCACACCAATGCACTGCAGTGTGGGTGACAGAGTGAGAGACTGTCTCAATAAAAGGTACTGTTATTATTCCTATTTTCAGACAAGAAAATAACAATATTAGCTAATGTTTATGCAGTGCCCACTGAGTCCTAGACACTGTTCTCTCCAAATATAATTCTCACGGAGCCTCCTTGATGTGGGTTCTACTATTATCTTTATGATATACTCCGGGCAAATGAAGCACAGAGACGTTAGATAACTTTGCCTGATGTCCTACAGTTAGTAAGTGGCAGAGCAGCACCTGGAATGCAGGTCGTTTGCCTCTGGAGCCCATACCCTCAACCACTGTGCTAAGCTGCAATTATGATGAAAAATAGTTTTTGTTAAAAAGACATGAGTACATGTGTGTGTGTCTGTGTGTGTTATTCTATAGTTCTACCTCTGATGCATATATTTCTCAAGGCCAGCACTTGTCTAATTTCTCTAGCACGATACTGTGCACATATTAGACAATTAAATAGTCAATGAATTAAATATCTTGAATTAGCTCTGAAGTATTTAGCAACTAAAAAATTATTTAAAATGAAGAGCTATAATTTCTGAAATTCCATACAATTAAATATAAAATCAAGACCAAGTTTACCAAAAGTGAAAGAATTTACATATATATTTTAGCAGCATATATATTATGTAAAGCAAGACACATTACCATTGAGCTAGAATATGCTAATAACTAAATTACATGCATTCCTCTGCAGTTCTTAAGGAAATGCATGACAGAAAATATGGAATATTAAGCTATAAAATGATGTATATTTCTAGGTTTGCCTTGATATGAGGTATTTCACAAACAGGCCCATTGTCATTATGTAGGTGTTCTAACTGTAATGTATGGAATATTTCTTGAGAGGTAGACAAATTATTTCATTTACTCATGCAGCAATCAGGGCTAAAACTTGAATAGACTTCGGGAGAAGACGGGATGAATTGTTGAAATTGTTTTTGAGATTGCTTTGACTGCTCCAATTTAGAAAAGAAGCAAAGTAACTGATGCCTCCTCCTAAGGTCTGAGGTTATCATTCATTTGAAATTAAGATGGATAATGAAACTACAGAATCACTGGTTTTAGGATGATTGAGCAGCAAAACAGATGCTATTCACTTCAATCTTGAAGACATCTTATACATTCTTCAGTGAGATTCTTCCAGCTTATTGCCAAATACCATAGGAAGATTGTTGCCTTTCTAAAGAATAATATTTCAGTTTGGTTTTTTAATTTTAATAAAGAGTTGGAGAAATTCACGGGTAAGAAATAGGAGCGAAAAGCAATGAAATTGGTTTTTAGCTCTGAACTATGAATTCCTTGACGACACTGAGCTGAGAAGTTTTGTAATTCCATCCTCTGGAGCTCTGTCAGGGACAAGGTCTATGGCACGGAGAGGTCCTCAAACCCCAGGTACCGTGAATGAGGTCTACACTCCCAATTTCTAATGGCTTAACTTCATTTTGTAGGAACAATTTCTGCTTTTCCAAAGTAGCAGAGAGACAGAGAGGGTGCTGGTGTCTGCAGATACCCTAGCCTCCTGTAAAAAAACAAAAACAAAAACAAAAACAAACACAACAACAACAAAAAACCCTAAACTAATAACATCTCAGTCCAGGAATAAGACCTAAAATCAGAACAATTTTGGAATCCCAAAGATTTATCTAACTGATCTCAGAGCAGATCAGATCTCTTCTTTCCTCCCTGTATTCTTGATTTCCTAGCAGGCAACACATCCTTAAAAATTACCTTTGGCAACCGGGCACGGTGGCTCACGCCTGTAATCCCAGCACTTTGGGAGGCTGAGGCAGGCAGATCACGAGGTCAGGAGATTGAGACCATCCTGGCTAACACGGTGAGACCCCATCTCTACTAAAAATACAAAAAATTAGCCGGGCGTGGTGGCGGGCGCCTGTAGTCCCAGCTACTCGGGAGGCTGAAGCAGGAGAATGGCGTGAACCCGGGAGGTGGAGGTTGCAGTGAGCCGAGATCGCGCCACTGCACTCCAGCCTGGGAGACAGAGCGAGACTCCATTTCAAAAAAAAAAAAAAAAAAATTTACCTTCAGCTTATTTGCCATCTTTTGCCATAGACCTTTCTACATTACTTTATCCAAGACAGGGACAATTCCTAAACTTCCAAGGTGTTAGAATTCCAAAAAAATATAATATATGTAGCCCATCCAAGTTTGGTTTGAGCCTAACAAATAAGAGTAAATTTTTTAAAAAGACTTAACTCACCATTTGCTAGGGATTGAGACATGACCCATCTGTGGCTGTGTATTTGCATCTGTATGGTCAGGGGAGAAAGAGGAAAATTTTTGGTTCGCGTTGTCCTAAGACATAGATAAAAACCAGTGATTGTTCAGTGGATAAGAAAGGTCTTTTGTGAACATCTCACATGATTTTTCATTGGTGGTTACTGTTCAGTTGGACAGGTTAAGCACTGTTAATATTACTGGGCTCAATGCAAGCAAACGTGGACTTTGTGTCCTGAAGTTTGTTATGTAGTTCAGATTTTAACTATTTCATATTAGAAAATTCATGCATCAGAATGATGTCCTTCCTCTGACCATGTATCAGGCCAGTCTTTTGATTTTATAAGATATGTCGTTGTATTTAATAAGCCTTCCTTCAAGAAGCTTATAATCTAGTTTTTCATGGTTCATGGTTCTGTATGGAATTTAACAACTTCCTGGTAAGTGATGTGCAAAAAGCTATGGAAATCATGAACAGCCCAGGAGGTGGTGGTATTGTTGCAAAGTAAGATAGTGGAGGCTGGGCACGGTGGCTCGCACCTGTAATCCCAACACTTTGGGAGGCTGAGGCGGGAGAATCACCAGGTCAAGAGATCGAGACCAGCTTGGCCAACATGGTGAAACCCCATCTCTACTAAAAATACAAAAATTAGCCAGGCGTGGTGGCGGGTGCCTGTAGTCCCAGCTACTCAGGAGGCTGAGGCAGGAGAATTGCTTGAACCTGGGAGGTGGAGGTTGCAGTGAGCTGAGATCGTGCCGCTGCACTCCAGCCTGGTGACAGAGCAAGACTCTGTCTCAAAAAAAAAAAAAAAAAAAGGTAGTGGAGACGATTTATCAAAACACAAAGAATGGCAATACACCAGAATAAGCCATTTATGTTTGTAACAGTAAACCCCAAAGATGAAAGGAATCCAAGATTGATATGACTAAAGGCAGATGCAAAAAGGAAGGTAAAGTTCACAATCATTTTGGCATTCAGGAAAGCCCTGAGAAGTGCAAGCCCTCTTGAAACTTCTTCCCCAGAAACAATTCTTTTTAGCGAGGGGGGAAGATGAATGTTCAAAGTTGCTGGCCTAGAGCCTAGAGCTTCATTCCTTGAATTTGTACTCCCTTTTCTCCCTTTTGGCGAATCTTCAAACACTACAAAGAATGGAGGGGTTAAGATCTTTCCTAAATGCGGCCCCTCAAAAGTTGATTTTTATATGTGTTTTTCTTATAAGACTTTGGATGTTAATGTAACACCCCAAAGATGTATTTCCAAATTCCAAATCATCTGTACTCTCTCCCAATTCTGATTTAGAATACCCTCAATGTTTTTTGAGTCTATTAATTTGTCTTGAAAACTTGGAAAAGTATTACTTAGCTTTTTGAAAGCTATGAAAGGAGGATTTTGTTTTCCTTTGGTTTAAGAAAGTTTTCAGGTTTAGGAAAATGAAGTGGATAAAAGAAAGTAGGGGACAGGTAAAACCAGTTGCTATTAAAGAGGATGAAAAGTTTTCAGAAATATGTATATTTTCTTGATGAGCTCTACAATTAGATCTTTCCTCCAGCAAATTATTCCCACTAAATTCATTTGCCATGAGCAAAGGACAAAAAAAAAAACCACCACAAAGGAGTTTCAGCCTTAACTTTTAATTTGCTGGTTTTTGTCAGTTTATGTCACAACATTAATTTTCTTTTCCACCTAGGAGAAAAGATCGTAAGTTATTAATATTACTCTTCTTCCATCTGTCCAGGGGGAAGGGGGAAAATACCTCTATCACTAACACCCAGTTGTTAAAGCATAGAATAAAAGAAAAGTAAGTTTGAGATGTAGAACGAACTTTACCTATGTGTTATTATGCACAGAGGAGAGGGGATTTTGCACTGCAAGTGTGTTCTAGAAGTTGATTTTTCATCAGACACCCCTACTTGCTAATTAGATATGTCCCAGCCAATATATTTTTTGTGAGCCTGAGTATGCAACTCTCTTAGAGGCCCTGTTAAAGTTTCGGTGATATTTTCACAAGTGGGAGTTTCTTGCTTTCTATTCCTTATTTGCCCATTCTTTATAAACTAAATGTTGTACATTCAAAAATGAAATTTGATGGCACTTCACCCAGCTCTCATATGTGTCTTCTGCCTCTCATCCTTGAATTTGAAGAGACTGAGCAGGCCATATGTTGATTTAGTCCAGGATCCTTAAAAGTTTGTAAAATGCCTTTAAATAAAGAGGAGTATACTGGTTAGCATGCTAAACCCTGTCTGTAATCTGCAACCTTACAAGGAGAAAAAGCAGCTCTGGCATCCCCTAATATAGTTGCGATAAAGATAAGATGATGGCCCTCGAAGTAAACATAAAATAATTATACATAAAGCTGTATGCAAAAAGGCTTTGTTCCTAAATACTGAAAAGGCAGTCACCCTGAAACAATGGGGCAAATTAGCATGCAGCCAGCCCAAGGCTCTTAGCTGCACACACATGCACACTCACAAGCTCACGGTGACGAATGCTTGGTGCTCGCTGGGAGGTCAACACTAAGAATCTTTCTTGGGAAGGCAGCATGTCAGATTTCAGACACTTTCCCTACAAATGGGCTTTTGGTGCTCAAAGGGGGGGCTTTCTGATCCAGATAATAAAGTCCATTTACATGAAAAGATGCCGCTTTCAATGACATGATTAATTTCGGAAATACCTGGCATCTGAATGAAGCTGAGACTTCAAGAAATGACTGATGATGAGAAAAGATAATTAGGCAAATGTCAGGAGTCCAGTGTTGTGGTTGGTGACAGGGGCTGGCCTGTCTAGGTTATTCCAAATGGAAATGAAAGGCCTTTGTGGAAAGTTGGGGATGATCAACCTACAGTTACATATAAACTCTTTTTAGCTCATGTTTCTCTGGTTTTTACTCCATCATGACCAATGGGGAGCTGATGCTTACCTTCAATGACTTCTCAGCGAATCCCAGACAAAGCTGGACTTGTTTTCCCTGAGGTCTGCAAAATGCAAATTTATCTTGCCTTACATGTCATTTGTTCAAAAGTAACCTCTCTGTTCTGAGCCCTTTCAAAAATCTCATTGACTTCTCCTCGCCTCCAAAAAAAACAAAAAAACAAAAACAAAAAAAAGCCAAACACCATTTAATACTCTGCAGAAGGGACTTTGAAGACAAAGGCTGAAGTGGGAGGTAATGCAAATCTACTCCCCGCACATTGTTTTTGAGCCCTTTCTTCCTTTTTTAAAAAAACGAAAAACAAAAACAACAGCAGTTTTTTCATTGGTGAATTGGAGGATGACAATGACTCTAGAGACCAGTGATCTCCACAAGATAGAATTAATGGGAAGCAGGACATTCTCAGTGGACTGAGGGAATAGGTTTTTTATGGAACCTTTTCAAATAAAGAGTTTGTAACTGTGGCAAGAGAGAGGGCTTTCTTTCCTTACTTTTTCTGCCTTACCGTACATCTTAATTTCTCCAAAAAGATGTTCATTAAATACCATATGTTTGTACATATTACCAGGATGGTCCATGAATGAGTGTTAGCAATCCTGACCTCTTCACTTTACTCCTTTTTCTTTTGCCTGACTGGTTCCTATAGGAGAAAGGTGGCTGTCCATGAAGCCATTTCCAGGCAGTGGAACTCCTGGAGAGGGGAAGATCCCAAGCAAGATCCTTGCTAACCATTTAGGCCCAGGCACACTAAGTTGGGTTTATATCTGATATTAGTTAATGGCTGCTATGGGTTGAAGTAGGTCCCCCTGCCCCAAAAGATATGCCAAAGTCCTAACCCACAGTACTTCAAAATTATGACCTTATTTAGAAATAAGGTCATTGCAGATATATTTAGTAAAGATGAGATCATACTGAAGAAAAGGGGCCCTTAGCTCAATCTGCCCATTGTTGCTATCAGAACACAATATGAAGGCACACAGGGGAGAACACCAAGTGGCTACAGAGGCAGAGATTACAGTGACACAGCTGCAAGCCAAGGAATGCCAGGGATTGATGTCCACCACCAGAAGCTAGGAAGAGGCAAGGAGGGAATATCCCCTACAGATTTCAGAGGGAGTAAGTTCCTGCTAACACCTTAATTTGGGACTTCTGGCTTCCAGCACTGTGACACAATACATGTCTGGTTTAAACCACCTAGTGTGTGTTACTTTGTTAACAGCAGTTCTAGGTATTGTTGGAGGAAATGAATAAAATAGTCATATCATTCAACATAGCAGGCCTGTGAAGAACTAGAAAGATTGTCTTTTTCCCTTACCTGATTCCTTACCATCTTAACCCAATTCCATCAAAGCAGATAGACAGATATACGTTTATGAAGAGACAGTGTCACCTGTCACAAATAGTAACATGAAACCCCATATTGGAAAGAAGAAAAGGGGGCTAGGTGCAGTGACTCACACCTGTAATCCCAGCACTTTGGGAGGCCAAGGCAGATGGATCACTTAAGGCCAGGAGTTCAAGACCAGCCTGGCCAACAGGGTGAAACGCTGTCTTTACTAAAAATACAAAAATTAGCCAGGCATGGCGGCTCATGCCTGTAGTCCTAGCTACTCAGGAGGCTGAGGCATGAGAATTGTTTGAGCCCAGGAGATAGAGGTTGCAGTGAGCCAAGATCACGCCATTGCAATACTGTACTCCAGCCTGGGAGACAGAGTGAAACTCCGTCAAGAAGAAGAAGAAAGAAGAAGAAAGAAGAAAGAAGAGGAGGAGGAGGGGGAAGGAGGAGAGGGAGGAGGAGGAGGAGATGGAGGAGGGGGAGATGGAGAAAGGGGAGATGGAGGAGGGGGAGGAGGAGGAGGAGGGGGAGGAGGAGGGGGAGGAGAGGGACGGGAGGAAGAGGAGGAAGGCGAAGAAGGGGAGGAAGGGGAGGAAGAGGAGAACCTGCCTCTAAAAGATGGTATGACTGTAAACATACTGCAAGCATACCTAAAAATGCTCATCAAGTGTCAGGGCAGCCCCCCAGAATGAAATACTCAGTGTTTTTAGTGAAATACTATACATTAAGTACATTAAATGCACTATATGAAACCCATTAGTCCGTAACATAAAATGCCATTTAAAGCAAGACATGAAAGTAGAAACAAGCCCAAGTGTCAGCCTGCTTTATTCCTTTGGAGAAAATATATTAAAATATATTCATAACAAGTATGTGAGGTCCTTGTCTAAATCTGTTTCTAATAGTGGAATAAAGCTGGAAAGCATTGAAATTACTAATTGTGTGGAAATTTCTACTTGCAGTGGGATCCTTCCATCCTTTCAGGATAATTTAAAAAAGCTATGCTCCCCAAATAGTAAAGCTTGATTAGTACTATTTTTAGTAAATATCTATAATTTGGCATGAGTTTATTTCCTTCAAGTTTTCAAAACTTGCTTTAGAGATTACATTGCTTAGTGGTGGGTTGTGCAAATAACAATGTATTAAGGATAAAAAACAGAAGAGACTACTACTGTTTATAATTCATTTATATGACATAGCATAAAGATGTTTACTCAAGTATGCCATTTCTTTGGTTTTGAGTCTCTGCTACTGTTCAAACCATTTAGCTTGGCAAGTAAACAACTTTAAAATAGAAAGATGCTTTTTGATTTGGGGACTAAAACATTGCATGGATGGGAGAGGATTCCACAATCCAAATACAATATGATTGCATTTTCTTATTTGCTTTTAATCATTTGTAAATCCTGAGATGCTTAACATTTTATGTTTAAATATTATCTCAGTAGAAAGCTTTTCCCCTGCTTATGCATAATTTCATCTGGAAATTAATATCTCCCACTTATAATGAATCAAAAACTAGAAATATTTTTGCTCCTTAATGGTGTAGAAATTAGTCTAATTTTAAAGCACTCAAGAATATAATTATTTACATGTACTAGAAATATTAACTAGAACTATTTGATCAAGGTATGTGGAAAGTTAGAGGAAAGAAAAACATTTTTTGAAGTTATGAATAGCTAGCTATATTAAATGTTACCTAAAAAGAAATAATTAGGTTATGTGAACATTCCAGATTACAGAAAAATGTGTTCCTAGAATACCTTGAAAATTAAATGTGTTTCCATATTTTCAAAATAGTGTAAAATACTTCAAGATCATTTATTTTCTGTTAAAATTAATATGTATGTAAACATGGCTTTGGTATTGTTGGAGGTGACAGAAAGAAATAAATGAAGTGTTAATTTAATAAATGTGTTGCCAGTTGTGCTAAAATTGAATGCAATGCATATATGTCAATTGGATGTATATATAAGTGTAATAGTTTTATCATTGTTATGAAATGTGCTTAGTTTATAAATGCATTTGCTCATTGTGATGATTCCTATACTCAGCTGAAATGAGATTTATCATTTTTCTCCTTTTGTTTATAAAGGTACAGTTTATATTTCCTCTGTGATAGATTATATTCCTGAAAGGTCTTGTGATTAACAATATAGTATATTTTTTATTGAGTTATTTCACACACCAATGGCAGGGCCCAAAGGGTATTCTGGGTTTACAGGAATTTTCTAATACATGTGTTCTCTTCTGCATTAAAGCTGCTAATTAGTGCTTTTAAACAGCTCAACATTGAATTGTTGGAAGGCACCATATCACGGCTAATATAAAACTGTTTATGTGGAAGAATATATACAATAAGAAGGTGTTAAACCCAACACAAATTGAATGGCAGGGGGTTTCCACTAGTGCTAATTTTATGTTTGTTTTGTCTCATTTAAAGTTAAGATTCCTGTATTATAATTGTGATGTGGAACATGCTGTACTTACAGATGGACTGAAATGTGTCAATTTACCAGCTGCATTTTTCTAGCAAAGAAGTCAATGGGTAGTTTTATCAGGCAATAGCTATTCCTAAACACTAGTTTTTATTTTTAACAGGACATATGGGTACTTAAAGATATATATATATATATATATATATATATATATAATAACTATGTTATATAAGACATGTTAAAATTCCAATTCTGATAAGTATGTTTAGTGAGCTTTTTACTGTATTTTGATATGCTAGTTGAACAGAGCAATAATACATTAATAGAATTTTGAATGTCTCAAGACAGTTGCACTACAAAAATCAAATGTACATGTGTTTAAGCAAATCCAAGAGTTTTGTTATCTTAAATCAGGTTCTGCTGACTTGTGAATGAATCAAGCTGGAGGAAACCTTAAGAGGTCATTTATTAAATCCTGTGTCCTCAATTTTCACACAGATAGAACAATTAGGAAATTTTCTATTCTTAGGCCCTTCTAGAAAAATTTCTCTTTCCCTCATCACCTCTGTCAAAGTTTATTGATTGTTTTCACAACATGACCACATCATCATTTTTGTAGCTGCCTGGCCAGACCATCTCAACTTGAGAACAGAAGGACCTCCTGGCAACCTATGGGGAAGCATGTTTCCTTAATGTGAGTCTTCCTTTCATCAAAGCACACTGTTTTCAAAAATGCATTCTGTCAAGTTTTATTTCTTACTATAGTCCCTTCTAATACTCTCTATGTTTAGAGAGTATTAGATAATGCTCAGAGTTAGGAAAGTTTTTGTTGATTTGATTTTTGTTTCATTTTTAGTGCCTTTTAAAAAAACTTTGTTGTGCTTTTGAATATGAATGCTTGGGAATTCCATGATGCTGGACATGGAGAAGGATATATTTCTTATAGACATTCAGCTGGATTTGAGGAAAGTCATATGGCCAATCACAAGTCAAATCTTTGGGAAAAAAAAACCCCGCATAATCAATAAACTCTTATCAAGTTTAATTAAGAAAAAAAGAAAAGTCATAAATTGCCAATGTCAGGAGTTGAAAAGGAGATATCACTACAGATCCTTCAGGTATCAAAAACAACAAAGGTCAGAGAACAACTCTGAGAATGAGATTGAAGACTCATGTGGAATTAATTACTAAAAATGGACAATATATCCCACCTGACACAAGATGAAATCAAAAATATAAATAGTCCTAGATATATAACTACTGTTGAATCTGCAATTTGAACCTTGCCACAAAGAAATCTCTAAACCTAGTTGGCTTCATTGGCAAATTCTCACATACATTGAAAGAAGAAATAATATCAATCTGATACAAATGCTGTTAAAGAATAGGAAAACAAGAAACAATTCCCAACCTACTTTATGAAGCTAGCAGTGTATTGATACCAAATCTTGACAAATCATATAAGAGGTAAATTATAGGCTGATTCCTCTCATGAATCTGGATATAAAAATAGTAAATAACATCTTTAGAGATCGTAATCTAGTGATTTGTAAAAAGGATAATATATCACAACCAAGTGATGTCTATTCAAACAATGCAACGTTGGTTTAACATCTGAAAACAAATCACAAAATATAATTCACCACATTAATAAAACAAAGATAGAATTATATGACTATATTAATTGGTATAGCAGAAAGCACGTTTATGATAAAAAAGAAATCTCAGCTAACTAGAAATAGAAAGGAATTTCCTTAATGTAATAGAGTATGTACAGGAAATTTCTAATAAAAATTGTTCTTAATGGTGAAATGTTGAAAACTTTCTGTTTTATATGGGAACGAAATGGTGCTGTCACCACTTCTATTAAATGTAGTACTGAAGGTCCTATCCATAGCAATAAAGCAAGGAAAAAAGAGATAGATGAATTAGAGAGGAAATTATAAAACTGTGATTATTCACAGATGACCTGATGGTCTATACAGAAAATTCAGAAGAGTATACACATAATCTATGAAACTTAATAAGTAAATTTATTAAGGTTTCTGGATACAAGTTCAACAAATAGAGTTCCTTTAATATTGCAATTAATAAGCCAATATTTATACATTGTTATCAACTAAAGCCCACATTTCATTCAGATTTCCTTAGTTTTTTATCTAATGCCCTTTCTCTATTATAGGATCTCATCCAAGATACCATGTTACAGTTAGTTGTTATGCCTCTTTAGGCTCCTCTTGACTATGACAATTTCTTAGACTTTCCTTGTGTTTAATGACCTTGACACTTTGAGAAGTAGTGGTTAGGTATTTCGTAGCATCCCTCTCTATTGGAATATGCTTGATTTTGATTTTTTTTAATGACTAGACTGTGGTTATGGCTTTTTGGGAGAAAGACCACAGAGGTAGAGTGCCATTTAAATCATGTCATCTAAAGGGCACACACTATCAGCATGATTTATCCTGTTGATGTTGACCTTGATCACCCGGTTGAGCTGATGTTTGCCAGGATTTTCCATTTACTCTGCCCTACCTCCCCTTCTATACCAAACTCTTTAAATGGAGTCACTGTGGGCAGCCCCCACTGAAAAAGTGGGAATTTATGCTCCCTTTTGTTAAGGGATGGGTATCCATTTAATTATTTCTAACTCTTTTACTTGAGAGATGTGTCTTTTTTTCTGTATTTATTTATTTATTCAATAATTTATTGATATCAGTATTGACTCATGGATATTTATTTTATATTTTAGCTTATGATCCAGTAAACACAATTTTGTTTTATTTTGTTGTGCAAATTGTTCCAGCTTTGACTGTTGAGAGCTCTTTCAGTTGACACCTGTGTCCCTTTGACATACTCTCATCAATGTGTGATTTTTTGTTCTGTTTTTGAGCACTTTCTTACTTTCTGGCTCTCTAAAATGCTCCAGTCCTAGAATTAGGCATTTCTCCAAGGATCTCTGGTTCATTTCACTGTATTTTTATATACAACTATCAATTAAAAAACAAAGTAATGTTTTAATAGAATAAAGCAATTCCAAATACTTAAGAAAAAAAAGATCAAAAAGACATTTAAGATTACTATACTGAAAGCTTCAGAATATTATTAAAATAAACTAAAAAGATCTGAATAAGTAGAGGAACAGGATTGGAGATTCAGTATTGTAAAGGTGTTTATTTCCCATAAAAATTGATCCATAGATTCAATTCAATTTCAATCAAAATCTCAGAGGAAATATGGTGAAAATTGACAAGTTCATTCTAAAATTTATAGTAAAAGTGAAGGGTCAAAAATAGTCAAGATAATCTTGAAGGAGAAGAACTTAATATAAAGCTATAATAAGTAAGAAAGTGTGGCACTGGCTAAAGGATAAACAAGTAATGAAATGTTCCAACAAAATAGAGTCTTGAAAGAGAACTACATTTGTACGGCCATTTCTACTCTCTAACATTTTAATATAAACAATTCAAACATAAAGAAAAGTTGAAAGAAATTTATAGTGAATATATTCACCACCTAGATTCTACCATTATTATTTTATAATGCTTGCTTATTGTATATGTATCTATCCATTAATCTATCATATTTTTTGCATTCCAAAATAAATTACAGACATTACTACATTTCAACCTAAATATTTCAGCATGAATAACATTAACTAGAGTTCAATATTTCTTTACAATTCTTTACTTCTGATGTAAACTTCATATATGATGAAATATACAATATGGCTATAATTGCTGAAATTTAAGAAATTCATAGCCTGTCTAACATAATCCCCTATCAAGTTACAGAATATATCTATTATATCAGGAAGTTTCATTATGTCTATTCCCAGTCATTCCCTGTTGCATTCCTCAGAGACAATAACAATTCTGATCTTTTTCACTATAGCATTGTTTGCATGTTCTGGAATTTCATATAAATGGAATCATATAGTGTGTTCTACTCTTGTATCTAGCTTCTTTAGTTCAGCTTAATATTTTTGATTTATCCATGTTTTTGCACGTATTGAGAGTTTATACATTTTTATTGAGTAGTGTTTCATTGTATTAAAATATTAGTTTGTTTATCCCTTCTATTGATGGACAATGGGCAGTTTCCAGTTTTTTTCTGTTATGAATAAAACGGCCATGAATGTTATTTTTATGAACTTTGTGAACATAGGATTTAATTTTCATTGCATAAATATCTAGGGGTGAAATTGATGTGTCATAGGGTAAGTCTATGTATAGTTTTACAGGAACCTGCCAGAACTTTTTCCAAAATAGCCATAATATATTACAGCCTTCTCAAGTACCTAGTTTAGGGTAGAGAGAAAGCAAATGAAAATGCAGAGAACACACTGCCACATCTGTTCTTGAGTCCAGAGTTTCCTAGTTAGTTTTCTTTTCTCTACTTCTTACAATGTTCTTATGCTTGCTTTATATATAAAATCCAAGGGTTTTAGCTGTACTTAGTGGGAGGAATAGGGAAAAATGTATCTTCTTTTTCTTGTTTGAAGTTGGAAATGTATTGCTGTTTTTATTTTATTTCATCTTGAGTATGCGGGTAATAGGTGGAAACAGGGTCTGTCAGGCAGGGTCTCTGATTGTATGACTTTTTCCTGGCGGAGGAAGGATAGCGCTTGCTGTGAGTTTGAAGACAGAAAACACAGCAGTCAGAGTTTATGAGTAAGAGAAAAGACACAGCAGCAAGTTTATGACTAAGAGGAATTTTCTGATCTCTGTTTTATGGGAAGATGCTTTGAAAGAAAAAGGCTCAGATCACTACTGAGGGATGCCAGTTGATGGGAAGGGGCATATGGGCAGAGCACAGCATGAGTAGCTCAGAACAACAGCAAAGAAACAAGTGAGATGTGCATCTGTGAGTAGTGCCTAAGGTGTTCACGACATAGTTAAATGGTGTTTTCCAAAACCAAAAAATGAGTAGAAGCAAGACAAGGGCAGTGACAAAGTAATTGCCTCTAGTTGTAGAATGTGATGTAAGAAAACAAGATAATTCCCGATGTCCCCAAATTCATTGGCCTGCTTTTGTCTTCAATAGTCACAACTTTAGCTGGAAAGAGGAGTCTGTCAGATATAATCCAGGCAGGTGAAATGTTGAAAAGAAATCTGACATTGAGCTCAGGTCAGTTTTGAGTAAAATACTTGAGTTGGGAAGAAACATGCAAGACAAAGGAACAACAAGAAATATATTTTTATAATTAATGAGGGGGCACCAGAGAAGGTGATTTTTTTTTCTTTGTAAGAGAGAACAGTAAGATGGGAACCAATTGAAAATAAAGACAAATAGTTGAGTTAAAGCTTTTAGTAATCACAATGCAGAAAAAACATTATTATTGGTATAGAAAAATACCTTCTTTTCCTTGTTTTCAGTTACTTCCCATTTATTTACTCACAGATTGTGATGTGATTTGTGTGTGTCCCCACCCAAATCTCTTGTTGATTTGTAATTCCCAGTGTTAAGGGAGGAAGCTGGTGGGAGGTGATTAGATCATGGGGGCAAATTTCCTCCTTGCTGTTCTCATGATAGTGAGTTCTCAAGAGATCTGATGATATAAAAGTGTGTGGCACTTCCCCCTTCTCTCTCTCTTTCTCCTGCTCTAACACATGAATATATGCTCACTTCCCCTTTGCCTTCTCCTATGATTGTAAGTTTCCTGAGGCCTCCCAACCATGTTTCCTGTATAGCCTGTGGAACTGCGAGTCAACTAAACCTTTTTTTTTTAAATAAATTACCGTCTCAGGTAGTTCTTTATAGCAGTGTGAGAATGAACTAATACAGAAAATTGTCACCAGGAGTGGGGTATTGTTATAAAGATACCTGAAAATGTAGAAGCAGCTATGGAACTGGGTAACAGGCAGAGGTTGGAACAGTTTGGAGGGCTCAGAAGAAGACAGGAAGATGAGGGAATGTCTGGAACTTCCTAGAGACCTGTTGAATGGTTGTGACCAAAACGCTGATAGTCATATGGACAGTGAAGTCCAGACTGAGGTGGTTTCAGAAGCAGATGAGGAACTTATTGGGAACTGGAGTAAAAGTCACCCTTGCTATGCTTTAGCATATATAATATATAATTACATATAAGCATTATAAAAATTATTACTTTATATAAATAATTATTATATAATTATATCTAATATAAATTTATTCATTTATATTACATAATTCATGTTTTTTGATATTTTAATGATATTTATAATCCTTAAAAAATTTTTAGTGAGTTGCATAACACTGGGGTTAACCATCCTTTTCTATGTTTAATAGTCATGTGCTTTTTCTTTCTAATATTTGCATGTTCATATAATTTACACATTTTTTATACATAACTTTTTGTGCCTATTTTTCTTACTGATTTAAAAAAGCTTTTTGTGTATTGAGGAAAAATCTCATTTAGAAACACAATTTTTCAAGAAATATAACTATTTTCAAATAGTGAACTTAATTTATATTGGAAATCTTTATTTCCGTGGATGCCAAAAACTAAACTTTAAACAATGTATGGTTTCCCCTTGTTTTCTTCCCAGATGCGAAATACAAGCTTTACTGGGCACTAATGATTGCAAGCTTATAGCTAAGGCACAAGATTTGACTAATTGACATGCTGTTACTTGACATGTAAGGGTTTAAAGAAAATTGGAGCCAACATTTAAAAATTAAAATATTTCACTTTCAAAAAAGTGAAAACTTGCAGTTCTTGTTGAGAATTCAGAATATCTGTCCTTATTGGGCCTATATTCTTGCATGAAAGCGATTGCCTTGAGCTGAGAGGCAGCTACCCATTTCAAAGGGTGCATGTGTGTCCAGTTGTAATAGGGTTGTATCAGATTTATTTAAAAATTATGGAACATATATGTATGTGCATGTGTGTGTATGCACTTATTTTCCACATGTTTACATATACACCTATGAATAAATATGTAAGCATATATGCTATGTGCTTATAAAAGAATTTCCATTAGGATATAAATCACAACAAACTATTGTTATTATATACTCCTCCCTGTTATTATACACCTGCATATTTCACTCATTAATGTTACCTGTCTAGTTCTTGTAACTGTTTGAGTTTCCAATCTTTCCTAAACATTATGGAAAACATGCTCATAATAAGTAACCTCTTTAAAAATTGATACATTAAAATGTTATCATCTGGGAATCGTTAGTACAAGATATTGTTATATTAAGCATATATTCCGGACTATGTTGACAGGAATCTTTTTGATCACCTGAGACAGTCTGTAACTGGCTGCCTTATTTCATCCATTCATATCATTAAAAAAGTATTTATTTATTTTTTTGTGCATACATAGTAGGTATATATATTTATGGGGTACATAAGATGTTTTGATATAGGCATGGAATGTAAAATAAGCACATCATGAAGAATGTGAAATCCATCCCCTCAGGCATTTATCCACTGAGTTGCAAACAATGCATTCATATCTTGTGGAATGTTTGCCTGGATGTTCTATTCACACTATTGGCCCTTTTGCACCTCCCAGGAGCAGAATTTGACACTATGAGCTTTGTCCTACCCTATCTGACAAACTTTTGTGGAGTTATGTATGTATATGTAAGATATATTTTTAATCCATATTTATGTTTTGTAATAATCTGTATCAGCACATTTGATAAATGAAAACATTCTGAAGCTCAATTCTTTTCTTGAGTATGTGACATTTATCCCCTAGAAATCTTTTGTGCTACACAAGTAAAGAAGACACAGAGTAAAGGTGGTGTGAAAAGGAAGGTAGGCATTGTTTAATGGACAGACTGAGGTTGGAAGAAAAGAGAAATATAAATAAGTTATATGCATATATTATGTGCCAAGGAATGTTAGTGGTCTGTAAAGAACAATGAACTATCTTTCTACACCTCTGAGTTCTGAACTACTGAGAAATAGACCTAAAGAGCTAGATATGCAAATGGATGGCAATTATGGAAAGCCTAATTGAAATTGCATAGGGAGACTATTAATTCTTATTGCCAGACACCAAATTGCTAAAGTGAAGTGGTTATGAGGTTTTAACCAATTTCATTCACAGTTATTTAAGTAACAGTGTTATAAATATTATGAAAAATTCTGTTTTTGTGGATCCAAGGCTAGGAAAAAGAAAACAAATATTTTCCATACATGCAGTATTTCTGTTTTTCCTTGCTCAGGGTGGACAAATTGTAGTTACTATTTTAGATATTATGTACTTAACATTCTCAGACTGTTTTTTTTAATTTTATTTTTAATTTTTATGAGTAAAGATTAGGTGTATATATTTTGTTTTTTGATTTTGCATCATCTCTTACTTGGAATGGACTTAGCGTATGGCACGCAGGAGCTGTTTTCTTCAGAGGGAAAAGCTGACATACCTCTGGCTTATAAAAAGTTTATAAAAATATGTGTTTATAAATTGCTTTCTTTGAGATGGACAGGTGAAAGGCACTATATAAAATTGCCAAATATTATTATCTGTCTAAATCTAGCTGAGTGAACAAATCTTTTTAATGCCCATTTTAATGACACAGTTGTTCCATATGGTGGACTTCAGATGGATAAAAAAATCCAGAGTTAGTACATTCCCTGGAGAGAGCCAGATTGTCCAGGTGTGCCATATTTTAAACTCAGGGTAGAATTAAGAGACACAGCTTTTCAAAATTCAGGCCCAAACAGCAACTCAGATCAATTTAATTTCTCTATTAATAGTTTCAGACAACACAGGGCTCTTTAGTTAATGAAACAAAACCATGTATTATATACTGAAAAGGTGGTCCTAATCATTTTATGTGTTTGAGTCAGCATCGATTTTAGTAAGAGGAAGTCCCTGGAGCTGAGGTTGAGTTATTTGCATAATTTTTCTTTTTTTTTTTTATTTTTTTCTTTTTTTTTTTTTATTTTTTTTTATTTTTTTCTTTTTTCTTTTATTATTATTATTATTATTATTATACTTTAGGTTTTATGGTACATGTGCGCAATGTGCAGGTAAGTTACATATGTATACATGTGCCATGCTGGTGTGCTGCACCCACCAACTCGTCATCTAGCATTAGGTATATCTCCCAATGCTATCCCTCCCCCCTCCCCCCACCCCACAACAGTCCCCAGAGTGTGATGTTCCCCTTCCTGTGTCCATGTGTTCTCATTGTTCAATTCCCACCTATGAGTGAGAATATGCGGTGTTTGGTTTTTTGTTCTTGAGATAGTTTACTGAGAATGATGATTTCCAATTTCATCCATGTCCCTACAAAGGACGTGAACTCATCATTTTTTATGGCTGCATAGTATTCCATGGTGTATATGTGCCACATTTTCTTAATCCAGTCTATCATTGTTGGACATTTAGGTTGGTTCCAAGTCTTTGCTATTGTGAATAATGCCGCAATAAACATACGTGTGCATGTGTCTTTATAGCAGCATGATTTATAGTCCTTTGGATATATACCCAGTAATGGGATGGCTGGGTCGAATGGAATTTCTAGTTCTAGATCCCTGAGGAATCGCCACACTGACTTCCACAAGGGTTGAACTAGTTTACAGTCCCACCAACAGTGTAAAAGTGTTCCTATTTCTCCACATCCTCTCCAGCACCTGTTGTTTCCTGACTTTTTAATGACTGCCATTCTAACTGGTGTGAGATGGTATCTCATTGTGGTTTTGATTTGCATTTCTCTGATGGCCAGTGATGGTGAGCATTTTTTCATGTGTTTTTTGGCTGCATAAATGTCTTCTTTTGAGAAGTGTCTGTTCATGTCCTTCGCCCACTTTTTGATGGGGTTGTTTGTTTTTTTCTTGTAAATTTGTTGGAGTTCATTGTAGATTCTGGATATTAGCCCTTTGTCAGATGAGTAGGTTGCGAAAATTTTCTCCCATTTTGTAGGTTGCCTGTTCACTCTGATGGTAGTTTCTTTTGCTGTGCAGAAGCTCTTGAGTTTAATTAGATCCCATTTGTCAATTTTGGCTTTTGTTGCCATTGCTTTTGGTGTTTTAGACATGAAGTCCTTGCCCATGCCTATGTCCTGAATGGTAATGCCTAGGTTTTCTTCTAGGGTTTTTATGGTTTTAGGTCTAACATTTAAGTCTTTAATCCATCTTGAATTGATTTTTGTATAAAGTGTAAGGAAGGGATCCAGTTTCAGCTTTCTACATATGGCTAGCCAGTTTTCCCAGCACCATTTATTAAATAGGGAATCCTTTCCCCATTTCTTGTTTTTGTCAGGTTTGTCAAAGATCAGATACTTGTAGATATGTGGCGTTATTTCTGACGGCTCTGTTCTGTTCCATTGATCTATATCTCTGTTTTGGTACCAGTACCATGCTGTTTTGGTTACTGTAGCCTTGTAGTATAGTTTGAAGTCAGGTAGAGTGATGCCTCCAGCTTTGTTCTTTTGGCTTAGGATTGACTTGGCGATGCGGGCTCTTTTTTGGTTCCATATGAACTTTAAAGTAGTTTTTTCCAATTCTGTGAAGAAAGTCATTGGTAGCTTGATGGGGATGGCATTGAATCTGTAAATTACCTTGGGAAGGATGGCCATTTTCATGATATTGATTCTTCCTACCCATGAGCATGGAATGTTCTTCCATTTGTTTGTATCCTCTTTTATTTCCTTGAGCAGTGGTTTGTAGTTCTCCTTGAAGAGGTCTTTCACATCCCTTGTAAGTTGGATTCCTAGGTATTTTATTCTCTTTGAAGCAATTGTGAATGGGAGTTCACTCATGATTTGGCTCTCTGTTTGTCTGTTATTGATGTATAAGAATGCTTGTGATTTTTGCACATTGATTTTGTATCCTGAGACTTTGCTGAAGTTGCTTATCAGCTTAAGGAGATTTTGGGCTGAGACAATGGGGTTTTCTAGATATACTATCATGTCATCTGCAAACAGGGACAATTTGGCTTCCTCTTTTCCTAATTGAATACCCTTGATTTCCTTCTCCTGCCTAATTGCCCTGGCCAGAACTTCCAACACTATGTTGAATAGAAGTGGTGAGAGAGGGCATCCCTGTCTTGTGCCAGTTTTCAAAGGGAATGCTTCCAGTTTTTGCCCATTCAGTATGATATTGGCTGTGGGTTTGTCATAAATAGCTCTTATTATTTTGAGATACGTCCCATCAATTCCTAATTTATTGAGAGTTTTTAGCATGAAGGGTTGTTGAATTTTGTCAAAGGCCTTTTCTGCATCTATTGAGATAATCATGTGGTTTTTGTCTTTCGTTCTGTTTATATGCTGGATTACATTTATTGATTTGCGTATATTGAACCAGCCTTGCATCCCAGGGATGAAGCCCACTTGATCATGGTGGATAAGCTTTTTGATGTGCTGCTGGATTCTGTTTGCCAGTATTTTATTGAGGGTTTTTGCATCAATGTTCATCAAGGATATTGGTCTAAAATTCTCTTTTTTTGTTGTGTCTCTGCCAGGCTTTGGTATCAGGATGATGCTGGCCTCATAAAATGAGTTAGGGAGGATTCCCTCTTTTTCTATTGATTGGAATAGTTTCAGAAGGAATGGTACCAGCTCCTCCTTGTACCTCTGGTAGAATTCGGCTGTGAACCCATCTGTTCCTGGACTTTTTTTAGTTGGTAAGCTATTGATTATTGCCACAATTTCAGCTCCTGTTATTGGTCTATTCAGAGATTCAACTTCTTCCTGGTTTAGTCTTGGGAGGGTGTATGTGTTGAGGAATTTATCCATTTCTTCTAGATTTTCTAGTTTATTTGCATAGAGGTGTTTGTAGTATTCTCTGATGGTAGTTTGTATTTCTGTGGGATCGGTGGTGATATCCCCTTTATCATTTTTTATTGCATCTATTTGATTCTTCTCTCTTTTTTTCTTTATTAATCTTGCTAGCGGTCTATCAATTTTGTTGATCCTTTCAAAAAACCAGCTCCTGGATTCATTTATTTTTTGAAGGGTTTTTTGTGTCTCTATTTCCTTCAGTTCTGCTCTGATTTTAGTTATTTCTTGCCTTCTGCTAGCTTTTGAATGTGTTTGCTCTTGCTTTTCTAGTTCTTTTAATTGTGATGTTAGGGTGTCAATTTTGGATCTTTCCTGCTTTCTCTTGTGGGCATTTAGTGCTATAAATTTCCCTCTACACACTGCTTTGAATGCATCCCAGAGATTCTGGTATGTTGTGTCTTGGTTCTCGTTGGTTTCAAAGAACATCTTTATTTCTGCCTTCATTTCGTTATGTACCCAGTAGTCATTCAGGAGCAGGTTGTTCAGTTTCCACGTAGTTGAGCGGTTTTGAGTGAGATTCTTAATCCTGAGTTCTAGCTTGATTGCACTGTGATCTGAGAGACAGTTTGTTACAATTTCTGTTCTTTTACATTTATTGAGGAGAGCTTTACTTCCAAGTATATGGTCAATTTTGGAATAGGTGTGGTGTGGTGCTGAAAAAAATGTATATTCTGTTGATTTGGGGTGGAGAGTTCTGTAGATGTCTATTAGGTCCGCTTGGTGCAGAGCTGAGTTCAATTCCTGGGTATCCTTGTTGACTTTCTGTCTCGTTGATCTGTCTAATGTTGATAGTGGGGTGTTAAAGTCTCCCATTATTAATGTGTGGGAGTCTAAGTCTCTTTGTAGGTCACTCAGGACTTGCTTTATGAATCTGGGTGCTCCTGTATTGGGTGCATATATATTTAGGATAGTTAGCTCTTCTTGTTGAATTAATCCCTTTACCATTATGTAATGGCCTTCTTTGTCTCTTTTGATCTTTGTTGGTTTAAAGTCTGTTTTATCAGAGACTAGGATTGCAACCCCTGCCTTTTTTTGTTTTCCATTTGCTTGGTAGATCTTCCTCCATCCTTTTATTTTGAGCCTATGTGTGTCTCTGCACGTGAGATGGGTTTCCTGAATACAGCACACTGATGGGTCTTGAGTCTTTATCCAGTTTGCCAGTCTGTGTCTTTTAATTGGAGCATTTAGTCCATTTACATTTAAAGTTAATATTGTTATGTGTGAATTTGATCCTGTCATTATGATGTTAGCTGGATATTTTGCTCGTTAGTTGATGCAGTCTCTTCCTAGTCTCGATGTTCTTTACATTTCGGTATGATTTTGCAGTGGCTGGTACCGGTTGTGCCTTTCCATGTTTAGCGCTTCCTTCAGGAGCTCTTTTAGGGCAGGCCTGGTGGTGACAAAATCTCTCAGCATTTGCTTGTCTGTAAAGTATTTTATTTCTCCTTCACTTATGAAGCTTAGTTTGGCAGGATATGAAATTCTGGGTTGAAAATTCTTTTCTTTAAGAATGTTGAATATTGGCCCCCACTCTCTTCTGGCTTGTAGGGTTTCTGCCGAGAGATCCGCTGTTAGTCTGATGGGCTTCCCTTTGATGGTAACCCGACCTTTCTCTCTGGCTGCCCTTAACATTTTTTCGTTCATTTCAACTTTGGTGAATCTGACAATTATGTGTCTTGGAGTTGCTCTTCTCGAGGAGTATCTTTGTGGCGTTCTCTGTATTTCCTGAATCTGAATGTTGGCCTGCCTTGCTAGATTGGGGAAGTTCTCCTGGATAATATCCTGCAGAGTGTTTTCCAACTTGTTTCCATTCTCCCCGTCACTTTCAGGTACACCAATCAGACGTAGATTTGGTCTTTTCACATAGTCCCACATTTCTTGGAGGCTTTGCTCATTTCTTTTTATTCTTTTTTCTCTAAACTTCCCTTCTCGCTTCATTTCATTCATTTCATCTTCCAGGGCTGATACCCTTTCTTCCATTTGATCGCATCGGCTCCTGAGGCTTCTGCATTCTTCACATAGTTCTCGAGCCTTGGTTTTCAGCTCCATCAGCTCCTTTAAGCACTTCTCTGTATTTGTTATTCTAGTTATACATTCTTCTAAATTTTTTTCAAAGTTTTCAACTTCTTTGCCTTTGGTTTGAATATCCTCCCGTAGCTCGGAGTAATTTGATCGTCTGAAGCCTTCTTCTCTCAGCTCGTCAAAGTCATTCTCCGTCCAGCTTTGTTCCATTGCTAGTGAGGAACTGCGTTCCTTTGGAGGAGGAGAGGTACTCTGGTTTTTAGAGTTTCCAGTTTTTCTGCTCTGTTTTTTCCCCATCTTTGTGGTTTTATCTACTTTTGGTCTTTGATGATGGTGATGTACAGATGGGTTTTTGGTGTGGATGTCCTTTCTGTTTGTTTTCCTTCTAACAGACAGAACCCTCAGCTGCAGGTCTGTTGGAATACCTGGCCGGCCGTGTGAGGTGTCAGTCTGCCCCTGCTGGGGGGTGCCTCCCAGTTAGGCTGCTCGGGGGTCAGGGGTCAGGGACCCACTTGAGGAGGCAGTCAGCCCGTTCTCAGATCTCCAGCTGCGTGCTGGGAGAACCACTGCTCTCCTCACAGCTGTCAGACAGGGACATTTAAGTCTGCAGAGGTTACTGCTGTCTTTTTGTTTGTCTGTGTCCTGCCCCCAGAGGTGGAGCCTACAGAGGCAGGCAGGCCTCCTTGAGCTGTGGTGGGCTCCACCCAGTTCAAGCTTCCAGGCTGCTTTGTTTACCTAAGCGAGCCTGGGCAATGGCGGGCACCCCTCCCCCAGCCTCGCTGCCGACTTGCTGTTTGATCTCAGACTGCTGTGCTAGCAATCAGCGAGACTCCGTGGGCATAGGACCCTCTGAGCCAGGTGCGGGCTATACTCTCCTGGGGCACCGTTTCCTAAGCCCGTCGGAAAAGCACAGTATTCGGGTGGGAGTGGCCCGATTTTCCAGGTGCCGTCTGTCACCCCTGGAAGGGGAACTCCCTGACCCCTTACGCTTCCCGAGTGGGGCAATGCCTCGCCCCTGCTTCGGCTGGCGCACGGTGCGCTCACCCACTGACCTGCGCCCACTGTCTGGCACTCCCTAGTGAGATGAACACGGTACCTCAGATGGAAATGCAGAAATCACCCGTCTTCTGCGTCGCTCGCGCTGGGAGCTGTAGACCGGAGCTGTTCCTATTCGGCCATCTTGGCTCCTCTATTTGCATAATTTTTCTTAAGTTATCTTAAAGACTCAGACTGGCTTCTTTCTCGTGATTCCATGAAGATGGTGTTCCCCAGAGAGGTGTTTGGTAGCAACTTTTAGATCTTGAAATGTTTTTTCCGTTGTGGTTCAGAGCTTTTCATGGCCTTTAGTTTGACAGACAGAACAATGAGGCACAGGCACCAAGGTCTGCTGACTTCAGAAATTATGGTGCATTCAGGAAATAGATTTTATTTTAAGATGAGCCTAATTATTACTGAGACAGAGTCCTTTTTCCTCTTTCCTGTTGTATTTCTTGTTGAAGGTGATTCTGCTTTTTTCGATTGATTTAAACTTTCTCTTGCAAAATAACTCAAATGTTGAATGCGGTGTCTTGTGGAAGCCTGACACCATTAAGGACTGGAAGAGAAAATTCTAAGTAAGACAGTGCCACCAAGATGCTTGCTCTTTGATATGCTGGTGGAAGGGTCTACTTAGCTTGGTGCGTTTACCTCTTGACTGTTCCAATAGTTAAGGCATAGACAAAAAAAAGGACAATGTGGACCATGTTGGCCCCAAATCATGTGTACAGGTGACATTCTCGAGCCTAGGTAGCAAATGAGTGCTTTAAGCACAGAGAAGATGGGAAGAGAGCACAGACCTTGGAATATGATCCAACCCACCTAATTTCTTGTCCTGATTCTCAACTAGAAAAAAATAGTCTTTGTTCTCCTTTTAATAACTACTGTGTACTAACTTTGTGTACAGTTTACAAAGTCGGGTATCTTAAACCCAATCTGAGGTTCAAGAGGAAGGTTGTTATTATTAGAAGCTACAGACTTGGAGGAAAGTCTTTACAAAGCTGGGTGTTGGACCTCTGGAAAGAGCCCCCTCTAGTAACTTGAAGGGGTGCAACATGAGACTGATTTTAGAAGTGGAAAATAGCTGGAAACTGGAAATAACTGCCATTTCCAAAGCGAAGGGCTGTAGCTGGGGTGATGCTGACTAGAACAGTGAGCAAACAGGAAGAAGCATGCCCCTTCTGCCTCTTGAGTTTTTCTGTCTCTTTCTGTCACTCCCATCAGTAGAACACAGTAGGAATCCAGCTAGCCAAGGAGAGAAGATGTTTGTAGAGTCCCATGCCCAGCATCCCAAAGCTTAACGTAGAAAAGTGGGTTCGGAGCCAAAAGACATAATACATCCCACCATCCTTTTTTTAACTTTTGTTTTAGGTTCAGGGGTACATATGCAGGTTTGTTATATAAGTAAATTGTGTGTCACAGAGGTTTAGTGTACAGATTATTTTACCAGGTAATAAGCATAGTACCTGATTAGGTTGTTTTTCAATCCTCAACTTCCTCCCTCTCTCCACCCTCAAGTAACCCCTGTGTCTGTTGTTCCCCTCTTTGTGTCCATATGTATGCAATGTTTAGCTTCCACTTATAAGTGACAACATGTGGTAATTGATTTTCTGTTTCTGCATTAATTTGCTTAAGATAATGGCCTCCAACTCCATCAATGTCCTTTGCAGCAACATAGATGGAAAATAGTAGAAAACAAAAGTTCTTAAAAAAAAAAAAAGGCGGAGGGCAGAGCAGGAGGAAGGGGAGGGATCTTGTTTTGTTTTTAAATAGAACTGAAGAAAAACATTGAAAAATCAGGAGATGATGTCCAACCCTTTTTGCAAGGCAAAGCCCTCCGTTATTTCTGCCTCTGTAGTTTTTGTTTTGAATTCCTTTTTTCTCTTCTGGGTGCTGATACTTCTCTCCATCCTTATATTGTTAGTGTTTTATTATGTTTTGTGGGTTTTTTTTTTTTTTTAGTTTGTTTAACCTTGTGTCACTACCTCAGTTTGCCCCCATGTCCCTTACACACAAGCAAAATACCCCTTCAGTGGAGGGAAGAATTGTGCCATGCTCCACGACTCATGCAACAGTCTCTGCCTTGCCCAATGGCTTATGTTGTAGATGTCAGTATAATGGACAGGAAGGACAAATACCCTTTCCATTTCAGTGCACCTAAGGTGTTGTCCTTCTCATTCATGAAGACAGGGAGACGTTGGTCTTTGCCCTGCATTATGGAGTTTGACCTGGTAGTAATGGTCCTCACTTTGCTGACCTTGGCTTTCCTGCCATGCTCCAGACACTCCTGCAGCTCCAGCTTACATTCACAGTGAATGCCAATGGCCTGCTCTTACTGGGAAGGTTACCACAGATGTAGCAGTTCTGGTGTGCAGCTGACACTTCTTTGGCATTAATCATCATGGAATTCGAATAAAAAAAATTGTGAGATGTCTCTCTTTTGACTAATGTCCATGGCCACCACACTCTCAAGGAGCCACAAGAAGGGTGATCATCTCCCTCCTTGGGCTGTGCATGATGCACAGGTGATAAAACTCAAAGAACTGCTGGCCAGTGCCTTTGTAGGGTCCTTCGTGGGCAGGATTGACAATGGAGAGGTCATTGCAGAGAATGGGCCCCACTCCTGGTTGTACTTCTGTGTGATGGTTTGGGTATCCCTGATGTGTGTGATCCTCCCCTGGTGCCACAGCATGCCCACCATGATGGCGTCCTTACACACCTCTGAGACATGTAGTGATCTACCTAAATGTCCAAGCCATTCAGCACCAAGAGCCTCATATCAATCCCGAAAAAGAGAGACAGCACCTGGATGGGCAGCTTCCTTTTCTCAGCTGGGCCAGACAAGTAGACTCCAGAGGGTCAAATTCCTGGTTAGGGTTATTGAGGAAGAACATCTGGAGCTGAGAGGGCCAGTCATCCCGCCACTGCAGCAGCTCATAGGTGCCTTGTGTTCACAATGTAGCAGTTCCAGGGATCTTCCTTAATGGTCACCTGGGCAACCTCTGGCCCAACCAAGAGGTCTATACACTCCACGCAAAAGCACCTGCAGCAGTTGTTCCAGCAGATGAGCACCTCGTGCTCCCAGCAGCAGATGGTGCAGCAGAACTGATAGCCATCTTCATCATACTGGTATGCATATTCCAGGAAGCAGTTCTTGCAATGTTGTCAGAGGGGCTGTTCCAGAGTGACATTGAGGCTCCCACAAGAGACACAAAAGTCCTTGATGTTCTGGCACTTCTTCCTCACCTTGTACACTAACTACTCTTGTGTGTTCATCAACAATCTCCTTGATGTCGAGCTTCTTTTTTTATTTTTTTTGAAACAGAGTCTTGCTCTGTCACCAGGCTGGAGTACAATGGTGCTATCTCGGCTCACTGTAACCTCTGACTCCCTGGTTCAAGTGATTCTCCTGCCTCAGCCTCCCCAGTAGCTGGGATTACAGGCACATACCACCACGTATGTGCTCTTTTGAGGCTCTTTGGCTGGTGGGGGTGGTGCCTAAGCAGTTGCCTCAGGGTCAACCCACACGTGTGCATAAACTTCTTTGCTGGGATTCTTCTCCTCTTTTTGTGGCTCCGGTCTCTTAGGGGCAGAAGGCTGGAAACCCCCAAAGATCCATCTGAATATCTGCTTGCTCTGCACCTCTGTATCCTTGGCAGTGTCACTCTCATCGCTGTCATGGCTCTCTGGGAACAGCTCCCCTGTACACTGGTGGCCACCGGCAGGACTTCGTAGATGGCTTTGTGGTACATGGGCTGCTTGTTGTATTATAGGTGGTCTGGTGGAACACACTGCAAAAGGATCTCAGTGGTATCAGCTTCTCTACACACAGCACTGAGAACTCACCTCTCCAAACCACATGACACAGTGGGTGCCTTCAGCTGCTCAGCTCTGGCCTGTCATCCACCAAGACACAATGTGGCCACCAGGAGAAGCCCTGCAGTTTTCCTCACACCAGCTCCCCAAAGCCAAAGCCCCAGCTGTCCTTGTACTCTGGTTCATCACCACCTGCTTTAATGTACTTGTTCCCAGCATCAGTCCCCATAGGCTCAGGTGTGGTAACGACAGTGGGGGATGTGGAGTTGCTGGGCTGCCGCACAGCAGCAGGGCTGTCCTCCTCCACCTTTGCAGACTCCTCTGAGCCCTAGTTTTCTTCCACAGCATTCATTACTGCAGTGACCTCGGCCTTTCTTCTCAGCCCATGAGGCCAGGTGTAGCCCTCTGAGGTCCAGCTCAGCATCTTCAGCATTTTTCACTTGGAATTCTACATCCAATTAGTTGCCAAGTCCTTTCAATTTCACCCCTATGAGATGCGATGCCTTTTTTTTTCTTTTTAGCTGATACTACTCTCATTTAAACCTTTATTACTTCTTGTCTAACTCATTTCAGAAGCCTCCTAATGGGTCTCCTCTCTTGCTCCTACCTTTTCCCTTATTAATCCAGATAAATCCTCTCAGATGATTGCTCTGATTATGACTCTCTCCTGACCCAGATACTGGGATGAAGTCAAAATTCCTTGGCATAGCTCTCAAGGCTTTTCACAACCTCATCATCCAACTTTTCAGACATGGCTAAAAGATATGAGATTATGGATATGTAAATTTGCTTGGATGTGGTTAACCACTATGTATAAGTGTATACAACCACTGTATGTAGGTTTCCAAACATCATTTGTACAGCTTAAATATATATACAATAAAACAAAGCAAAACAGGCTTACCTTAAAGAATCTTCATCCTATAACCTCTACATACCTAGCTCTACTCAGGACTTCTGACTTGCCAAAGGCCTCTAGATTATTCTTTCCTCTGGGCCCATGGTCATTTAGCTTCTTCCCTGAGTGCATTTCTCACCTTCACTTGATGCTTCAAGACCTTACTTAAATGTTATTTACTTCCATGAAGAAAGTCTTGGAACTTATCATGGACTCAGTACAGTTCATTGCAAAGCTTTACAAAACTTACTAAGCACTTAGTTAATCTGCAAGGCCCTATTAAAATTATCATTTTCAACAGATACATTATTTTAAGATGCAGTAAGTTTTTAGAAATCAACGAATTTTTGGAAGGTAAAAGAATATGTGATTTTCTTTTCCTTTTAGCATATGCTTTATATACTTCCACCTTTATCTTTTCTTTTTCTTAAAGATATCAGTGGAAGTATATAAAACATACTATATATGTATACAAAGTATATAAAGAATAGCTCCTGCAGAAATGATGAGGATGGTGATGACAATGATTGCTCAAATTTATTGAGCACTTACTATATGGTAAGCACTAACTTAGTTAACTTGCCCTTAACTTGTGTGAGCTTGTTTGATTCATACAACCCCCCCAGTGAAGTTCATACGACATGATTCCCATTCCACAGCTAAGGATCCTGAAGACAGGAAGCCTAAATCATATGCCCAGCTGATATATGTTGGGTCCAGAATTTAAATCAGGGAGTCTGTCTTCAGAGCCCATGCCATTGACCCTTAAATAGCATCTTATAATGAAATTGCATATATGTTTCTACCTTTATCTTTTCTTCTTCTTAAAGATAAAAGTGGAAGTATATTAAACATATACTAAAAGGGCCATCAATAATTCTTTCCTGTCAGGAAATTAGTGAAAGCTCTATCTATCTATCTATCTATCTATCTATCTATCTATCATCTATCTATCTATCAATCATCTATCTATCTATCTATATTCTTAAACCCAAAGAAGACACTTTACTTAGAAGTAGGGGCAATTTACAGAAATCTGAGGCACAGATTCCATACCTGAAACTGAGAATGTACTTAAAGGAAATATTGACAGGAGGAAGAGCAAATGCAGAGGAATTGACACATTAACCAGAACTTAAATGATAGAGACATGGGCATGATTTTATGTGTATATATATATATGTGTATATATATATATGTATATATATGTGTGTATATATGTGTATATATGTGTATATGTATATGTATATATGTGTATATATGTGTATATATGTGTATATATGTGTATATGTGTGTATATATGTGTATATATGTATATATATGTGTATATATGTATATATGTGTATATATGTATATATATGTGTATATATGTATATATATGTGTATATATGTGTATATATATGTGTGTATATATATGTGTATATATATACACACATATATATACACACATATATATATCAGCTAGTGGAATGTGTGAAAAAGATAATATAATCATTGGGCATGAAATAGATGCAACTTAAGGCTTTTCAATAAAGCTTTGTTAGGGGATAACCCAAGAATACTCCAGAAGAGGGGTAAAGAGACATTGAACAAATTTTAGAGGCAATATTGAACAAGTGAAAATAACTTAAAAAATCACAGATAGCTGAGTTTTACCTAAGATTTACTCAGGAAAGTGGAATTCAGAAAATAAAGTAGAGAAGAGAGATTTCTTAAAATTAAATTATTTATTAAAATGAGATCAATTTCTTGTGAAGTTGGAACTAGGGAGTCTCAGATGCAATGGACAACTCCTGCAAAAATGATGAGGATGGTGATGATAACGCTTGCTAAAATTTATTGGGCATTTACTGCGTGTCAGGCACTAACTTAACTAACTTGCTCTTGACTTGCATAAGCTTGTTTGATTTGTACACCTCAGTGAAGCTCATTCTACATGATCCCCATTTCACAGGAAAGAAATCCTGAAACAGGAAGTCTAAGTCATATGCCCAGCTGATACTTACTGGGTCCAGAATTCAAATCAGGGAGAGTCTGGCTCCAGAGCCCATGCTATTGACCCTGCAATAGCACCTTACAATGCAAAGAAAGGACAGATTCTTAGAAGTAGAGGGTTTATTGACAGAGGAAGTAAGCCTCTTCTACAGGTTTCTAACATAACTTTGAAATAAAATAAGGGTCATGGGGCAAGGGAAATTGACAAAGGTGATGACACAAGTCCTATTAACTAGTTTGTTACTGAGAGGGGTGGGAAGGACTTGTGAGTCCTGAGAGCTCCCCCTGAACAATGCTGCCTTCAGTCCAAATTATTGCTGAATGAAGGGGAGGGGCAGAGTGGCTAGGTGATCAAAGGCCCTTCAGAGAAGGAGGTGGAATGGCAGCCACAGGCCCTTCTCTGTCTCCAGAAGTTCACTGTACTGCATTTAATAATTGCTTCCCATTATTGCCTCACTGTCTGTTCCAAATAAATCTACCTGATTGGGATGGATTTGGTGTGGGAATATCTGTTCCAGCCTATTAGCCAGCACCTTTACTGAGATTTCCCTGTCCACATTTATTAAGGAGATTGGGCGATAATTCAGGCTGGGTTCAGGTTCTCCTCCTGGTTTAAGAATTACAAAAATTAGTGCAGATCGTAGGCCCAAAAGTCAGCATTTTGTTTTCAGCTTATTCTTGTCCCTTCTTAGCAATGGAGGCAGAAGTACCTTGCTTTGGGGTATGAAACCAGATTATCAAACATCAGGGCTCTTGGTGCATTTCAGAGAATGACAACTTTTAGGGGCAAATTTTCATCTTTTCACTTTGATCTTGCCCTCTGAAAGTGGCTGTGTTTCTGGCTATACTTGTAGCTTCAGTGATTCTCAAGCAGACCCTTTAAAAATAACCTGATAGAGCCTAAGGAGGGAGCATCAGTGACTTTCCTTGACACTACTTGTTGGTTTAGGGGATTTTTTCTCTTTTAATGAGTTAATGTCAAAAAATGAACATGGAGTTGGAGTCTTCCAGTGTCCCATTTTCTACCTCATTGTGGGAAACAGGATAATATAGAAAAAGCTCTCTGTTCTTCTCAAAAATGGAATCTTCACACTGCCAGCTACTCTGCTGGTTGCAGACATGTTTCTGGGTCTCCCCAAGTCCTGAACTCACCACAAGTGCATGATCCAGCCACCAAAGAGCAGTGCTTTTGTTCTAGGAGTCAGTGTCTCATTTGTTGTTGATAGTATGCTATTAAGCTCTTAATATGGGCCAGACACTCTTGTAAGCACTTTATCTGCAGTAACCATTTAGTATTCACAAAAACCCTTTAGTAAGTACAATTATTGGTCATCCCACTTAGTAGAGATGAAAGCTAAGACTTAAAGACACTAAATACTTACCCAGTGCCATGCAGTCAGTAAGCTGAGACTCAAGCACAGATCCATCAGACCCCAGTACTGGTGCTCAATTCACTCTCCTCTTCCACCTTTTAGTCCTTAACCATCACGGCACAATGTAGGGGTCAGCAGAATGCCATCAGCACAGACAAGGAGAGCGGAAAAGAGCAATAGGGTGGATTCAAGGCCATGGCAACCTCGGGAAGACTTTCGAAGTGTAGAAGGTAATTTGGTCACACTGGCTGTGTGCTAATGCTTGAAGACAACTAGTCAATCAACATTTTCAGAGGCAGCAGCAGAGGCATCCAGCTCTGAGAGCTAGTAACTGAAGGCTGGACTGTTTCTACCTATCTCACTTAACCCTTACAAAGCCACCTCCAACACCATTCCCATTTTACTAATGGAGAAACCAGGCTGAAGTAGTTATCTTATCTACCAGAGGTCACAAAGTTAGAAAGTGTCAGGGCAGGTATGTCAGCCCAGGTGGAGACAGAAGGTCAGAAGGAAGAAAGTGGAGTGTGACCAGCATATTCATCCTGAAATCATTTGGGGAAAGATTTCTATATAAAAAGAGATAATGCACAGAAACAGCATGGAATCTGCTTCTCCCTTTCTCTGTGTCTGTAACTTTCTCTCTTTCTCTTTCTCTCTGCCCCGACCTCCTGCCCCGTCTCTTCCCTACACAAACACGCAAACCTAGTGCAGTTGAAAAGGAAAAAAAAAAACAAAAAACAAACAAAAAAACCTGAAACAATGAGGTTTTTAAGGAGGAAAACAAAGCAGTATTACTGTATTACTTTTCAACTTGTTTAATTCTTGAGATCCTATCTAGTAAAGTGAGAGAGGTTAGTATGCTTTATCTAGAAAGACCATTAGTGGCTGGGCATGGTGGCTCATGCCTGAAATCCCAGCATTTTGGGAGGCTGAGGCAGGAGGTCCGAAGTTCAAGACTGGAGGAGCCAAGATGGCCGAATAGTAACAGCTCCGGTCTACAGCTTCCAGCGTGAGCGACACAGAAGACGGGTGATTTCTGCATTTCCATCTGAGGTACCGGGTTCATCTCACTAGGGAGTGCCAGACAGTGGGCGCAGGTCAGTGGGTGCGCACCGTGTGCGAGCGGAAGAAGGGCGAGGCATTGCCTCACTCGGGAAGTGCAAGGGGTCAGGGAGTTCCCTTTCCTGGTCAAAGAAAGGGGTGACAGACGGCACCTGGAAAATCGGGTCACTCCCACCCGAATACTGCGCTTTTCCGATGGTCTTAAAAAACAGCACACCAGGAGATTATATCCCGCACCTGGCTCAGAGGGTCCTATGCCCACGGAGTCTCACTGATTGCTGGCACAGCAGTCTGAGATCAAACTGCAAGGCGGCAGCAAGGCTGGGGGAGGGGCGCCCGCCATTGCCCAGGCTTGCTTAGGTAAACAAAGCAGCCTGGAAGCTCCAACTGGGTGGAGCCCACCACAGCTCAAGGAGGCCTGTCTGCCTCTGTAGGCTCCACCTCTGGGGGCAGGGCACAGACAAACAAAAAGACAGCAGTAAACTCTGCAGACTTAAATGTCCCTGTCTGACAGCTTTAAAGAGAGCACTGGTTCTCCCAGCAAGCAGCTGGGGATCTGAGAACGGGCAGACTGCCTCCTCAAGTGGGTCCCTGACCCCTGACCCCCGAGCAGCCTAACTGGGAGGCACCCCCCAGCAGGGGCAGACTGACACCTCACACGGCCAGCCGGGTACTCCAACAGACCTGCAGCTGAGGGTCCTCTCTGTTAGAAGGAAAACTAACAAACAGAAAGGATATCCACACCAAAAACCCATCTGTACATCACTATCATCAAAGACCAAAAGTAGATAAAACCACAAAGATGGGGAAAAAAACAGAGCAGAAAAACTTGAAGCTCTAAAAAGCAGAGCGCCTCTCCTCCTCCAAAGGAATGCAGTTCCTCACCAGCAATGGAACAAAGCTAGACGGAGAATGACTTTGACGAGCTGAGAGAAGAAGGCTTCAGACGATCAAATTACTCCGAGCTATGGGAGGTTATTCAAACCAAAGGCAAAGAAGTTGAAAACTTTGAAAAAAATTTAGAAGAATGTATAACTAGAATAACAAATACAGAGAAGTGCTTAAAGGAGCTGATGGAGCTGAAAACCAAGGCTCGAGAACTACGTGAAGAATGCAGAAGCCTCAGAAGCCGATGTGATCAAATGGAAGAAAGGGTATCAGCGATGGAAGATGAAATGAATGAAATGAAACGAGAAGGGAAGTTTAGAGAAAAAAGAATGAAAAGAAATGAGCAAAGCCTCCAAGAAATATGGGACTATGTGAAAACGCCAAATCTACGTCTGATTGGTGTACCTGAAAGTGACGGGGAGAATGGAAACAAGTTGGAAAACACTCTGCAGGATATTATCCAGGAGAACTTCCCCAATCTAGCAAGGCAGGCCAACATTCAGATTCAGGAAATACAGAGAACGCCACAAAGATACTCCTCGAGAAGAGCAACTCCAAGACACATAATTGTCTGATTCACCAAAGTTGAAATGAATGAAAAAATGTTAAGGGCAGCCAGAGAGAAAGGTCGGGTTACCCAAAAAGGGAAGCCCATCAGACTAACAGCAGATCTCTCTGCAGAAACCCTGCAAGCCAGAAGAGAGTGGGGGCCAATATTCAACATTCTTAAAGAAAAGAATTTTCAACCCAGAATTTCATATCCAGCCAAACTAAGCTTCATAAGTGAAGGAGAAATAAAATACTTTACAGACAAGCAAATGCTGAGAGATTTTGTCACCACCAGGCCTGCCCTAAAAGAGCTCCTGAAGGAAGCTCTAAACATGGAAAGGCACAACCGGTACCAGCCGCTGCAAAATCATGCCAAAATGTAAAGACCATTGAGACTAGGAAGAGACTGCATCAACTAACGAGCAAAATAACCAGCTAACATCATAATGACAGGATCAAATTCACACATAACAATATTAACTTTAAATGTAAATGGACTAAATGCTCCAATTAAAAGACACAGACTGGCAAATTGGATAAAGAGTCAAGACCCATCAGTGTGCTGTATTCAGGAAACCCATCTCACGTGCAGAGACACACACAGGCTCAAAATAAAAGGATGGTGGAAGATCTACCAAGCAAATGGAAAACAAAAAAAGGCAGGGGTTGCAATCCTAGTCTCTGATAAAACAGACTTTAAACCAACAAAGATCAAAAGAGACAAAGAAGGCCATTACATAATGGTAAAGGGATCAATTCAACAAGAAGAGCTAACTATCCTAAATATATATGCACCCAATACAGGAGCACCCAGAATCATAAAGCAAGTCCCGAGTGACCTACACAGAGACTTAGAAGGCCACACATTAATAATGGGAGACTTTAACACCCCACTGTCAACATTAGACAGATCAATGAGACAGAAAGTCAACAAGGATACCCAGGAATTGAACTCAGCTCTGCACCAAGCGGACCTGATAGACATCTACAGTAGTCTCCACCCCAAATCAACAGAATATACATTTTTTTCAGCACCACACCACACCTGTTCCAAAATTGACCACATACTTGGAAGTAAAGCTCTCCTCAGCAAATGTAAAACAACAGAAATTATAACAAACTCTCACATCACAGTGCAATCAAGCTAGAACTCAGGATTAAGAATCTCACTCAAAACCGCTCAACTGCATGGACACTGAACAACCTGCTCCTGAATGACTACTGGGTACATAACAAAATGAAGGCAGAAATAAAGATGTTCTTTGAACCAGTGAGAACAAAGACACAACATACCAGAATCTCTGGGATGGATTCAAAGCAGTGTGTAGAGGGAAATTTATAGCACTAAATGCCCACAAGAGAAAGCAGGAAAGATCCAAAATTGACACCCTAACATCACAATTAAAAGAACTAGAGAAGCAAGAGCAAACACATTCAAAAGCTAGCAGAAGGCAAGAAATAACTAAAATCAGAGCAGAACTGAAGGAAATAGAGACACAAAAAACCCTTCAAAAAATTAATGAATCCAGGAGCCGGTTTTTTGAAAGGATCAACAAAATTGATAGACCGCTAGCAAGACTAATAAAGAAAAAAAGAGAGAAGAATCAAATAGATGCAATAAAAAATGATAAAGGGGATATCACCACTGATCCCACAGAAATACAAACTACCATCAGAGAATATTACAAACACCTCTATGCAAATAAACTAGAAAATCTAGAAGAAATGGATAAATTCCTCGACACATACACTCTCCCAAGACTAAACCAGGAAGAAGTTGAATCTCTGAATAGACCAATAACAGGAGCTGAAATTGTGGCAATAATCAATAGCTTACCAACCAAAAAGAGTCCAGGACCAGATGGATTCACAGCCGAATTTTACCAGAGGTACAAGGAGGAACTGGTACCATTCCTTCTGAAACTATTCCAATCAATAGAAAAAGAAGGAATCCTCCCTAACTCATTTTATGAGACCAGCATCCTCCTGATACCAAAGCCGGGCAGAGACACAACAAAAAAAGAATTTTAGACCAATATCCTTGATGAACATTGATGCAAAAATCCTCAATATAATACTGGCAAACCGAATCCAGCAGCACATCAAAAAGCTTATCCACCATGATCAAGTGGGCTTCATCCCTGGGATGCAAGGCTGGTTCAATATAAGCAAATCAATAAATGTAATCCAGCATATAAACAGAACCAAAGACAAAAACCACATGATTATCTCAATAGATGCAAAAAAGGCATTTGACAAAATTCAACAACCCTTCATGCTGAAAACTCTCAATAAATTAGGTATTGATGGGACGTATCTCAAAATAATAAGAGCTATCTATGACAAACCCACAGCCAATATCATACTGAATGGGCAAAAACTGGAAGCATTCCCTTTGAAAACTGGCACAAGACAGGGATGCCCTCTCTCACCACTGCTATTCAACATAGTGTTGGAAGTTCTGGCCAGGGCAATTAGGCAGGAGAAGGAAATAATGGGTATTCAATTAGGAAAAGAGGAAATCAAATTGTCCCTGTTTGCAGACGACATGATGGTATATCTAGAAAACCCCATTGTCTCAGCCCAAAATCTCCTTAAGCTGATAAGCAATTTCAGCAAAGTCTCAGGATACAAAATCAATGTACAAAAATCACAAGCGTTCTTATACACCAACAACAGACAAACAGAGAGCCAAATCATGAGTGAACTCCCATTCACAATTGCTTCAAAGAGAATAAAATACCTAGGAATCCAACTTACAAGGGACGTGAAGGACCTCTTTAAGCAGAACTACAAACCACTGCTCAATGAAATAGAAGAGGATACAAACAAATGGAAGAACATTCCATGCTCATGAGTAGGAAGAATCAATATTGTGAAAATGGCCATACTGCCCAAGGTAATTTACAGATTCAATGCCATCCCCATCAAGCTACCAATGACTTTCTTCACAGAATTGGAAAAAACTACTTTAAAGTTCATATGGAACCAAAAAAGAGCCCGCATCGCCAAGTCAATCCTAAGCCAAAAGAACAAAGCTGGAGGCATCACACTACCTGACTTCAAACTATACTACAAGGCGATAGTAACCAAAACAGCATGGTACTGGTACCAAAACAGAGATATAGACCAATGGAACAGAACAGAGCCCTCAGAAATAACGCCGCATATCTACAACTATCTGATCTTTGACAAACCTGAGAAAAACAAGCAATGGGGAAAGGATTCCCTGTTTAATAAATGGTGCTGGGAAAACTGGCTAGCCATATGTAGAAAGCTGAAACTGGATCCCTTCCTTACACCTTATACAAAAATTAATTCAAGATGGATTAAAGACTTAAACGTTAGACCTAAAACCATAAAAACCCTAGAAGAAAACCTAGGCATTACCATTGAGGACATGGGCATGGACAAGGACTTCATGTCTAAAACACCAAAAGCAATGGCAACAAAAGCCAAAATTGACAAATGGGATCTAGTTAAACTCAAGAGCTTCTGCACAGCAAAACAAACTACCATCAGAGTGAACAGGCAACCTACAAAATGGGAGAAAATTTTCACAACCTACTCATCTGACAAAGGGCTAATATCCAGAATCTACAATGAACTCAAACAAATTTACAAGAGAAAAACAAACAACCCCATCAAAAAGTGGGTGAAGGACATGAACAGACACTTCTCAAAAGTAGACATTTATGCAGCCAAAAAACACATGAAAACATGCTCACCATCACTGGCCATCAGAGAAATGCAAATCAAAACCACAATGAGATACCATCTCACACCAGTTAGAATGGCAATCATTAAAAAATCAGGAAACAACATGTGCTGGAGAGGATGTGGAGAAATAGGAACACTTTTACACTGTTGATGGGACTGTAAACTAGTTCAACCATTGTGGAAGTCAGTGTGGCGATTCCTCAAGGATCTAGAACTAGAAATGCCATTTGACCCAGCCATCCCATTACTGGGTATATACCCAAAGGACTATAAATCATGCTGCTATAAAGACACATGCACACGTATGTTTATTGCGGCACTCTTCACAAAAGCAAAGACTTGGAACCAACCCACATGTCCAACAGTGATAGACTGGATTAAGAAAATGTGGCACATATACACCATGGAATACTATGCAGCCATAAAAAATGATGAGTTCATGTCCTTTGTAGGGACATGGATGAAATCGGAAATCATCATTCTCAGTAAACTATCACAAGAACAAAAAACCAAACACCGCATATTCTCACTCATAGGTGGGAAGTGAACAATGAGAACACATGGGCACAGGAAGGGGAACATCACACTCTGGGGACTGTTGTGGGGTGGGGGGAGGGGGGAGGGATAGCATTGGGAGATATACCTAAAGTGTAATAATAATTAAAAAAAAAAAAAAAAGAAGTTCAAGACCATCCTGGCCAACATGGTGAAACCCTGTCTCTACTAAACATACAAAAATTAGCCAGGAATGGTGGCGGGCACCTATAATCCCAGCTACTCAGAAGACTGAGGCAGAGATTTGCTTGAACCTAGGAGGCAGAGGTTGCAATGAACCAAGATCACAGCACTTGTACTCCAGTTTGGGCAACAAAGTGAGACTCCGTCTGAAAAAACAAAAAGACCATTAGTGATTTAATTGTAATTTTGATAGTGGGTCTACTTTTTGATTCCTTAAATATGTTAGAATTATCAGTGGTATGTATGTGATCCTACATAATGTAAAAGTCATATTTAATTAAATTAATGTAAGTGAAATAGTTCAGTTGGCTTATCTTGTTCATTTTCTCTAACTAAATATCAGCTTACACTAAAAATTTTATTAATCACAGTAATGAGAATTTTTATATTAAATATATATATTACATTTAGTTTAAACGTTAATAGTCTACATTATTTTAATAAATTGTACTAAAGGAGTATATATGGAATAAGTCTCTCATGCAGATTTTATTGGTTGCTGCATAGTTAATAGACACTAATGTGATCAGGGCCTGGATGTGATCATAAGATCAGTAGTTAAAATGATTGAAATATAAATTAGGAGCTGGAATAATTGTTTGTTAGAAGCTCAGATAATAACTGTTTGGTAATGCTCAGAGGGTTGGAGAAATAAAACATTGAAATGTGCAGCAGTAGCAGGGGAAAGAAACATTTTGAGGCAGACAAAGCCACGGCATGCTTTTCTGCTAATTGCTCCTGTCTTTCTCTCTTGCTCCATGGAGGCCTGACGCACACCTCTGCCCTCCCTTATCTCGCCCCTCTGGATTCCTGAGTGGCTTCCTACTCCACTTCTGTCTTTCTCTGTTCCTGGCTTCTTTACTCACAGTCTGTAAGTCCTCACTGATGATGACAAACACCATGCTATCATCTTACCATTAATATGTCTGATTCTTTGAGAACTGGTAGAAAAAGCACCCCTGTTTCTTGTGGGCTAGAATCCTCTTTCTTCTAGGCCAGGGTTGGCACATCTTTCCTGTCAAGGGCTCTCATTGATGCTAAAATATTTTAAGCTTTATGGCTAATACAATTCTCATTGGGACGGTTCAACTCTACTCTTATGGGTTTAGAAAGCAGCCACTAGACAACAGTATGCAAATGGGTATGGCTGTGTGACAATAAAACTTTACAAGAGCAGACATCAAGCTGAATTCGGCCTACTTGCCATAGTTTTCCACCTCCTGTTCTATGTTGTCTCAAAGACATATTTAGTTTTTTCTCTTAAAGGGAAATTCTCCGTTGAAATGTCATTCTCAACAATGGGGTTATAATAAATTTCGTATACTTTTGTGAGTGCTGTGCATTCCTGACAAGGTGAAATGGGAAATTCTTAATAAAATAGAAGCAATCTACATTCCATGCCCTGATAAGCTTGGAGGTTAATTTTAAAAGAGTGAGATTGTATTTAAAAGACTAAATCAACTTTTCTGTCTTATGTAGCAATGAAGACTTTCTCCAGATTTGATGGTGAACAGGCCTAATCCTGAAGACAGACTTTTTGGGTAATTTTGATAGTGAATTTTCCTATCTGGACTTTTGCCTTTTTCTCCTAAATTCTTGATAGAATTACTGGAAAACCATTTTTCTCTTTGTGGAGACCTTGCCTCCTCCCTATCCTCTACACTCCAATTAATTCTCCTGCCTCCTTCATCTTTTAGGTAATGTTTCTTGTTGGTTTGACTGGAAAAGTTCAGGCTTGTTTTCCATGGGGGTTTTGGTGCACATAAGCAATGTGTCCTCTCAATCTCTTGATGACTGAGCAGACACATTAAGGCAGTTAGGGATTTCTGACAGCAATCTACATTACACTTCAAAGTCTCTGACAGCGACTTTTGCATAAAGGGCCCCTGATTTCCTTTTCTTCCACTCAACTGGAAACTGTATAATTTTAACATAGTTTCCTCTTAATCTCTTCCCCAGATCAACTATTTCAACTTTTGACTCCAGTTACTCATTTTCAATGTTTGCCTGTGTTAAATTCATTAATTTCTATTAAATTCCCTTAATTTACTCACTATGGGCAAAGCACTATGAAAGACAATGTTGATGGAGACGAAGATTTAAGATACCTTCTGCCCTTGAGGCACTAATCATTAACCTGAAATATAAAGTTGCATGCGGTAAGCCCTAAATGAGTGGCATAAAGGAAGTTGGTAAAGTTTAAGGGACGTAAAGGCTGTTGTTCTAGGGGCTAGTGTACTAGAGGAAATTTTGCTCCGTAGTATCCATGCTGCTTACATGTCAACAGTACCCAACTTGCTGTGGGTTTACCATACCTCTTTAGTCTTAGCCCATTTACTCACAATGGCACTGACTTTATTCCCAGGGGTATCTCATGTTCCAAGCCAAGATAATGCTCCCAGTCCACCCACCTGACCAAGTTGGGTTTACTAATAATCATAAAACCCTAATCTGGATCTCAAATTTTTTCTTTGTGCCACCCAAGAGACAGTTTCCCTCTTCTGTTATACTGGGTTTTTGTGACACAGGAGTCTTGAAGCTATTGTGGGCCACCATGCAGATCCTCAAATATAGCCAACACAAAGCAGACCGGTGAGGACCTGAGTCCTGCTGACATAATTTCAGGTCTACATCAGTCTGGAACTGAAGCTAAACCAGACTCTTCATCTTCCTGAGCCATATATCTTTTAGCTTAAGCCAGTTTAAGTTGAGGTTTCTGCTACTTGCAACAGAAATGTTGATAAAGCATATGGCAGTGGGACTTGGCCTTGAATGAGGAGAGTATCTTCACAGGTAAGGATGGGATCATAGCTTCCAAACATTTTTATTTACCTACAAACTTCTGTATCTGACAGTGTTGAATACAGTTTTCAAGTTGGGTTAAAATACTGATTCAAAAGATGCTGGAGTTGGAAGCACTCTCTGTGTTCATCACATTACCCACAGACACTTACATCATTGTAGGAATAAAAAATAATCAAAACTGGAAAGCGCATGTCTGAGCATTTTAACATATTTCCTGCTGGAACCCACTCACATTCCCTGGTGGCATCTCCACTGACAATCTACATTGCACTTCAGAGTCTCTATAGTTGGCTTACTTTTTCACTTGGCATTTCTGGGCACCCAACCTCATGGGATTTCTTAGCAGAAAATTGCTATTTTTATCCCTCTGTGGATGTATGAGAGGAGAGAAGAAAATTAACATTTTTGGAAATCCACTATGTATCTCAAGTTATAAAGTATCTCATTTAATGTTTGCCATAACTCTAAACAGAAATTACTATTATTCTCTTTAATGATGAAGAAAGACTTGAAGGGCTTATTTAACTTAGCAAGATTGCATAGCAAGTCCACTGAAAGATCAGGATTTGAATCTAGGTACTGTTGACTCCAAAGCCCCTACTGATTGCTTTACATCACGCTGATAGCATTTTCTACGTTATCCCTGGCTAATAAGCCATACTCTAGCTTCAACTTCTACCCATTGCCTACGGTAGAGGAGGCGGGGAAAGATCAAGCAAGAATTTCTCTGGTTTGGCTCCTCTGTTGCCCTTAGTGGGGCTAGGTTGTTACTGTGGCCCAGTGTCCAAGCTCTGTTCTGCAGCTTGCAGGGGCATCATTGTCTTTGGGGGCAGTTGATTTACATCCCTCATGATTGGTGGTGATGCCTTAAGACTGAGAGTGTAGTGTAGTGGTTGTGACTTTTGGCTGCTGTGAGTCTCTGCAGCTTCTGCTGTTAGCAGCAGCAGCTGCTGGGGAGGGGTAAAGGAGGTCTCCAGCACTTGTCACCTCTTCAAGCACTTCTGGGCCCCTCACAGCTGGATAGCCCAGATTCTATCAACACTCTTTAGAGTGCTGTTCACAGCTGGATTCTTGGTCAGCTCTGACACTGCACAGCTTTTTCAAATAATACTACTTCCAAAGACCATGTTCAAAGTCAGCACTTTTACTCTCCCCATTGACACCAGCCTTATATTGAGACACTGTCCCTTAACTAGCAAACCTGAAGGACCCAGTGCACCCACTCAGCAGAGCCCAAGTGCAGGTATCCACACAAGTCAGCAATTGTCTCTAATTCCTCCAACTTCATTAATCACACAGACCAAACTCCAAGATCAGTCCTGAAAGTCCAGCCATTTGCAAGGATAGATAAATAAACTGAAGTTCAGTGGCTAATTTCCTGGACTTGGAATAAGAGGGCTCTGGATTTGAATCCAAGTTCTGCCACCTAATAACCGTGTTATTACTAGACTTCTCTGGAGCTTATTACTCTCATGCACAAAATGGGAATAAGTCTTACTCATATGGTTAGGCTTTGTGTCCTCACCAAATCTCCTCTTGAATTGCTATCCCCAGGTGTTGAGAGAGAGACTTGGTGGGAGGTGATTGGATCATGATAGTGATCCACTGTTCTCATGATAGTGACTGAGTTGTCATGAGATCTGATGGTTTTATAAGGGGCTCTTCCTTGCTTCTCTCTCTTGCTCACTCTCTCTCCTGTCACCTTGTGAAGAAGGTGCCTGCTTTCCCTTCTGCCATGATTGTAAGTTTCCGGAGTCCTCCCCAGCCATGTGGACCTGTGAGTCAGTTACACCTTCTTTGTTTATAAATTGCCCAGTCTTGGGTAGTATCTTTATAGCAGTGTGAGAACAGAATAATACATCTATTTCATGGGGTTTTTGTGAATATTAAATAAAGCAAAGTAAAGGTGCTTAGTATTAATACACAGTATGTACTTGGAACATATTAACTGTTACTGCTGGGTATTCTTGGTTCTACTATTATCTCTTCATCTTCACTTGGAACCTATTTCTTTAGATAATAAAAATACAAAGGATCTTATGACTATGACGAATTTTAGTATTTTGCACCTCAACTTTCCAGATGTGGGGAGAAAATAATCTCTAATACTCTAGGATGTATCCTGAAGATATCCCTGTATTTAGTTGTTGAAACCAAACAACTTTGCCTCAAGTGACTCAGCTCTCTACTGTTATAGTGCAACTTACTCTGGGAGGGTTGGAGCTCACACACTGGAAAGTAGGACTTGTAAAGATGGATGAGTTTCAGGGCCAGTGATTAATCCTTTTTGCTCTGCTTTGCAAAGTCCACAGGTCCTCAAAGGGATATCAAGACCTTTTACCCAAGCCCCATTTGCTTTACAGGCAGATAATTACTTTTAGAATAACGTTTTGTTTTTGTTTTTGTTTTTAAATTGGGTCCTACAGTCTTGAGTTTTCTGAAAGATTTTCTGCTGTGCAGGATTTCTTAAATCAGAAGTAAGAAAGTCATGTCATCCATATTGCTGAGTAAGAAGGAATCTTGATTCCATGCTCACAGCTTTCTTTGATAGGAGTGGGGCAGATATAAGCATATCTGGAAGGGAAGAAGTTGGCAAGATTCCTCAAGATCTTGGAGATTCCATCATCCTATATCTCTCTTAGGTTTAATTTTGAACTTGCTTTGGGTTGACATGGAACTATCATCTGAAGAGCTCTATTAGAATAAAACCTCTTTCCAGAAGGCAGGCAGCATCTCTGCCCACATTCTTTACCTTGGAATTATGTTATCTTTGGCAGTCAAATACCAGGCTTACTAGCATGCTCTGGTACTGAAGACCCTTCTATGGTTTTCAGTTGAATACAGTAGAACTGTGGGATGGCTAATACTTTTAGGATAGTAGAATTGAAGCAGAGAAAGAGCACATTGATTGATCCTCTGCTGAAAATGGGCTGCATAGGTTGAATGAAAGGGAGAGTTACTTAATGGGTCCAGCTCTGTTACAGATATTCTAAGTCTGGAAGGAAACACAAAGCTCAGTTTTTTACTTAAGGAACTTATGTTTGTGTTGGCAAGGGAAGACTAAGGCACATGAAGCAACAGGCTAGATGAGGGAGTGTTTGATTAAGTGACAACCAAATGGTACAGACAGAAAGTGCTCCAGGGGCCGGCCTTGGGAGAGATGGCAGAGACAGCCAAGTGTTGACAGGTTTGCAGTGATCTGATGCATTTGTGAGATTCTTGTCCAGGGTTACAGATGCAGTTGTGACTGCAAACATGGCAGATTCCAAAAATCACATTTCAGTGACGATTTCATTTTTCTCAAGTCCCAAGTCCCTGTTGATTGAGGAAATCACATTGGAAACATTTCAAGGTCACAGGACAGTATTTTGTGCTTTCTAAGAAGCTATTTAACTGATAATTTCAACAGTTCTCAAGCTCTAGTAGACATCTAAATTTCTAAATGCATGAGACCAGAATCTGCCTTACTGCCAGTTACTAACCACATGTCCTCAAGCTTGTAAACCTTTTAAGTTTTCCTTACTCTGCTGGATGGGGGTGACAGTGCTATCCTCACAGGGTTGTTATGAGGCTCATAGGAAGATAATGCATACAAATTGCTTGGCATATGGAAGAGGTTTTGGGGCAAGGTAGGTTTATCATGGTCACTAGTGGACTGGAAAGAAACACGTTTGACATGAATATAAAATCAGAGAATGTGGCATCAGCAAGGTATCATAGTGGTCACTTGGGCCAAATCTTCATTTCATAGCTGAGGAAACAAAGGCTGAGATAAACTAAATTGTTTACTCCATATTTCAGAGCCAACCAATAATAGAGCTGGACAAACAACCATGTCTCTTAACTGGCATTCCATATATTTCTCTATCACATGACTGCCTACACTGGATGGGTATAACAAGTCACTGAGTCCAGCAGCTCTTTTCCTTCCTTCTGCCTCTTTCTTTCACTGTCTTTGTCCAGTACCATCAATACCTACTCTGTGTGAGATTGAAAAGTAAACAAGATGCAGTTCTTGCTGTCAAGGAATTGACACCATAGACAATCTAGCTGCTCTTACAGTTCTCAGATTCACTTGGGGAAGGGGGTGAATGAGGAGACGGTCTGACATGGACATTGAAGCTCAAAGGGAGAGACAAGCCAGTGGAGTTGTTCAAGTTGGGGTCTAGGAAGATTTAGCTCACATCCTTCCCTTAACCTTGAGCACATTACTGAAACGCTATTTATGCATAAAACAGGGTTGATGATAATATCTACTTTCTAGTGTTGTGCAGATAAATGAGGATGTACTACAATGCTTGGCATGTAACAAGCATTCTGTCAATGTTAGCTGCATTTACACAGAAAAGGCACCAGTAGCATTGTGTAGGCGACAGCAGAATACTAAAAATAGAATCATGGAATCATGAGAAGTGATGTCTAATGCCAAGTAGTAACCCTATTTCAACCCTTGGAGGAAAGTCCTTGTCAACAGTGATTTCTTTGCTTTTGGGGAGTGGCCCCAAGTTATTGCACCACTCAGAAGACTCAAAGTTGCTAAAGCCTTTTTCTAAAGAATGAACTTTTTCACCCTCTCAGCTTGGCACCCCACAAGCAGATGTAGCTCAACAATATGGGACCACGTGAATTTTCTTGGCAAGTCAAGTTGATCTGGATTCCTTAAAAAATATATTTTTGTCCCATGATTGTTTCTTAAATCAGTTTCTGTTCAGCAGCTTCATCTGGGTACCTTAGCTCCCCTTGTTCCTTCCAGCTGTATTTCAGATCCATTTTTTAATCAGCCCTATTATTGCACAGTCTTTTCAGACTTTCTCTCAATGTAATAAGAATACCCACCATTTCCTTTTACAGTGATTTATGACTTTATTAAGGCTCCTAGATTTCTGTTCAGATTTCTAATCTGTTGACTGGGGTTATTTTGTATGATTTAATTATCGTCAGGGGTTTTGCTAAAGGTAGAGACACCTGAATTTAATTAATGCACTGTTTGCATATTTCACATCATAAATAATGATGCTCAGTAAATTACATCTTAATACTAATCCCGAAGTACTCCTTATAAAATCTCCCCGTATTTAAAGCCCTGCCATTGATCAAATCCTTGTCGATGGCACTTAACATCTAAATTTTTCCCAGGACCTTTCTGACCACTATGATGTTTCTTTTCTTTTACTCAATTATATAATAGTTATATCCAGAACTTTTAAAAGTTGATTGGTAAAGATGGAGAGCAAGGAGAGCAACACAATTTGATTTCGTCTCTGAGGTTTTCTTCTCCAGACATACAAATATTAAGAATCTAGTGGGGGTGTCAGGAGCTAGTTCACATATTTCTAATTTCTTAATTGTGAATAAACACAAAGATTGCTGTGGGTTATGGTGAAGTTCATAGGCCACTGTCCAGAATACAGTTCTTTCAAACTGTGCAATTCGAAGTCACCACTTTAATAAATTATTTCAATTTTACTTTCATCAAAGAGTTAAAAAGCCAAAGCCTTTTAGCATCTCATTTCACTTATACACATAGCCCATTATAACCTGCATAAACAAGGATGACAAGTTGAGATTAATGAGAGTCCCCAAGTGACAGAACAATTTAATTGTCAGAAATCATAGGAGCTGAACTTTACCAGTGTATTTATATAAAACAGCCATAGTCTAAAAACTTCCCTAATTGATTATGACCAATAAGTAATCACTTGGAAAGCAGTTTTCTGGTATACAAATAAAAAATGACTCATAATGGTTAATTGAGGTATTAAGATGCATAAGGGAAGAATATTAGATTGACTAGATAAATGATTCATAATGCTAGGCAAATAATTGGTGAGTTCATACTCTTAAGTAGAATATAGCTCATAAGCAACACTGAAAGTACATCAAATAAAGGGAACTATGTTTGCTAAATGAACTCCCAGCTAATTGGGTATTATAGCTATGTGTACTCCAGACTCCAGTGGATCCTTGCTTTCAGGCAAAGCAGCCCTCTTATAGATCTGTCTAAGCCAGAATTCTTACCTTGGATCCTGCAGGCCTTGCAACATGAGGGTGAGGTTGGGGGTTGGAAGTGGTGGGTGGAGCAGCCAGACACATGTAGAAAGTGGATTGCATTGTGGCTGAGCTGATAATATGGCACCCAACCCTGAATTTCAAGGCTAGGTCTCTGAGTGGCCAGGTGCCCAGTGTTCAGGGGTCCAGAGCAACTGTTGTGCTCTCCCTTTTATCACTCCTCCTGTTCTGGGTTGACCTTACTAGAAGGTGGCAGTAGCTGCTTTCTGTGATAGAACTTTGAGAATCCTCTGCACCTAAATATATCTCTACCTCAGTTTGTGCTAGATTGTTCTCCATCTCAAATCCCAGATGTTTAATGCCTTGGCTTTTGAGAGTATCTCAGATGGATATAATTAACAGTTGGCAGAGATGAAAGCAATTCCCTGCCAATAGGAAATGTAGGAGATGCTGGGAGGGGACACATGAGAGCGTCGGAAACTGAGGAAGAGAGTGAGACAGTCAAAGGGAAAATTTTCTTGATTCATGACTTTGCAAGTGGCCGTCTCAGGCCATACATCCCAGTCCCAGACTTACCATACCCCAGCCCCTATTTCAACTTTCACCAAAAGAAAAAAGAAGAGAAGAGGGAAGGAAATAAGAGGGAAAAGATGGAGAAATGGGGGAAGAAGAGGGACAGGAAGGGAAGGAGAAGAAAGAGAAAAAGGAGAGGAATGAGAGAAGGTGAAGAAGTAATTAAGTAATTTATTAACTAAATAATTAAGAGTATAGGTTCTAGAACATTGTGATTGTGGGCAAATCACTTAACTGTTTTGTGTCTCAGTACTTTATCTGTAAAATGGGGAGATAGTAGGTCCTCCCTTGTAGTGACTTTGGTTATTAAATGAGTTCATACAATATAAAGTTCTTAGAGCAGTTCCTGGTACAAAGCAGTCAATGAGCAATAGCTATTGTCATTTCTAAGCATTTGTTCATACATGCCAGGCACTGGTATCTAACCTTCAATGGGTTATGTAATTTTATCAATGTGACAGCAAAAATGAAGTGGCTGAAACCAAGCTTTCAAATGCCAAGTTATATTTTTGTTGTTGTTGTGTTTTTTAAATTTTTAGTTTGGGGGTACATAGTAGATGTACATATTTATGAGGTAAATGAGATGTTTACAATGAGTAATAATCACATCAGGGTAAATGAGGTATCCATCACCTCAAGCATTTATTCTTTCTTTGTGCTATGAATGTTCCAGTTTCATTCTTTTATTTTGAAATTCACAATAAATTATTGTTAACTACAGTTGCCTTATTGTGCTACTGAACACTAGATCTTATTCACTCTTTCTAACTATATTTTTGTACCCATTAACCATCCCCACTTCCCTGCATTCCCTAACCCCCAACTACCCTTCCGTGTCTCTGGTAACCATCATTCTACTCTCTGTCTTCATGAGTTCAATTGTTTTAAATTTTAGTTCCCACAAATAAGTGAGAACATGTAAGTTTGTCTCTCCATACCTGGCTTATTTCACTTATCGTAATGACCTCCATTTCCATCCATGTTGTTACGAATGACAGAATCTCAGTTTTTTTAAATGACTGAATAGTACTCCATTATGTATACGTACTCTTTATATCTGCAAAATGGGTTTTTAAAATCCTATTTTTAAAAAATTATCTTCCACTGATTGTACACTGATGGGAAACTTCTCCAGGAGCAAACTGGATATTCCCCCTTGGCTTCATCTTAGTTAATTTAAAAATAATAACATCTTTATTTAATTCAGGGGAGAGATAAGCAGTATTTGTTATGTGAATACAAAATATGTGACCAACCCTATTGTAGGTAGATGATGCCTTTCCTGATTTAATCCCCACAAAAACTTTGAGCAATAGAAGATATTCTCTTTTTATTTTCAAAATGAGAAGGTGAATTTGGTCAAGATTAAGTGACCAAACTCTGTGCTTTGTACTCTTCCCCCCTGGGGCCTCCTCATTCCCAATTTTGCCTAACACATATTCTGGCACAGAAGTGAGCACTGAATAAATGCCAGTAGAGTTAAATTCTACAAATGCTTGAGTTACGCTTCATGGTTGATGGGTGAATACATTTATATAGAGTAACACTTTTCCATTCTCCCAACTAGAACACCAACACTCAGTGCCTGATGGTGGTTTGGGAGCATTAGTTAGAATAGAAGACTGTACTTACATACATACTTATTTTAACTGTAAAGTTAAATTGATATATTTAATGCGTAGCTATAATATGAATATATTGTAGCTATAATATTGGGTACGTATGTGTACCTAGCTATAATATTGAGTACATATATGTACTCCCGATTATCTGGGAGTTCACTAAGCAATACAATAAATACATTAATAAACATATAAAGAAAATCTTTATGGATTTTAGTACAACTTGTGAATTTAGAAACAGGTTGTGACTCTCCTCTGGGAAAATTCCTATGATGGCCTCTCATGTTCCGTGGGGCAATGAGCCACAGTTCTTAGAGGTATCTGCCTTTCTTTGAACACATACTGCTCCTCTCCAGATACCTGCATAGCTCACATCTTCACTTCTAGAAATCTTAGCTGAAATGTCAGTCATCTTCTCAATGAGGTCTACTGTCACCACTTTTTATTTTATTTTTTGATATAGGGTCTTTCTCTGTTGCTCAGGCTGGAGTGCAGTGGTATGATCTCAGCTCACTGCAACCTCAACCTCTTGGGCTCAAGCAATCCTCCCACCTCAGCCTCCTGAGTAACCAGGACCACAGGAGAACATCACCACGCCGGACTAATTTTTGTATTTTTTGTAGAGAAGGGGTTTCACTATGTTGCCCAGGCTGGCCTTGAACTCCCGAGCTCAAGGGAGCTGCCAGCTTCAGCCTCCCAAAATGATGAGATTATAGGCATGAGCCATCCTGCCTGGCCCCTCATCACTTTATTTAGGGAGATAAGCTACTTTAGTCCCCAACTCCAGCTTCCTAACTCTTGACTCCCTTAGCCTACTAAATTTTCTCTTTCTTCCCTAGCACATAACACGTTTTAGCTTGTAGAAGAACTTTCTCATTTATTATCTTTATTGTTTATTGAGCCTCCCCCCAGCCCCAGGAGAATGTAATCCAGGAGGGCCTGGATCCATCTCTTTTATTCATGGATATATTCCAAGTACCAAGAAGTGCATCTGTTCAGTAAAGCCTGAATGAATGAACTAACAGATAACAAAAAATATTTGTTGAATGACTAGACAGTAACTTAACTTTTTCTCAGATAATTCAGTATTTATAAGAAAGTTTAAGAAATGCTTTTGATTAAACTATTCTCATTATCTTAAAGTTAATAACGATCAACTCTAGATCTTTTTAGAAACTGTGCTCGTTTTATTATCTGTCCTGCCTTCCTAATTTTCACCTAAAGATATAAAACTAAATATACTATTTGTTCACTTTGCAAGTACAAAAAAACTCAAATATGAAAAATTTGACTTCTAATTTTTGGTGACTGTCAGATGCAAAGAGAATATGCTGCCATCTTCCTGTGTCCAACCTGTTTTCACACATAAGGCAATCCAAGCACTAAGGTGCCAGTTGTGTGCTCAGGACTGCTCTGCTGATAAGTGGTTGGGATTTGGAGGAGACACCTAAATACCGATGGTTGACCTCCCAGCACATTCTTGTTGGACTCTATCACACTACCCTATCAACCTGGTTAGTGTGTTATGCATGTCACTCTACTAGTGACAATAGGGGAATTTATTCCTTAAATCTCATGAATGTCTTTTCTCCTTCTTCTCTTCTTATATCATCTCCCAGACAAAGCTGGAGTTCAGGTGAACTGCACAGTGGTATAGAGCTCCTGCTTTGGTGGTCCAGCTCTCTTCTGGCACTTCTGCTTGATAAGCTCAAAGCAGTTCTTTTACTCTGCCTCTTGTAGGCACGCTTGAAAAATAACCCAGTTAGCATTCCCCTAGCCTCCATCTATGATTTCACTGGGAAACTATGCATTAGATACTTTGGAAATAAATATACACAAGAAATTACAACTCAGTTTGAATGACCCTCTACCTTGGAATGTCTAGAACTGTGAGTTATAAGGCCAAGAAATATGTCCAGGCCTGCTGGCTCAAAAAGTTGCTATTCCTTATATGGAATCTGGACAGACAGGGAAGCTGAAGTTGTATAAACTAAACAGAGATTTTTTTTTTTTCCCAGCCACTTACGTGCCTCATCCCTGACCTATTTCATTTATAGCTTCCTTTAAGATATGATGCCTTGAGAGTTCATTGCCTTCTTGCCAGTCTTCCAACAATTTTCAGAATAGCCAGTGCTTTACATGGACTTTAATTATATTGGAAAATCCAAGGAAAGGACCAGAAAGACCATGAGTGTGGTGATGCAATTATATCAGTAGAAGGTTAGACCTGCTAACAGTGAGGGGATCCGGCTAGAGTAACCCAAGTACAGTCGATTCATTACTGTTGGAAATTTTAAAATGTAGACATTCAGAAATGTTTAGTCTGGTTTTCAGTAAGGAAGAAGGGCAAGTAGATTCAAACAAGGATCCGCATGCTGCACAATAAGTACTTTTTTTACTCTATTTCCTTGATAATGGAGAAAATGAAACAAGCTATGAACTTAAAGCTAGAAAGAGAAATTCTATTTTTTAATAGGAGTAGTTATTTTTTCTTACACAATGTAGAATAGGGACATTTCGCAATCTTGGCTTACACAGAATTTTTTTTATTTTTTATTTTTATTTTTTTATTTATTTTTTTTCATAGTTTTCTTTTTTTTCTTTATTATTATTATTATTATTATAATACTTTAGGTTTTATGGTACATGTGCGCAATGTGCAGGTAAGTTACATATGTATACATGTGCCATGCTGGTGCGCTGCACCTACCAACTCGTCATCTAGCATTAGGTATATCTCCCAGTGCTATCCTTCCCCCCTCCCCCCACCCCACAACAGTCCCCGAAGTGTGATGTTCCCCTTCCTGTGTCCATGTGTTCTCATTGTTCAATTCCCACCTATGAGTGAGAATATGCGGTGTTTGGTTTTTTGTTCTTGCGATAGTTTACTGAGAATGATGATTTCCAATTTCATCCATGTCCCTACACAGGACATGAACTCATCATTTTTTATGGCTGCATAGTATTCCATGGTTACACAGAATATTTTAAAGTAAGTAATTCAGAACACTCAAAGTACGTTTGCTTTCGCTAATCCTTGTCAGCAGTTCTGAAGTCTTTCTAGGTTCAAATCCTAGCTATACCATTAACCAGGAGAAGTTTCTTATGCTCTCTAAACTTCAGTTTTCTCACTTAGAAAATGAGGATTAAAAATAGTACCTACTGTACGGAATAGTTAGAAGAGTTTAACAGGTTAAGACAACATAAATAAGAGACTGATGAGTACTTAGTGTCGCATAAATAGAAACAATTATTACTCTTACTAGCCATGTTTATTGATCGAATGGAGCTCTAGAAAAGTAGAAAGTAGATCATGAAAAAGTCCTGCACGTAATGAAAAGTGGCCCCCTGAGTCTGAACACACAGCCTTGTTACTCAAAATTTCTTCTTTTCTAGACTTAGGTGTATATTTTCAGTAGAAGTGGGGAAGAATGACAATTAACTAAACAATCCAAAGGAAGTGCTGGATCTTTGCATTTGTTATTGCAATTTTTCAGATGAAAGCTTGTGTTTCCTAGATGCTTAAATTACAGTACGATCTTACACTTGTACTTCATGAGGTTGCATTGGGATGTAGATATTTACGGATTGACCTACAGACTAAAAAACAAAACAAAGAATCAAACAAAACAAAAACAGACAAAATATTCTTCTTCTTAAAGTCTGGATGATGATATTAACTTATACTGCTTTCATTTCAAGGCTTTTTTTCAAAGTGCGGAGTCGCCAAAGAGCGGACTTCACTTAGGGTACCCGGAAAGCACATGGAAGCGAGCCCACTCGCTCATGTGAAAGAGAAAAGCTCACCTTTGGGAAACATATTAGAATTCCAAAATGAGTAAATCTGAGAGAAGATATTTTAGTTGTAGCACACATATTAGTTTTGTGATTTAAGACTGGTGTTTTTATTTTAAATGCTCAGCAGGAGGGAAAGGTGAGGCCGTAAGCGTTTCTATGCTTAGCGTCTCTACAGGCCTGATCTAGCCCTGGTCTTGTAGATGACTGTAATACTTTTATAGCTATTTAGGTATTTTGTCATCAAAATAAATATATAGTTTATATTTAGGCAAGGCTAAAGGAGGGAATCTCAAATTTGTTTACAAGCTCAGTAATGGAAATAGAATGAGTACCAAATATTTCTATATCACTTGAAAACACCATTCATTGTTAGAGGCTCTGATATAATTTAGGCTCTGGGTAATTTTGATTTTGATAAACCTGATTTTCTACCTTTTAAAATCTCTAATCACCAAGCATCTAGTTTTTTCTCATTAGAGAAGCTAATGCTCTCATAATACTTAATATTTTCCATTTTCAGCAAAGCTAGCTTTAAATATTTCCTAATGCTAATGCCTGATTTGTCTAAGCATTTTAGCTAAATCTAATCTTTTATTATTGTTGATGCTCATCTCTATTTTCAGATGGTTAATTTGCTGACTTTCTGCAAAGTTCAGTTTTTGTTACATGTCTGATCAAGCTTAACAATAATTTCCTATATTATATTAGCCAAAAGAATGTTTGTTTATGAGCTTAGAGTCATATTTATTAACATCCATGATTAACTGAAAATTGCCCCATGTGGTATTTCAATCCACAAATGTGTTTTGATTAGAAAAGGGACAATTATTCCATTTGCATTTGATGCTAACACAAATGGTATAATTTTCAGCTCTCTTAGTCAAACAGTAGTGAAGAAAAGAAAAGGTAAGGCCTTAGAAAGACTCCCATTATGGCTGCAGCTTTCTTATCACTTAGACCCTAGTATAATTTTGTTTTTGGTAGCACATTTCTATAAAATAGTTGGTATTGATAATTACCTTAATTGTTCTTATACTCTATAAAGTATCACTGGGGCATTATCTATTATGTCGCCTGACACTGATTATTGTGTACTTTCAAACATATTTCATCCTCTTTAGGATTGGATGTCTGACTATTTAGATTTAATACTTGACAAATATTATGCATGTAGAAATCCAGTAAAAAAGAAAAAATATATTTTGAGAAGGTGATTTATGTTCTCTTTAATTCCAAGTACTTTCTCTGACGCTTTCATGACCTGACCTAAATCTCCAAGTTCACTTTTTTTATCCAGTAGAATAGAATTTAGCTTCTCACGGATTGCTTGGGCACATGGCAAGGGATTCTTTCTGAGAGTCTGATGCCACTGGAATCTGGAATCTGACTTTTTGAAGCTCTGCCCGAATGGTTAGTAGCTCAGGGTGGTCTTTAGAAGCTGTAGTCCCAGCATAGAGTTTCATGGATCCCCAAGGCATGACTGGTCTGGTTAGGCTCTCCAGAACTGCTGATGCAGGAGTCACTTCCTTGGAACTGTTTGTGGACCCAGTCACTTTCCCTGGAGATAAGAACAAACTTTTAGAACCAAAATTCTTGCACCTTCCTGTCAGACTGGGGGTTACTCTTTTATTTGCAATTCAGAATGAAAACGTAGATAAGATTATCTGACTTTTGTTGTTGTCTTCCTTGGGTTGAGAGCTAACTAGGCACATAAATTTTGGTCTTATTATCTTTTTAGGCTGGGTCTAACAGAATGACGGAAAGGCACCAGTAGCTAGCACAATTCCCAACAGTCTCTATAATATTGACTCACTGAATGAATGAATGAATGAACAAATGAGTTTTTCAGATACCTGTGTGACCACAGACTTGACGCTCCCATTTCAAGCTTCTATGATATCAGATTTTTTTTTTTGCCCTGTTTGGTCAATTAGCTTTACCCAAAAGTTTTGCTCTAATTCCTAAAAAACCTCATATGAATTGGAAACGCCTCTTTCTTTTGATCAGCTTTCATCTGCATAGAACCCCCTTTTCGTGCCAGAATGCCAGCTTTAATAAATCAGGCAGCTCAAATTGAATAAATCTATTTAAATACTTATAAAATATTAAGGATGCATTTGGGAAAAGCCTCTAAGGTTATTGTGGCCCCCGTGCACCTCACAGTAACTAATTTATTAAGCAGTTTGCAAACCTGGGAAGAAAGGAAAAAGAAAAATGATTTCATAAACCAAGAGCAGAAGCCAATTTTTCAGCTCAGATGATGAAAGGAAGCATGCATTTCTAATCAAAAAGACAGATAAGCCTTCTCTCTCCCACCATTCCCTCACCAGCAAAGTGCCTTTTCATCATCAACAACACTCCATTCCTAATGGCTGCCTGGGCCTTTCTGCACCTTCTCCATACGCTGGTAATGTACACACAGCATCCCTTTGAAACAAGAGCCCATTAGCTGTGGCAGACTACCTTTTCACATGACGCTTTTCTGTTGCAAGTCATCAGCACAGTGTTAAATCATTCTTACTGGGCATGCTCAGAACCCTGTCAGAGGGATAAACTGATATTTAGAGCTATAGCATGAAAATTGGTTTTCAGCCCCCTTGAAGGACAGTTTAAAAAAAAAAAAAGGAAAAAAAAAGGGAAAAGGTCATAAACTAGACAGGTAACACCAAGCTCATTTTTTCTACCTTGGAGCTTTTCTTCTTTGGATTTCTTTGGGTGATCGTTTGTGACTCTCATTGTGATGTACGTCATGGCTGTCCTTTTGTGCATAGAGTAGAGTCAGGGTCTACATATTGCTATTGTTAGATATTCCAGGTCATTCTGCCCCCCACCCAACACTTAGTATTACTCCCCTCCCCCAACAAGTCAATAAACATCTGTATTAACGACAGCTGTCATTTTAAGTGAGTTTGGCCTGCCTTATAGGGTTCAGAAGTATTATCTTTCCGTTATTCTTCATGCTATCATGCACAGGTGTCGCAAAGTGTAGCAGTCATGGGGGCCTATAAAGAATCCTACCTCACAGGTCCTTAGTCTTAATGCCTTAATGATCTCATCATTTTCCACATGCCACCCTGAAAGACGGCCACCTTGTTTCTCCTGCCTCTTTCCACATGGGTTTATCAGGCATGAATTTTATATAATAGTAACTATTTTTTGTTTAATACAACATATGTAAAGCATATGGAAATGGTTGGAAACAAGAAACGCAGAGTTTGTAAGGGTCACTTTGTTAGTAAGGGTCACTTTGTTATTTATTTTTAAGAGCCAGTGTCAACAAATTGCATAGTAAACCTAGCTATGGCTTATCCTAGAATCATCCACCATGTTTATGCAGGAAGTAATAAACAAGGTAATAATAGTGGTCATTTATTAATAATAGAAATGGTGTATTACTTTTATTACGTAAAAGTAACAAACATAGCGCCAGAGTGCAGTGATTGTTTTCAAAGAGCCACTGACTGGAAAAAAACGGGTTATTAAGGTTAGCCTATATTTTCTTTTACTCAGGATAAGCAGGAGGAGGGGACTTGATTTCTGACATGTTGCACATTTATTTGGAGTCAACTCATTTGTTATTTTAGGGCTAGATTCCTAAGTGCATTTTCTTAAGGTGCTTACATGCATCCTGTATCCATGTCTTTCTTCCACCAGGAAGCTGGTTGGGACATACTCAAAAATGGGGCTTGAGAGTATTATTTTTCTGCCAATGAGTGTGGTAGAAGGAACTATAGACTGACATCTTTACCAGCAGGCATGGTGACATTTCCCCATAGCTCTGAGTAATGCAGGGGGAGATTAAGACCAAGTTGAGTATTGCTATTTCTGAGCATAATTCATTTCCTTGACATCATTAATGCCTTCTGACATTTCTCACCATATCCAGGGCCTCTGGGGACAGAGCCCTGTGTGACTACAGTTGCTCTGATCTGGCCCTGTTCAGTTAGCTTCAGACATTAGCAAGTGGGAGTTTCTGGGGCCCTGTGATTTTGCTTTTGATGGAGTTGGTCCCTTTAATGGGTCACCACCTGAATCATCAATGTTTTGATGAAGCATTCAGCCAAGTAAGGGGCAAAGCATAACCATCAGAGAACTAATACTGACTTTCCCCACCCTGCACTGCAACCACTCGCCAGGCAAGTGGCAGGAGAAAGCCTGGCAGTTTCACTGGCTTTTCTGATGATAAGATTCACCTGGTCATACAAAGACTGACCTCATCCAGAGAAAATCGGATTCAGAATGTCTCCTCTGAAGCCTGAGAATCTGGCTGTACTAGGAGCCCCCAGTGATTTTCCTCAACAGGAAAGGGACTTCGTAAGGATTTTGGGGAAAGTTCTTACGTGCCAAAAATTCCTGCCTGGACAGCAAGTTGATGAGCATTTTGGCTCTTTAAATGAACAAAGTCTACTGGATAAAATGATCCCAAAGAACAAGCTCAAGTATCAGAGAAGGGCAAAGGGAGGAAGGAAGAACGTGACCAGATGAAAAAAAGTATATTAAAGCTCCGGAAAACTCTATAAAACTCAAGGCAGTGGTGGGGGTGAGGGGATTGGATGGGGGAACTAAAGGAGACTCAAACCCCAAGATAGTTGTCTCTGCCTTCTTGCAAGGGCTGGTTTTAATCACTTTCTTGTACCTTTTGCTGGTGTCATTTGTCAAACCTTTCAATAAAAGTTGCAAAGTGACGTTATTTAGCGGGTACTCTCATCCATCTCCAATTATTGACCAAAGTAGGGGGTGTTTTGCCATTCCTTGGGTCTCCAGCTTGTCGCCTGCTTTTGTTCTATCCTGTAAGGCTCAGCACCAAGCTGGAATGGAGTGCAGCACCAGCCCCCCCACCCCACCCCCGCTTCCATGCTCCCAGCCCCTTTCAAACAAAGCCCTTTGCAGCCTGTTGCATGCACCTTCTGGGTGTGCTCTCCTGGAGTCTGCTTTAGAGACTTCCTCTTGTGGGGATTTACCGATTTGAAACAAATCCCTTAGCTTTGGTCCTGAATCCCATAATTTTCAACTGTGTGATGATCAGAGTTGTTCATCAGCCTTAATAACAATGTGGTAGAAGCAGCTTTCTTCCTGCTGCTGTTCTGTCACTGCTGTGCTACCTGCTCTGTCCCTGGGGGTGCCACCGAGCTCAAGTGTCTGCAGTTGACCTCACTAATTGTTGAGAGGAAGGATAGGCACAGGTACATGGGTCAGATGGAAACAAGAATATCCTCACGCACAAGATGTGGCCCCTTATGTTAAATCCAAAGACAACTGAAAATGTCAGTGGCTAAAGTTTATGAAGCACTTAGCATGCTCCAGGCAGTATTCCAAGGGTTGTGCATGGGTTAATTATTAATCCTCACAACAACCCTACCAGGTTAGTAATATTATCAAGCACATTTCTCAGATCCAGTCCATGATCACATGGATAGGAGGTGAGAAAATGGACTCAGGCTTCCAGGCCACCAACATGAGACCTACTGAGCATGTGGCTGGCCTTGAAGGGAGGTGGGAATTTGACGGAGGATAGTATCTCTAGATAAGGGGAGGAGGCACAAGGGGCACTGTGGGTTGAACAGGCAGCCAGAAAGCACTCGGAGAAGCATTCTGGATGACAACTTGTGTGAAATTAAAAAAAAAAAAATCCCCTAAGTAAAGGTTTCAGGAAAGGCCAGTATCTGGAACTGTAAGATAATTAGAAATCATCCTTTGCCTTGGACCAACTGAAATGCACAGAAACAAGGCATAGGTGGCAAGTAAGGCCAGTGGAGTGATTAGGAAGAGGGACAGAAGGGCATGTCTAAGCTGTCACAGCTGCAGGTCCACTCAGGGCTGAGCCTGGAACCAAGCAATCATGACTTGATGCCAGTGAAGAGAATAATTGTGTTGATTGACATACGAATTTGAATATAAACACTTTGAAATGTTTAATTTTGAATTCACTTGGCCCTTTATGAACTTTACACATAACTTAATTTCCGAAAGTATTTATCTGATGTTAATTGTATATAAGATGATGATACTGGTTTCGTTGCTAATGGTATCTCTTTCCTGGCCCGCACACATTATTTTTCTTTTTAGTCTTTCTTTAAAATGATGCAAGGGGAGATAGTATTATATTATCTAGCACATTTAATGAAAACCAGATATGTATTTTGAAAATTCATATTTTTTATTTTTTTAGAAACAAGGTCTTACTTTGTTGTCCAGGTTTGAGTGCAGTGGTCACTGTAGCCTCCAACTTCTGGGCTCAAGGGATCCTCCAATTTCAGCCTCCAGAGTAGCTGGGACTACAATCATGCACTACCATGCTTGACTAATTACTTTTTTATTTTTTGTAGAGTTGGGTCTTGCTGTGTTGCCCAGGTTGATCTCAATCTCCTTGGCTCAATCAATCTCTCTGCCTCGGCCTCCCCAAGTGCTGGGATTACAGGTATAAGCCACCACACCAGATCTTAAACATGTTTACTAGACACATTAAAAGCATAAAAAGAATTACAGAAAATTATTTTCAATAATATATTTTATCTAATCCAATATACCAAAATATAACTTCAACATTTGTTCAACATAAGGCATTAATAAAACATTTTTACATTATCTTTCTTGAACCAGGTCTTTGAAATCAGGAGTGCATTTTTACATTCATGGCACATCTTAGTTCCAACTAGTCACATTCCAAGTGCTCAATGGCCACAAGTGGTTTGTGGCTGTCATGTTGTGGGGGCACAATTCTAGTGGCTAACAGTCACCCCACTGGTCATATTCTGGCTCTCTCACCTTTTAGCTGTACAGACTTAGAAAAGTTAGTTAACCTCTGTCAGCCTCATTTTTCTCGACATAAAGTAGAGATAATAATAAGGACCAAATGAGTTCATGCATGAAACTGCACTGAACCTGGGCACAGTTTTGAGCTCCTGGGATGCCCTCAATAAATTTCAACCATGCCAGGACTATCACAGCAAAGCGACTGCCTACCCCGGCTTCCATCATTCAGAACTTGCCCAGACTAAATATAATGTTCAGTTTCTGAGAACATTAGACTCTCCATTTCTCTCTATAATTTTTGATTATACACGTGCAGAGACACACATCTATATTATATCTTTATTTTAATCTAGCAATTCTCAATTGTTTATGCCCCACACCCCCCGCCGAGGGAACATTTGGTAATGTCGGGAGATGTTTCTGTTGTCACAGCTGGGGGTGAGGGTGCTACTGGCAACCTAGTGGAGGCTGCTGAGCATCTTACAACGCATGAGGCAGCCCCTCCATGACCCCAAATTTCAATAGTGCTGAGGGTTAGAAACCATTTTAACCAGACTAAAATGTGGACACACATGTGTGTATGTGCCTTTATTATTCTTTGATGTTGTTTGGGACAATTTAGAAGGTAAATTATAAGTAAACTATCATGGGAAGACACCCATCCATGATCCTTGTGATGTCTGTTACTTGTCGTGTAGAGGGTCTCTGCACAAGAAGTTCCCTATATAGGCTTCTTCAGGCTTTCAGGAGGGGAGGCAGTATGGTTTAGGGAGTCAGATGTGGGAGGCAGATGAGCTCCCACACTCCTGTGACCTGCCACCAGTCAGTGAAGGCTCCACCATTGTGGGGCTGATTGGAACATGACAAGGGTTTGGCTGCCATGTGAAAGCTGACAGCTGCCTTCCTGCCCCCTGGAGTCTGCAGAGTCACAGAAGCCAAGAGAAGGAGCAGCAGCCCCGCAGTTCCAGCTCTGGGGCAGGTGGCCCCATGACGAGGGCCCTTCCCACTACTTCCCCCCAGTTATAAACTGTGACAGATTTACTCAATTCACTCCAAGACTGCTGAGAAATGGTTCCACCACCCCGCTTGTAGCTCGTTTTAGAGTGCCCTGTTTATTCGCAGGGTTTCCTTGGGGATTTGTAAGCTCCAAGCTACAAGGGGAGTGCAACGGCTTGCTTTTTCTCCTTTATGTTCTCTTGGGAAGTACTTGCCGGGGTTTCTTCTAGTCTTGGTTTCTCCAGTTGTGTGCTTTTTCCTCTTAGTATTGTGCGATTTTCCCTTAAGTTTTTTTCCCGTTAAAGTCTTTTGAGTTTCTTGGGTTCGTTTTAGAAATATCATTGTACACTGCATTGGCATCGAGGCTCATTTCATAAAAAGCCCCAGTGGATGGGGAGTTTCAGTTCCCTTTGCTCTAGATTGTATGGAAAACTCACTTGTGGATCTTCTTGCTGCAAAAAGCTGCTTTGATGCTTTTTTGATTTCTGCCTTCTTAGGGGTAGCTGTTTTATTTGTGATTTCCTGGCTAACTGTTGATGATGTCTGTCATTCCCAGTGACTAGAAAGGATCCCTCACACTGCCTTCTGTTCATGAAGGTGGATATGTGGTTCTGGAGAAATACAACATTGTGAAGCAACTTCAGCTTCTCATGCTGTACCTGGTAGCAGGGCTGGTATAGCAGAGATGCCTTGACTGCAAACTGCAGTGGCCGCTGGTTCTGGTGACCTAGTTCTAACCCACCCCAGACCAAAACACCACACTCAACAAAAGAGTATGAGCTGGGAGCAGAATCCCCTTATTGTCCACTAAAATTCAAAGTAAGCATGGGCCCCAAAAGGAAATACTCTGGCTTTAAGACCATGTCTGGTGAACAGACGAATTAAAGCCAAGTGGCTGGCTAGTTGCCTTGCCAATGCTGGGGAGCGATTCCCCTCCCGCATGGCTTCTACTCTCACCGAATAATCAGGTTCCTTCTGGCCACCTGGAAAATGCAGAATCAAACACCTGTTTAAGTAGATGTGGTGAGCTCTGGGCCTGCCACCACCAATCCATCTGCAGTGCACGACATAACATTCACCAGCTGCTTTACTTAGCATGAGGTGGGAGCACGACGCTTTGATGAAAGCATCAACAACATACTTAAACCACCACTGAGTCCAATGATTTCCACATCAGTGGGGAGGCACAGGCTTGCAACCTGGAGTCTGCCAAGGTTTGCCCAGGCTGGGGGATGGGAGGGAGGCTGCAGGAGCACAGCCTGAGCCCAAGTGAGCCTGGGCCCACTGCTGACCTCCTGAGACCTTGGGCTGCAGCAATCCTTCTTCGGGAACAGACTGTGGCTTGGCTAAGCCAGCATTTGGATTCTAGAAAAATGAGGGCATTCTGTTGGAAGCAGCCATGGAGACCATCATTTTACATAGAGCAGTTCTCGCCTTTGTCTGGGTAGAGCTCAGCTTATGGAGAAAGCCTGAGGAAAGAGGAAAGGGGAAAGGTTTTATTTTTTGCCTCTGCATTTGGGCGTGTGTTTGCATTTTGTGTTTGTGTATGGCGTTTTCATTTTTCCTTTTGGTTAAGGTGATGTTGAATCTGCGCTCCTTTAATTTTATTGTCACCATTCTGGTCCTAATAAAAATGGTCTTTAAACACAATTAATCATGTGATGCAAGGCAAACAGCATACTCATTCCCAATACACAGATTCCCTATATTCTCAGCAGCTGATGCCATTCTAGAGAATCTCAGGTTATTTTGAGGGGTGGTGCCAGAAGAAATATCAGAGCCTGCTTCTTGAAACAATTTATGAATAATTGAGTAGCAACAAGGGAATCGCTCATCTTTTTTTCTGGCTTAATGTTTGCATCAAAGCAGAGTCAGAAATGGAACTGAATCTTTTACTGAGTGCTTAGTACATGCTAGGCACTATTCTAAGTATATTCTATTAATTAAGTAATTTAATCTTCACCAGGCTATAAGGGAGATATGTCAGTTTTACAGTTGAAAAATCAGATGCACAGAGAGGTTAAGTAACTTCTCAAAGGTCACATTGCCAGCAAGTGCTGGAGACAGGCTGTGAATCAGGGCCATCTGGGTTGAGAGCCGGCAAACCAGGCTGCGTCCCAGACTGCTGGAATCCCATGCTTGTATCGGTTTAGAAATGAATTCATTTGTAAACATTTCATGATGAGGCAATTCTAAAGTACATGCTTCCAACATGTAGGCAACTCTTTCTCAGGAAGCCTAAGTGCTTTCTCCTAAAAGTCTTACTCAGTATCCTGGAGAGGGGAGGTTTTGAGTCATCACCTCTTGTTAACTGGGTTCTCACATACTTCAGGGGCTATCCTAGTCCCCTGGGTGATTTCCAGTCTTATCTACTTCGAACTGCTCAGAACTCTGTAAGCAAAATCGTTTGCTGATGTGATGTGAAAGAAATGTGGGAATGGCACAGTGTGGAAAAGCAAGGACATATTTCCAGCCCCCTGAATGGTTTGTACGAGGAGAGGTGAGGCTGCCTCCCCATCTGTTTGTCTTCCTCCCACCTCTAGTTGTCTGCTTCCTTCTGGAGTTGCCTGCTATCCTAATGTGTCCCAGGTATCCATTTGTTCCACTAGCATCAGGGAGCAATTGTCTTCAGCCTGTGGAGTGTGACTGTTTGACCCAGGGCCCAAATCAAAGTCTTTAGTTACCACACTTGACAAAGGGATTTATCACCAATGAAAAGACAAATCAATCTACTGAAACTTAACTTGGTATTTCTCTGGGAGTCATACCAAGGCTCAGAAGGTCACTCTCTAGCATTAAAAGACCAGGGTGTTCCAAGACCAATGCTATCCATTATAACTTCCCCATAGCCAAGAAATATTCCTTATTGACTAATAACATAAGGGGTAGAAGAATGAGGGCAATGGAGGAGAAACCTTTGCAGTGAATTGATCTTTCACACATGTTGGCTGAGGACCGGAGACCAGGATGGGCAAAGCCTTGGTAGGAACCCCCACCTGCTCCATGTGTGCCAGAAAAACTCTGATTTTAACATAAGGTAGACTATTTCCTACATTTTACTTAATTCAATTCCAATGAGAGGAGAAGGCAGAAAAAACAAATACAGGAGACATAGAATGTAGCATCAACTCTCCACTGATTAATTGTGTGATCTTGAAAAAGTCACCAAAGGGCTCTCAACTCAGTTTCCTCACACACCACATGAGGGATTGGGCCAGATACTCTGTTATCTTCTGTTCAGCAATAATAGTAATAGTTATAATTTCAATGTGTGTGGATGGGGTTATGCTTCCATTTTTCTTTGGGAGTCTAAAGAACGTTAAACTTTCTTCAAATCGTGAAAAATTTAAGGAGCAACCAAGTTTATCATTTTCACTGCATATCATGTGTGTATATATATTCAACAGCTGGAACATAATATAACTTTTTTTGTTTTAGTAATTTCAAAACACATGCCATGTGCTGAATGGAGATTTCTAGGACTTCTACAAGCGCTAACTTTAACACTCACCTCTAATATATTCCGACTTAAAGTGTGCAACCTTGTTTAAAATGCACTGCTAAAGCATATATTTTCATGTATTGCTATGTCTGAATGCATGATAACCAGGTTGAAAATCAAATTATCTGTGTTAGGGTGAATATTATAGTGTGAATACTGCCTGCTGTGCTGTGAATGAATCTTGTAAACACAATCAAATGCATCTTTCCCTTTCTCACGCATTCAGACCCCCACTCTGCTTGGAGAGGCAATTCTTCACCTTCCGCTTCCCATTGTCACAGCAGTTCATGTTTATCGTGGGTGACATCTTCAGCTTCCATGCAGCGTGAGCTATGCCAGGTTGCAACTGAGCATTCTCCTCCAAACATCAGCCTTCAGATTAAAGCTGTTTCATGAATAATGAAAAATAAATATCATCTTTATTCCAGAGGTTTCTGAAATGCTTTGTTTAACTACAAGTGTCTGCTGAGAAATTTCTGTTCTCTTAAACTGTTTTATTGAGGGCAAAGGGTAGGTGTTTAAAGGGAGCCATGTTTGCTCCATTGAGAATTTACTAAATTATCCAAATAGTGTAGGAGAGGGATGCTGTGTGACATTCAGAGAGGACCCCAAACTTCAGGAAGCGGCAAGCCAACGGACAGCCAAGGGCTTTCAGGGAGGAGAGTGAGTCCTCTGCTAAGTCACAAGCCCTGAGAACGTGCTTTTCAGTCACGGCCCCACAGCTGTCTAAACACTTTGTGAGCAGCCATGATAATCATTCATGGAGTGCACAGCTTAGATAATGAAGAGGCACTAAGAGAAGACTTCATCTGAAGAAAGAGGCTCTATTTTTCCAGTGCCATACAAGGCAAGATTGCTGTGAGATCTGAGCAAGGGATGACCCACGCACGGTTGTCCTGGATCTCTCCTCCTGCTGGCGGCGTCCTTGCCTGATGTTGCCAAATCTCCAAAGTTCGCAACTGCAGTGTTCAGAAAGGGAAAATAAACTGTGAATTATGGGGTTACCCTGACCAGTTCTTTCTGTAACAACTCAGTTAATCTCTCCCGTAGCAAAACAGTAAAGGTGCTGGTATTAGAGATGGATTGCTCTCTCCTTCCCTGCCTTTTCTTTCTTCTTTTCATACCTGTTCCTACCTAAACTCTCAGCACTCATTGCCCACAAAGGACCTACAGCTCTCAAACAGGTCTCCACCCACTTCTCACTGCACAGCACCTACGCTGGGCAACGCTTCAATACTTTCCTGGGCTCCCCACTCTCCCTGTCTCCCTGTCTGTGGATCTCTGGTCAATCAGTTAGACACTTGATCTTAGCCAAAAAGCTGAGACGAGAGGATACATCAGTTCTGATGTCTGAGTATCTGATGGGGTTTCATGGATCACCCTCCTCAGGCAGGGTTCCCTTCTTGTCAGAAGTGTTCAATGCCGTTCTCCAAAGGAAGAAGCAATGGTGACATCACAGGTATCAGAGTAGCCTGGGATCCTTTTAGCTCTGGATGTTAAAGCTGCTTCATGAATAATGAAAAATTGTTATTCAGGCAGCTGCCTAGCCACAGACTAACGCTGGTTGTTCCTGGGAAACTTCCTTGTTGATTTATCATAGACTTTGTGGGTTGAATACTTGCAAGCCCTCTCAAGAAAACAGGAATCATCATTCAGGGATGTGTGACCCCACTGATCCCCCAGTCTTTTCATGCAGTGAAAATAAGGCTAGAATGAACCTCAAGTTAAGTTTTAAAGAGGAGGAAAACATCACAGTAGGAGATCCTTTATGCTCAGTGTGGACAAGAAAAGGGGGTTCTCATGGCTGATGATGACGCTGTGTTATTAGCAGCCTGTATACAGGACAAAGTAAGTTTTTTAAAAAGGTATCTGACAGAACTATCTCCATTCCTCTGTAGACTTCTCCTCCAGGCATTGACTGATGTCAGCAAAAAGCAGTCCAGGAAAATGCTAGAGAAATGCAGGGATCAGCTTGGAACATGTAACCCTGAAGATGACAATCCTTCATTTTCCCCTGCACCCTCATTTCCACCATGACCCCACACTTTTAAGTGTGCAATCTGTTTCACCCACTTAAGATAGACCCATTAAGATAGACCCTCCCTTAAGATAGACCCATTATCTGAGGAAGAATAAGTCAGGACTCCTCCACTTTTAAACAATCCCCAAAACTCAAGGCTTGGTACTTCTGAGGACTCCATCTGGGAGACTTCAAGATGGAAAGGAGTTCAGAATTCCCAGAAAAGCATGAAAAACAGGAAACAGGATCCCCTACGGCCTCTGAGCTGATACTTCACATCCATTACCCAAAACTCAGCAAAGAATTGTGCCGCTGGAAGAAAGCAGGTTTTCTATGCTCTCCCAATAAAAGCCAGAACAGTTACCTTCTGTTTATACCTGCTGAGTGCCAGGTACTGTGCTAAGTGCTGTACACATGTTATTGTATTTATTTATTTGTTTGTTTGTTTGTTTTGTGTTTTTTGGGAGTTTTTGAGACAGAATATTGCTTTGTCGCCCAGACCGGAGTGCAGTGGCATGATCTCAACTCACTGCAACCTCCACCTCCCGGGTTCTAGTGATTCTCGTGCCTCAGCCTCCTGAGTAGCTGAGACTACAGGCCCATGCCACCATGTCCAGCTAATTTTTGTATTTTTAGTAGAGATGGGGTTTCGCCATGTTGTCCAGAATGGTCTCGAACTCCTGGCCTCAAGCGATCCGCCCACCTGGGCATGCCAAAGTGCTGGGATTACAGGTGTGAGCCACCGCACCTGGCCCATATGTTATTGAATTTAATCCTCAGACATCCCCATTATTGTCCCCCTATTACAGATAGGCTCACGGAGGCTTAAAGAAGTTAATCACTTGCTTAAGTTTATATGGTTGGTGAGTAGCAGAGCTGGGATTTAAACTGAGACAGCCAGACTCTAGAGACTATGAAAGAACGTGAGTGTGCATGTATCTCTGTGGAACAAACCCCAAATAAACCCCTAAAGGGCAGGGACATTGTTTTGTTCTTTGCTCTAAACTGTCGTCTAAAAACCGTCCTTCACATATAGTAGACACTTTACAAATATTGGTTGAACACCTGATGAGATTGTATTTAAGCTAAAGCTTAACTGATTTCAAAACTTAAAAAAAACACAAATATTTGTCTTTTTATTTTAACATTTCAAATGGTGGGTGTCATATCATTTTATTATAAAGTTCTTATGTAAATAAAGAAACTGGGGCTTAGAGAGTTAAAGAGACTTAGACAATTCTCACAGGTAGTTAGTGATAACCATAAAAGCAACTAACATGTCACCACTGCTGTGTAGCAGGCACTGTGCTCTTACTTTACATTTATTAAATTATTTAATCCTGAGAATAATCCAGAGATGTAGCTTCTATTATCTCCCCCCCATCCAACCTTTTTTGTATACTTTAAGTTCTGGGATACATGTGCAGAGTGTGCAGGTTTGTTACATAGGTATACACGTGCCATGGTGGTTCCCTGCACCCATCAACCCATCATCTATATTAGGTATTTCTTGTAATGCTATGCCTCCCCAGCCCCCCACCTCCCAACAGACCCCAGTGTATGATGTTCCCCTCCCCGTGTCCATGTTCTCATTGTTCAACTCCCACTTATGAATGAGAACATGCGGTGTTTGGTTTTCTGTTCCTATATTAGTTTGCTGAGAATGATGGTTTCCAGCTTCATCCATGTCCCTGCAAAGGACATGAACTCATCCTTTTTTATGGATGCATAGTATTCCATGGTGTATATGTGCCACATTTTCTTTATCCAGTCTATCACTGATGGGCATTTGGGTTGGTTCCAAGTCCCGTTACTGAGATAAACATATGTGTGCCTGTGTCTTTATAGTAGAATGATTTATAATCCTCTGGGTATATACCCAGTAATGGGATTGCTGCGTCAAATGGTATTTCTGGTTCTAGGTCCTTGAGGAATCACCACACTGTATTCCACAATGGTTGAATTAATTTACACTCCCACCAATAGTGTAAAAGCATTTCTATTTCTCCACACCCTCTCCAGCATCTGTTGTTCCCTAACTTTTTAAGGATCGCCATTCTAACTGGTGCGATATGGTATCTCATTGTTGTTTTCATTTGCATTTCTCTAATGACCAGTGATGATGAGCTTTTTTTTTTTTTCATGTTTCTGGCCACATGTCTTCTTTTGAGAAGTGTCTGTTCATATCCTTTTTGGTGGGTTTGTTTATTTTTTTCTTGTATATTTGTTTAAGTTCTTTGTAGATTCTGGATATTAGCCCTTTGTCAGATGAATAGATTGCAAAAATTTTCTCCCAGTCTGTAGGTTGCCTGTTCACTCTGATGATAGTTTCTTTTGCTGTGCGGAAGCTCTTTAGTTTAATTAGATCTCATTTGTCAATTTGGCTTTTGTTGCCATTGTTTTTGGTGTTTTAGTCATGAAGCCTTTGCCCATGCCTATGTCCTTAATGTTATTGCCTAGGTTTTCTTCTAGGGTTTTTTATGGTTTTAGGTCTTACATTTAAATTGTTAATACATCTCGAGTTAATTTTTGCATACGGTATAAGGAAGGGATCCAGTTTCAGTTTTCTGCATATGGCTAGACAGTTTTCCCAGCACCATTGATTAAATAGGGAATCCTTTCCCCATTGTTTATTTTTGTCAGGTTTGTCAAAGATCAGATGGTTGTAGATGTGTGGCATTATTTCTGAGACCTCTGTTCTGTTCCATTGGTCTATATATCTGTTTTGGTACCAGTACCATGCTATTTTGGTTACTGTGGCCCTGTAGCATAGTTTGAAGTCAGGTAGCATGATGCCTCCAGCTTTGTTATTTTTGCTTAGGATTATCTTGGCTATCCAAGCTCTTTTTTGGTTCCATATGAAATTTAAGGTAGTTTTTTCTAATTCTGTAAAGAAAGTCAGTGGTAGCTTGATGGGGATAGCATTGAATCTATAAATTACTTTGGGCAATGTGGCCATTTTCATGATATTGATTCTTCCTATCCATGAGAATGGAATGTTTTTCCATTTGTTTGTGTCCTCTCTTATTTCCCTGAGCAGTGGTTTGTATTTCTCCTTGAAAAGGAGAATACTTACATCCCTTGTAAGTTGTATTCCTAAGTATTTTATTCTCTTTGTAACAATTGTGAATGGGAGTTCACTCATGATTTGGTTCTCTGTCTATTATTGGTGTATAGGAATGCTTGTAATTTTTGCACATTGATTTCGTATCCTGAGAATTTGCTAAATTTGCTTACCAGCTTAAGGAGATTTGGGGCTGAGACAATGCAGTTTTCTAAATATACAATCATGTCATCTGCAAACAGAGACAATTTGACTTTCTATCTTTTTATTTGAATACTCTTTATTTCTTTCTCTTGCCTGATTGCCCTGGCCAGATCTTCCAATACTATGTTGAATAGGAGTGGTGGGAGAGGGCATCCTTGTCTTGTGCCAGTTTTCAAAGGGAATGCTTCCACATTTTGCCCATTCAGTATGATATTGGCTGTGAGTTTGTCATAAATTGCTCTTATTATTTTGAAATACGTTCCATCAGTACCTAGTTTATTGAGAGTTTTTAGCATGAAGGAATGTTGAATTTTATCAAAGGACTTTTCTGTATCTATTGAGATAATCATGTGGTTTTTGTCATTGGTTCTGTTTATGTGATGGATTACATTTATTGATTTGTGTATGTTGAACCAGCCTTGCATCCCAGGGATGAAGCCAACTTGATCATGGTGGATAAGCTTTTTGATGTGCTGCTGGATTCAATTTGCCAGTATTTTGTTGAGGATTTTTGCATCAATGTTCATCAAGGATATTGACTTGAAATTTTCTTTTTTTGTGTGTGTCTCTGCCAGATTTTGGTATCAGGATGATGCTGGACTCATAAAATGAGATAAGGAGGAGTCCCTCTATTTCTATTGTTTGGAATAGTTTCAGAAGGAATGGTACCAGCTCCTCTTTGTACCTCTGGTAGAATTCAGCTGTGAATCCATCTGGTCCTTGGCTTTTTTTGGTTGGTAGGCTATTATTTACTGCCTCAATTTCAGAACTTGTTATTGGTCTATTCAGGGATTCGACTTCTTCCTGGTTTAGTCTTGGGAGGGTGAATGTGTCCAGGAATTTATCCATTTCTTCTAGAGTTTCTAGTTTATTGGCATAGAGGTGTTTATAGTATTCTCTGATGGTAGTTTGTGTGTCTGTGGGATTGGTAGTGATAATCCCTTTATCATTTTTTATTGCGTCTATTTGATTCTTCTCTCTTTTCTTCTTTATTAGTTTGGCTAGCAATCTATCTATTTTGTTAATCTTTTCAAAAAACCAGCTCCTGGATTCATTGATTTTTTTGAAGGGTTTTTCCTGTCTCTATCTCCTTCAGTTCTGCTCTGATCTTAGTTATTTCTTGTTTTCTACTAGCTTTTGAATTTGCTCTTGCTTCTCTAGTTCTTTTAATTGTGATGTTAGGGTGTTGATTTTAGATCTTTCCTGATTTCTCCTATGGTCATTTAGTTCTAAAATTTCCCTCTAAACAATGCTTTATCTGTGTCCCAGAGATTCTGTTACGTTGCATCTTTGTTCTCATTGGTTTCAAATAACTTATTTACTTCGGCCCTACTTTTATTATTTACCCAGTAGTCATTCAGGAGCAGGTTGTTCAGTTTCCATGTAGTTGTGTGATTTTGAGTGAGTTCCTTAATCCCGAGTTTTAATTTGTTTGCACTGTGGTCTGAGAGACTGTTTGTTATGATTTCCGTTCTTTTGCATTTGCTGAGGAGTGTTTTACTTCTAATTATGTGGTCAATTTTGCAATAAGTGTGATGTGGTACTGAGAAGAATGTATATTCTGTTGATTGGGGTGGAGAGTTCTGTAGATGTCTATTAGGTACACTTGGTCCAGAGCTGAGTTCAAGTCCTGAATATTGTTGTTAATTTTCTGTCTTGTTGATCTGTCTAATATTGACAGTAGGGGTGGGGTGTTAAAGTCTCCCACTATTATTTTTGGGAGTCTAAGTCTCTTTGTAAGTCTCCAAGAACTTGCTTTACGAATCTGGGTGTTCCTATATCAGGTGCATATATATTTAGGATAGTTAGCTCTTCTTGTTGCATTGACCCATTTATGATTATGTAATGCTCTTGTTTATCCTTTTTCATCTTTGGTGGATTAAAGTCTGTTATATCAGAGACTAGGATTACAACCCCTGCTTTTTTTTACTTTCCATTTGCTTGGTAAATAATTCCTCCCTCCCTTTATTTTGAGCCTATGTGTGTCTTTGCATGTGAAATGGGTCTCCTGAATACAGCACACCGATGGGTCTTGACTCTTTATCCAATTTGCCAGTCTGAGTCTTTTAATTGAGGCATTTAGCCCATTTACTTTTAAGTTTAATATTGTTATATGTGAATTTGATCCTGTCATTATGATGCTAAGCTGGTTATTTTGCTCCTTAGTTGATGCAGTTTCTTCATAGTGTCAATAGTCTTTACAATTTGGTATGTTTTTCCCAGTGGCTGGTACTGGTCGTTCCTTTTCATGTTTAGTGCTTCCTTCAGGAGCTCTTGTAAGGCAGGCCTGGTGGTGACAAAATCTCTCGGCATTTGTTTGTCTGTAAAGGATTTTATTTCTCCTTTGCTTATGAAGCTTAGTTTGGCTGGATCTGTAATTCCGGGTTGAAAATTATTTTCTTTAAGAATATTGATTACTGGCCCCCACTGTCTTCCGGCTTGTAGGGTTTCTGAAGAGAGATCTGCTCTTAGTCTGATGGGCTTCCCTTTGTGGGTAACCCAACCTTTCTCTCTGGCTGCCTTTAACATTGTTTCCTTCATTTCAACCTTGGTGAATCTGAAGATTATGTGTCTTGGGGTTGCTCTTCTCTTTTTGGTATTCTCTGTATTTCCTGCATTTGAATGTTGGCCTGTCTTGCTAGGTTGCTCTTCTCTTTTTGGTATTCTCTGTATTTCCTGCATTTGAATGTTGGCCTGTCTTGCTAGGTTGGGGAAGTTCTCCTGGATAATATCCTGAAGTGTGTTTTCCAACTTGGTTCTATTCTCCTGGTCACTTTCAGGTCCACCAGTCAAACATAGGTTTGGCCTTTTCACATAGTCCCATATTTCTTGGAGGCTTTGTTCGTTCTTTTTCATTCTTTTTTCTCTATTCTTGTTTTCAAACTTTATTTCATTCAGTTGATCTTCTATCTCTGATATCCTTTCTTCTGTTTGATCGATTCAGCTATTGATACTTGTGTATACTTCACAAAGTTATTGTGCTGTGTTTTTCAGCTCCATCAGGTCATTTATTTTCTTCTCTAAACTGGTTATTCTAGTTAGCAATTCCTGCAACATTTTATCCAGGTTCTTAGCTTTCTTGAATTGGGTTAGAACATGCTCCTCTAGCTCAGAGGAGTTTGTTATTACCCACCTTCTGAAGCCTTACTTCTGTCAATTTATCAAACTCATTTTCATCCAGTTTTGTTCCCTTGCTGCTAAGGAGTTGTGATCCTTTGGAGAAGGGGCATTCTGTTTTTTGGAACTTTCAGCCTTTTTGTGCTGGTTTTTCCTCATCTTCATGGATTTATCTACCTTTGGTCTTTGATTTTGGTGACCTTTGGATGGGGTTTCTGTGTAGATGTCCTTTTTGTTGATGTTGATGCTATTCCTTTCTGTTTGTTAGTTTTCCTCCTAACAGTCAGGCCTCTCTGCTGCAGGTCTGCTGGAGTTTGCTGGAGGTCCACTCCAGACCCTATTTGTGTGGGTATCACCAGTGGAGGCTGCAGAACAGCAAAGATTGCTGCCTGTTCCTTCCTCTGGAAGCTTCGTCCCAGGGGGACACCTGCCAGATACCAGCCAGAGCTCTCCTGTATGAGGTGTCTGTTGATCCCTGCTCAGAGGTGTCTCCCAGTCAGGAGGCACGGGAGTCAGGGACCCACTTGAGGAAGCAGTCTGTCCCTTAGCAGAGCTCAAGCACTATGCTGGGTGATCTGCTGCTCTCTTCAGAGCTGGCAGGTAGGAATGTTTAAGTCTGCTGAAGCTGCACCCATAGGTGCCCCTTCCCCCAGGTGCTCTGTCCCAGGGAGATGGGAGTTTTATCTATAAGCCCCTGACTGGGGCTGCTGCCTTTCTTTCAGAGATGCCCTGCCCAGAGAGAAGGAATCTAGAGAGCATCTCCTTTTTATAGAAGAAGGAATTCAAACACAGAGAGGCTAAGAGCTAGCATTTACATGTTTACACATGCTACATGGGAGAATTAAATCAGCATGAAGCCAGGACTGGACTCCCATGTCTTAACAGTTATTCTTATATTTTGATATAACATTTTACTGAAAAGAGGACCTAAGATATTAATCTTTCTCCATCTGACAGAATTTAAGGGCCAGATAAGGTAACAGACATTCCTGGGGTCACACAGTACCTAACCAAGGGCAAAAATCTGCCCACAAACTTCCCTGCCCAATGGGTTAGTCACTGGCTATATGTGGCTATCTAAATTTAAATTAATTAAAAGTAAATAAAGTTAAAAATTCATTTCCTCAAGTTGCACTAGCCACATTCTATGTGTTCAATAATCCACATGTATTTAATGGCTACCATAAGGGATGGGACAGATGATAGATTTCACTACCGCTGTTTTGCTCTCCTCATGTGCTTATATTCCTGTCAGTAGCACAATATGCATGTGTTTCTCCGCTAGATATGACTGTGTGCTTTGGAACCAATGCTCTGCATTATCCATTCATCCTTGTCTTCCTTACGTTATAGGCCCAACATGTCCTAGGCAACATGGGGCTCTTTGAATAGCTTTGTGCTTAACTTAAAGAGCCAAGACCTTCGTTTCTGAAACAACAGCACAATTTAGAGTAAATATAATAAACCCTTAGATGTGTGTTGTTATGAAGAGTTTACAAAGGGCTTTCATATGCTATTCTCTCATTTGAACTTAAGAATAACCACGAGATAGAATTGCACACATTTTATACGTGAGAAAGCTGGAGTCCTGCAAGTTCAAATAACTAACTTGAATTCCCGTGTCAAGGCCTAGATTTGATCATTCATGTACATGTGGACATATTGCAGGAATTCAAAGCAAGATATATTACCAGGGAGGAAAATTTTCTGATTTTCATGGTTGATGTCTAGTCTATACCTGGCCCAGGAAAGGCAAAGATGAGTAAGTCATGAATGAAGCATGGTCTCTGCCCACTCAGAGCTTATAATCCAATTGGGAAAGTAAGCCCCATGTATCAGTAGATAAAGCATAAGTTAGCAAGTAGCAAATGTCATGGTATTCTGCAGTTTTGCTCTTTGTTGTAGGCTCATTAACACGAGGCCTACCACGTAGTAGGCTCTCAATAAACATTTGCAAAATAAGTTTTTGTGTACATACAGTCAATTCTTAGGTCCAGGCAAGGGAGCAAGGAAATGCATGTAACAATCCAAAACCCCCAAATGTGACTCCATCTATTTATGTAGTTGTCAATTAAAATGTACACTGACTTCTTTCATTGCTTGAGCTGTTTTTCTAATAGTAATTTTTATATAAACACAGCTTTACCTCAGGAAATTGGCTAGGGCACCAGATTGCCAAGAAAGGCTAAAACTATTGTGGGAAACAGCAAAAACAGTTTGCATTTAAAGTAAAAATAGGAATGGAGGAATGATAGGGGAGAACTAGTCACAGACAGCTTGCTGTTGGACCCAAAATGGAAGAGCCACTTGGAAAATGTTTGGGAAGATAAGATTGCCACTTGATTTTAGGTATTTCTGTCACTTGACCTGATCGCTAGTGGAAGAAAAAATTGGTTTCTTTAAAATATATTGAAAGCTTCTTGAATGAATCTCAATATCCTAGAAAAATTTTTAATTGGGTATAAACAAACTTCATCCTACAAATAATAATGTCAGTGTTTCATTAGGATCAATTCTTGTTTTTCGAATTTTGAGAACTTAAGAATTTAGTAGGTCTATGTTTTATTCATCTTCATCATTCCAGTAGAGAATGCATGAATTAGCAAGTAGATGAATTATATTTCGGAACATTTCTAATCTAATTCCAATCAGAGATAAAGATGTAATTGTAAATGGTTTGGCATTATCTTTGTAAAACACAAGTTGTTTGTTTTTTTTTTCTTTTCTTGCTCTGTTGCCCAGGCTGGAGTTCAGTGGCTCAACACTGCAGCCTCAAACTCCTTGCCTCAAGTGATCTTCCCACTTTGGCCTGTTAAAGTGCTGGGATTACAGATGTAAGCACCATGTCCTGCCAAACACAAGTTCATTGTTATGAGGGGAGAAGCCTAGAAGAAGATATAACAGGCTGCATCTCCTCAACCACTTGAGTGAAACTGGCCCCAAAGCTGAAATAGTCTAAAACCTTGAAGTAGATGATGCTTAACTCTGATACTCACACATTTCCTTCTCTTTCTCTTGTCCAGGTCCTGCCTTACAAAGCAATTTATGCCTGATATCTTCACAGGAGCATCTACAATTTAAATTAGGGCAGAGAGAGATCCCTTTGGGGATAATTCTCTAGTAGCCTAATTGTGAATACTGTCATCTTCTCATATGTGAATTTCTACAACAGCCTCCTAATAGGTCGCTCTGCCTCCAGGTCTTGTCCTCTGCAACTCATCTATCACGTCTGTCTACACACTAGCTCTTCATTGCTGATAAAGTAGGCCTAGCATCATCTGACATCAACCTGCTTCTAAAACCTAATTTCTAACTTCTCCACTCCAGACAATCCTCTCAGCTCATTCCTTTATAATTATATTCATATTTAATACTCTTTAAGGCTTTGACCATCTCCCCTTCCTAAAACTGCATCTCCTAGTCCATGCATTGACCTGGCATATAGTAAAATGCGATACTTGCTGAATGGATGGATGGATGGACAGATAGATTTCATCCTTGCTTTTCTTCCAACCTTAACTCTTATACAAAGCTTTTACTTTACTAACATATTTTATATTTATTTATCCTTGCTTTGAATCTTAGACCACTTTTCTCTACCTATTATTTAGCACTCAGCATGTACTGACTCGTATTGTTAATTATTAATTAATTAATTAATTAAATCGATGACCATTGTTATGTTTCTGTAATGTACCAGGTACTGGACTAGGCACTGGGGATAGAAACAAAGGAACTTCCTGTTTATTTTAAGGTGCTTTCAGTGCAGAGGGGAACAGAAAATCACCAGTCACTGCTTTAAAAGATATACACAGAGTGTTGTATGAACTTGGGAAAATCAAGAGGAGAGGGATTCAATAAAATCTGGGGGGCTCAGGAAATACTCAGTTCCCAAGAGATGATAATGCTTGTTTCATGCATTTGAAATGCGTTTCATTTGTGTGTGTCTTATTTCCAAGTTTACCTGGGCAGGGTTTTTTTTTTTTTTTTGAGACGGAGTCTCGCTCTGTCTTCCAGGCTGGAGTGCAGTGGCGCGATCTACACTCACTGCAAGCTCCGCCTCCCGGGTTCACGCCATTCTCCTGCCTCAGCCTCCCCAGTAGCTGGAACTGCAGGCGCCCACCACCACGCCTGGCTAATTTTTTGTATTTTTAGTAGAGACGAGGTCTCACCATGTTAGCCAGGATGGTCTCGATCTCCTGACCTCACGATCTGCCCGCCTCGGCCTCCCAAAGTGCTGGGATTACAGGTGTGAACCACCACGCCTGGCCAGGGTTTTGGTTTTTTTATTTTTAATTTGCTGAGAGCCTCACATCTAGCAATAGTATTCATCCTTTAAATTTTTGAGTTGCTTTACCATGATTAAAGAGATTTTATACCCTTATCTTAATTAGTTATCAAAAAATCCATCTGATTTTTTGGGTATCAGGACAGGTAAAAGAGACCACAAGATCCAAGAGCAATATCCATTCAGTCTCATCTTCAGCATGCATTTAAAACGGAGGTTTTCTGATGCCTATAGAGTGTTCAATCCCACTGAGCAAGTTGAAGGGATGGGGTTATTTAGGGGAGATGGAGATCTTCTGATCTGCCTTTATTAATGGCTCCAAGCTGAATCAGCTCCACCTTACATGATAGCTGATCCAGCCCTTATTTTTGAAAGGGTAAGATTCATTCCCTACAGGGCAGGTAGAAATGACATTTGGAGAAGCCAGCTTTAAGAAACATCTGGAGGTGTGAGGCCAGATAAATGGTACAAGCAAGAGGCATTCTTTTTCAAATGCGTCATAAGAAAGTTACGACAGGAGTATTCCAGCTGCAGCAGAGAACTGGAGTCTTCCCAAGGGTAAGGAAAGAGGAGACATTTATGCTGACAAATAGAGATCAGTATCAAAGACTCTCAAGTTTAAAAAGTTAAATTATGATGAGTTTTGGTGCGAGCTCTCATGCCAAAAGAACTTTTCTTTCTAAATGTCAGGTTACTCCTCCTTTACTTCTGCTAGTGGAGTTTTCCTTGTCTTCTGGAAAGTACTATATAAATATGGCAGAAATATGTTCCTGGGTCGTAAGAGAAAGAAAAAAAATTCAGCTTCAAGTTGCAGCACAGTGCAACTTTGTAATCCCAGAACTTTTCTCCAGCTCTCAATATCTAATCCTTGAAGCCACTTGGTGAAACTCAAAGATTACATGGTAACTTGACTAATAATTTAAGAGCTGCCAAAAGAAAAAAATATAGTCTCCCCTCCTCCTAAGGAAAGATCCATGAGTCACAAGCTTAAAATCTCCAGCCTTTAGGTAGCAAATGTAGAAGCAGTGAGCAGAAAATATCCAAACTCTTTCAAAACTGGAAGAAACCCTATATATTGAAGGCACAAAGATTTATAGCCATCACTCACGTATGTAAGGTCCCAGCACACTCATGAGTCTGGGATGGCCCAAACCAGGGTTATCAATTTTCAGTGGGACAACTTTCTTGAACAGAGGGCCATGAAAATCTTCTCTGTTCATGTTGCTCTTGATTTGTTTTATCCAAGAGACCCTTAAAAACAAAGCTTTGGAAACTTAAGTGTGAGGCCTGTTTGTCTTAATAGCTTTATTTACTTGCAAAGTTGGTACTGGTCTTAGGTTGCAAAGTAATGAAACTGTGGCCAAGATATGTGCATGCATGTTACGATTGATGCATTGGTTAATTCACTGTAGTTTGTTACTGTTATGAAAAATACACCATGTTATCCCTGTATTGAAGAGGATGAATTAGAACATATTGTGGGATTAAGAGCATGGGTTTTGAGGTTAGGCAGGTTTGGCCAATCTAATCACAACTTCCATGACCTTAGACAAGTTTTTTAAACCTATCTAAGCATTGGTTTCTTCATCTGTAAAATGATGATAACACAAGCTATGAGGTAGAATTACAAGACAGATTTAATGACATAATATATATAAAGCCCTTAGAAGGGTGACAGGCATATATCATCAGCACTCAATAAATAGTAGGTGTTATTTTTGCTGCTATAGCTATTGCTACCATCATCTAGCTACCATGAACTCTTATTGAATCCATACTCTCATCTAAGACACCAGACTCTTTTTATGCTTCTAGCGATAGTTTATTGGTACTTGTCAATGCTCTAAGCACATGAGGTGCTTTGATCATGGGAATTAAGAGTCCCAAGCTCTATGTGTGATCTCGAGGATAGTGTATCCTTCTGGTTGAGCCTAACAAGAGGGATGGACATGTTGAAGTATGACTAGCAGAATTACTTCAGAATAGTAAAACTAAGTCATATATAGAACACTGAGAAAACTGAGGAGATTCAGTAGAGAGAGAACTTGGGAGGAATATCACAGCCCCTTTCAGACATGTGAGGAGTTACAGTGTCAAATAGAGATTGAACTGGGTCAGAGTTTCTCAGTCTCAGTGGTACTGACATGTTGGGTTAGATAATTCTTTGTTAAGGGGGTGTGGTGTTGTCCTGTGACTTATATGGTGTTTAACAGTACCACTGGCCTCACTATACTCTACATTTCAGTAGCGTTTTTGTTAGTTGTAACAACCAAAAATGTCTCCAGACTTTACCAAATGTCTTCTGAGAGTCCAAAATCTGGGAGTCTTCTAGGAGCCAATCCCTTTGTTTGAAAACCACTGGACTAGATTAATCTTATAGAACAGAGCAGAGCTATGATCAGTTTATGGAAATGCCCACAAGGATGCTGTTGGTTGATCCCAAGGAGGACCTTATTACTACTATCCAGCAAGTTCCCACAACAGAACAGACACTTTAGAGGGCAGTGAGCTCCCGGTCACTGGAGGCATTCAATCACAGGCTGATAAGTTGCTGGGGTTTTCCTAAATAGAGTGTTCATTTGGGGAAGATGGTTGGTCTTCATTATTTCTATCTTTCTAATTCTCTCAAACTCTACATTCTTTGTAAAATAAATTTCTGTCATTTCAGATGGTCTAGCCCATCCTTACCAAGCAGTTATAAGGAGAGGACTAACATCTAAAGAGGACACCGGAGGTCTGATCTCAGATCCCCTTCTATTTGTGACTTGCTATTTGTGAATTTCTAAACTTCACTGGGCATAAGGATCCCAGATGCTTTCTCTTATTCAAATCCAACATTTCATGGTTCTGGAATGTTGTTTCCTAACTGTAATGTCAAACCAGAAAAGTTCCCTGTCACTGCTTCTTCTTTATAGTTTATGGTTTAATTGACAATCTGGAGGAACTCTCATTGACTCAGATCTAGAGATTCTGTTTGCTGAGGTGCTTAGATCTTAAAACCTGAAGGAGAAGAATGAGATAAAAACTCAAGATTTTTGGCTGATACACAGGTAGATGCTGCCTTTCACTAGCAAATAAGGAACATGGTTGAGTCTCAAAACTATTTTCTGCAAAACCCTGATGCTGTGCCCTAGGAGATAATCAACGTATAGTGTTTGAATTTAACAAAATAAAGTATCCTTCCATGTAGTGGATTTGATGCCTTGAAAATTCAGCATTTACTGTATGTCTTCTAACACTGCTATGGTTTTCAAATATTTTAAATTTGGGACACTTTTCATTTTCTATGTGAAGTCTCTAATAGGATTATATTATGTTATCACAGGTATTGCTTGCCATATAGCTCAATGACCAAGTCTTTCTAATATTAGGAGATAGTATCTACACACTTTCATGTAATGCTAGATGAATATGTCTATTGCAAAGGCAACAAACTGCTTTTGAAAGAGGATAATATGTTCTGTAATTGTTAGATCCATGCTCACCTCTTCCTACCGAATTAACCATAACATCATCTGCCTAAAATATATCCACATCTGTAGTTCAGAGATCTGCCGCATCTGATATCCTCCTTGAGGCTAATAAATAAATCAAAGACGGAACCAGTCCAAACACAAAGAGGCTACAGATAAAAAAGAGAGTATGGCAAGAGGAAGAAAATACTTGAACTTTTCAAGCAAGGATGTCACCCACTTTTAGATTTATAATAGATGGTCCAATAGCATTTTAAAGTGACTGTATCAGTTAGAATAGGCTAGATTATAATGCAATAACAACTCCCAAATTTCAGTCCCTTAACAATAAAAGGTTATTTCTTGTTCTTAGCCATCTTGGGTCTACTTCAGTACTGCTCCATGTTCTGTTTACTCCACGACCCGGTTGACAGAGCAATTTTTCTTCGGGACATTGCTGGTCATTGAGCAGAGGGGAAAAGAAAGCTTGGAAACCACATACTGGTTCTCAAAGCTTCTGCATGTCAGTGACACATATTTCCTGCATATTTTACTGACTGCAGAAAGTCCTGTGGCCAAGCCCCACCAATAGAGGAGAGAAATGTAATTCTCCTTCATTCAAGCTTCAGTATTATGAGCTTTCATGGCCCTTTTCCTGTGGAATTAATCACTGTTCAGCAACAAGCTGAACCATGTAAACTTAAAAAATGGGAGAACACCTGTGTGTGCCCATGCATGATGTAGAATTTGGATCAGCATTTCTTTGTCTGAGGACCTTTTCTTTCTCCTGCTGAGTTGGATGGGGAATCTGAAGCCCTGTCATCTTTCTCACAGCCCCCTGCTATCTTTGAGAGAGAAGGCACCAGCTGTGTTCCCTGATGGAGTGGGGATGGCAGCTGCAAGCTGAAATACCATGTTGTCTCATGGAGTTTCTCTGTCAGTGCATCTATGGATGTGTGACCACCTTGCTAACTAACCACTTGTAGAGGCATTTAAAATCCACATGTCTGGCTTTATTACGGCAAGATCATTCCACAGGAGCTGAGCATGAGTGTGTGGCACTGATGAGCTGCTGTCTGTCTAGTTAGTTTGCCTTTCCAGTTTCCATTGCTTGTGACAAGAGTGTTGTCGAAATTGTGTCAGAGTGAAAATCTCTCATCGACTGTAAAAGGAGAAAAAACAGGCAAATGTGGCATGTAACTTGTCTGCATAAATCTCCTCTGTTGCTTCAACCCTTTATGCAATAAAACAGCTCATCCTGAAGTTCTGTTCATTGCACATCAGAACAGAAATTCATTGTTTTCTTTCCTCTGTGTCATAAAACAGCAATGCCTCCCAAGTATTTGACAAGCTTCTATTCTGCAAAAGCTCCAGAGTATCCCCAAAGAACAAACTTGCAACTTCAAGACTTGATGGTGTCAAATGCTAAATGGTGTCTTATTTGGGCAGCCAGAGGACATAATTAGATTTGAAGTCATCATCTATAATCTACTAAATTCATGATTTTATGATATGATTAGGCATGCTCTTCTCTGCAATGGCCTAAAAATAAGATAATGCAATGGAAACAGAATTTATTGGATATATAAACAGCCCTCGCTCTGAGATGGTGCTTTGTCTAGGTCAGATTTCTTGTGATTGGCAGGAAGCTGTGACAGCTCTTATTGTATGTTTCTAAGAGGAACATGGGTAGAAATGGTCAATTAGAACTGCCACTCAGCCTCTCCTCACTGTGGCTGCTGTTGGGCTGCCTCCTGAGCTCTGAACTAGCTGTTAAAATGGGGAAATCCTGCTCCCCAGTATCACTGGGTTAAGTAGGGTGATACTAGGAAAATCTTAATTGCATGCCCACACCTCTACAGTTACAACCCAGCAAAAATGAACCAACTTAATGCTTTTGGGATAGAATTAAGCATCCTCCAGTTTAAGCACAGGATAGTTCGAGTGGAATATTTCCTCTCTATTTTCTTCATAACCACTGAGAGGTATCTATCTCTTTCCCCACTGCATAACCCTCTCCTCTATGCACAAAAATCTTCCCCTACCCCCACTACACAAAGACACACTCCCTCCCAGAAGTATGTAAGGACACAGCCATGCATGTGATTTTTTTCTCCTCTTTCTTCTTCCAGTGTCCTGATGTCAAGGTGAATGGGGTCAACAGAGAGAGCAGCTGGTAGGAGCCAGTCTTTAGCTGATTTCCTCCTTGAGTTGTGGGGGCTGCTGCCAAGTCATTCGTCTCACCCTGTGTGTCTGTTATAATGTTGCAAAAGAAAACAGAAGGTGAGTTCAGTCCAATGTGGGCAACTCAACAAACAGGTGGGAAAGGCATACAAAAGTTTAATCAATGCCATTCTGAAGAAAGTGTCTTTGTACTGAAAGTGAGCTAAAAGAGTGTTGGGTTTGGAGCTAGGAAGTAAGAATTTCTTGAAGTGGTCTTCGGAGTTAAACAAGCTGTAAAGACTAAGTGAGGAAAAACAGAAAATAATAGAAGAGAGTAGAGAAGAGGAGAGGAGGAGAGAAAAGAGATGGAGAGAGGAAGAAAGGGAATAAGTAGAGAAGAGGAGAGAGGAGAGGAAAGACAGATCATTCTAATCACAAGGGATAGGTGGAGATTAAGGAGGGAGACTCTCCTGGGGGGTCAAAATGGTCTACAGCCTTTTCCTACTGGACTGAGTTAAAAAAGAATAAGGAAGCACCTAGATAGATTGGGTATAGAGTAAGCTTGAGCTAAGGAAATGGGTAAACAATTAATCTTGAAGTGGACCATGTAGAGATGGAGTGTGTTGGAGCATTCTTCCACAAGTGCCCCTTTCTTCCATAAGTCACAGTTCACTCTGCAACCTCTTGGGTTGGGGACCCAGATGAAAACTGATGAAAAAGGGGTATCAAAGAGCCACCCTGTGCTGTTGGTTGACAGCTGCTTTGGGTCCTATTTTCTAGGTACTACTGAAACCATCTCCAGGTCCAGGCAGGGATGTACAGGAGGTCTTGGCCCTCCTGCTGCTCATGCAAGAAGGAAAGCCCCCAGCAGGTCCACCCAGCCTACTCCCTTTTATCCAGTGTGAGACTCTCACTTCTGACAGCTCATTTTGAGGAGGAGTTTATGTTGGGTTAATTCTATCAGAATATAAATCCTTTGTCATCTTTGATACAAATGGCTGTATTGAGTACGTTAGTGGCTCGTTTTATGGACTCAGACTGGGCTAAAATGGAAAAAAAAAGTCAGGGGCTGAGTTGCTGCTATGGAGTTGATTAGATAGGAACAATGAGTTTTGATGAGACAGAAAGATGTGGTGAATGATCCTATTAATAGTCATGTGAGTCATGTGGTTGTGGCCAACATTTAGAGCCCTTACAGTTCAGAAAGAGTGGGGCTGCTCAGAGATGGGCCTTGGAGGTGGAAAGATTCATCCTGGGCCTTGAAGTATGAGGAGGGAACTGCAGAAAGAGTAAGGTCAGGAAAGCATCCTATATTAGGCCAGGGCAAGGTCACTAAATAATTTTATGAATTATATTTTGGAATTCTCTCTTCCTTGTCTTCTTTCCTGCTTCACTACTCATCAAATTAGCACCCTCTTGCTATTTAATGAACTTTTGATATGTTTCTTTAACCTGTCAAGTTTATTAGGGGAAAATTCCATGGCAATTCCTTCTAATTTATAAAACAGTTTGCTCAGGATATAGTAAGCATGTTTTAAGGTACTGCAGTATAACTGACAATGCTGTAAACACTGGAAATCAGGAAAAGAGGTCCATATACTCATGTACATTTATTAAGTAGCTGCAAGTGAAAACCCTGGGGGGATAGCACTGAAGAAAGCAGGCAGAAGCCTGCCCTCATGTGGCTTCCATTTCAGTGGGCATGGAGACAATAAAGAAATTTACACCAAGGTGTGTAAGACAGTAACAGATAATAGCCAGTGTTATGAATAGGAAGAAGGGTAACAGGCATGCTGGTGGCTGTGATTTTATGTTTCTATTTCATATGGGTGGCCAGGGAAATTTTTCTGAGGAGCTGGCATTTGAGCAAAGACCTGAATGAAGAAAGGGGAACATCCAGGCAGACCTCTGGGGAAAAAGCCTTTCAGGCAGATGAAATGGTCAGCGTGAAGATTTCAGGTCAACATATCCATGATCTGTTCAAGGAACGGTTGGGAGGCCACATGAATGAACCTGCAGAAGGTGGAGATGAGGTCAGAGGTGGCCAGGACACATGAGACCTTTTGGACAATGTTAAGTCTTCCTGATTTTATTCTAAATATGATGGAAAACTGTTGAAGAGTTTTGGCTAAAGGAATATGAACAAATACATTACAATATGCAGAATAAGTTGGGGTGGGATGAAAGCTGAAAAGATAGAAAACCAATAAAGCACAGAGCTTTGCAGAAGCCACAATCTAATAGGGAAACAGAAGTGGCAACAAGTGCTTGAATACAGTGTGATGAGGACCCAAGTAGAGGAATGTCGGAGTTCAATGGGAACACCAGGGAGGTGGAAATGAGCTTAGCCAGGGGATCCAAGGATGGTCTCACAGAGAATTTACATGTCAGATGCATCTTGAAGATTGAGCAGGGATTTTTCAGATACAAGAAACTGAAAAAGCCTGACTCACAGAGGAGCAGCACATCACAAAGGAAGAGGCACCAGAGAATGTAGCTTGTTTTAAGGACACCGAGCTGTTGAGGATGACTGGATCACAAGTGAGCGTGGTGATTGGCAAGAGGTGGCCAGAAAAGCTAAAGCATGGAAAGCCTCATTTGTGGGTGACTTTATTGTATAACAATAGAGGAGGAACCATTAGAGTTATGAGCAGTGAAATAAAAAGTGGCATTTGTGTTTTGGAAAGATTACTCTGCCAGTAGTGTGAGGGGAGGTAGCTATTTCTACTTCCTCTGGAATTTGGAGTCATATAGAACAGAATTCAAATCCCACCTAGAATAGTTATTTGCTGGGTGATCATATATAACCCTCTTAATATCTCTTAGCCTTGATTTCCTTGTTTATAAATTGGGAAAAACAAGTATCTTCTTCAGGAGAGCTGTTAAGATTAAATTTTAAAAAGTGTTTAAGGCTGGGCGATGTGGCTCACGCCTGTAATCCTAGCACTTTGAGAGGCCAAGACAGGTGGATCACTTGAGATCAGGAGTTCAAGACCAGCCTGGCCAACATGGTGAAACTCCGTCTTTACTAAAAACACAAAAATTAGCTGGGCATGGTGGTGGGTGCCTGTAATCCCAGCTACCCGGGAGGCTGAGGCAGGAGAATCAGTTGAACCTGGGAGGCGGAGGTTACAGTGAGCCAAGATCACGCCACTGCACTCCAGCCTGGGCGACAGAGTGAGACTCCATCTTAAAAAACAAAAACAATCAAAAAAGCAAATAAAAAAAGGTGTTTATCATAATAACTAGGTCATCATAAGGCATCAATTATTTAGAATTACTTTTATTATTACAAAGAATTGGGATGGAGAGAAATGGGAGGCAGGCATACTGGTGAGGAGACTATCACATGAAGCTAGGAGACACATGCCAAGGGCCCAAACTGTGATAGTAGGGGAAGAGGGGATGAAGAAGACATTAAAGAAATATATAGACTGCAATTGAAAGAAATTGATTTTTTTTTTTGACTACGAGCATTGAGATGTTGGGGATGACTGGATCACAAGTGAGTATGGTGATCACCAAGAGGTGATAAAATTTTCTATAAATACCCAAGGAGATTAGTGTGGAATGTGACCATTATCAAAATCCAGGAGAATAAAGGAGGAAAGATTATCCAAAGATTTCTTCAGCTGTCAAGTGGGATGCTTTACCATTCCACTAAGACTACTCACAAAGGGAATGAGATAACTACCCCAAAGAAATCCAAGAACTATCAAAGAGAAGAAACAGACCCAAGATAAAAAAATTGTAAAAATAAAATTACAAATGTCAGCTAAAATGTCTTAGACTGGGCTCTTTGAATGTGTAGGAGTGAATTTGTATTTTGATTAAGAGGGCTATCCTAGTATTATCAGTATTATCAAAATTAGGCACTGTGTGAATGGTCTTTGATGCTGTGGCTGAAAGCGGTGATGTTATTGATGATATTGATGATGATCTGATCTTTTCTAAGATGATACACAATTGTCCATACTTAGGGAAAGTCCTTCCAGGACCTAGGTACACTTCTGTCAGCCTTCCCACTGCTGTGATTCTCCTATGCATCTCTGAGGACTGACACTACAGTGTCGTGAAGTCATGGATGTTGCCTCATTCAATGTTACCACCGCCAAATGTGACTCAATTCAATCCTGGAGCTCATAGAAATTGCCATATAAAAATGACATTTCTTTTTGGTCAAGATCTTAGGTAACTTCTGCCATTTTCTGAATGGGCTTTAGGAGAAATACAACAAGAGGTGTGGTGGCAGAGCAGCACTTTTGTGAGCAGCCCAGAGAAAGGTCTTCATTCTGCCTATTTCCCTGGGTGAACTCAAGCAAAAAGCTTGCCCTGCTGAACTGCACTAAACACACAGTTTTGCCCAGGATAATTTCTTTGATATCAAAGAACTAAGTTTGTATAAGCCTAAGCCACATTGCAAACAATGGTACTTCCTGGATGAAGCATGAGTAATTAGCTGTGAGGGTCATTGCTGTTTGGCCCCCGAACCATATTGACATTTCAAGACATAGTATAGAAACCCACATAGTTTTCATACCATAAAAGGTTAGCCTCTTAATGAATATCTTATCTGGGAAGCCCAGCTACAGTGTATTTCTAGAACCTCATAATGATTGCATTTACTTTATGTTTAGGTGCTCTTCAGCCGAAAAGAAAAAAAAATGGCTGGAGAAAAATGTCAGGTTAAGGTTCTGTGGTATGAACAAAGCAAAAACTACTATAGTATTGTCACGTGCGAATGAACTACAAAGCAAATACCCTCAATTTTTTCTCATAAATATTCGGCAAAGTCTCAGCATTTTCCTTGAAGTGGCAGCAAATCCATGGGTGGGAGGTCTTCTGTTCCACAGCTGCTTACGAGCATTGTTATGGCTGGGCATAAATTACAGAAGTCAGGATTTCAACCATGGTGGAAAAGTCTATAAAGATTTCTTTCCCTTATTAACTACTGTGTAACCACTGAGTTTATGGATGGAGTTAAAAGTTCTAAACAGGAACAAAAATGTGGTAAATGCCCTCGAAGGCATTATGTGGAAATTTCTTTACAGTAGTGGAGACCACGCAGAGAGAGAGAGAAAGAGATGAAATTTAAACAAGCTGCACACATAAATGATGCTAGGAGAGAAGGAATAAAAACTCCGCAGGTCTTCCAAGAGCTGGCAGGTGCCACCCACCAGTCATAGCAAACAGGAGTACTCTTTCTGTGCTAAGTAAATAAACTTAATTGTACGTTTGTAAGACCATGGAAGGTCTAAACCAAGAATTTTTTTCCAAGGTCTGAAATATCTCCATTAAAGAGTTCATAGAAATGAGAGCTGTCTCTCTAAAATCAATACCAAATTGGCTAGGGCTTGTAACTGCTCAGAACAGAGCTAAGGGGCAAGCTGTTAAAAAATATGGTTTTTATAAACAAACTTGACATTGCAAACTTAATGCAAAACCCTATGCGTGTAGCATCATTTGTGTGTACAACTTGTTTAAATTAGAGCTGCAGGAAAAAGGAAGTAAAATCGACTTATTAACCTTTTGTTTAACAATTCTTACACACTATATTTTGAAGTAGATGGTGGTGTCTCCCTAGCCTTCCAAAAGTTAAGAATCTGTCAGCATTTGCTCCTGAAAATTTTTATGCATATTTTTGAAAATCCAGCTCTAAGTATGTACTCTATACATAAAATATTTTTTGCTTGAGGTGTCAACAAATTCATTGCACTGCATTGAACTTAGAGAAACATTGTAAACAATACTTAACTAAGGTTCTTCCTTCTCCCTGGTGCTTAAAGATTACAAATAGAGGTGGTTTCTTTTTTCTCTGGAAATCTATTAACCAATATTCCCTCACTCCAATTCAACCTCCTTTGGTATTTGAAGAGAAACCACAAAACACTAGTTGTTAATATTGTTTTAAGCCTCACCCTCTTGCTTCATTGTATCTTTGGTCAGATCTGCTTTTAATATGCCGCTTTGCAAGTTTAATTAAAATCATAACAGCTCAATCCTATGAGTTTGGACAACACTGGATATCAGCACAGATTTCAGGAATTACGAAAGAGACATAAAATCTCTCTTAAAATTGAGCAGTTGGCTTAACCAATAATGTAGCCTGAAAAGTCTGTTTCTTAAACACGTAAATATTTAACATGACTCAAATGCAGTTGCTCTTTCTATAATTATTCCAAAAGATCATGTGTTGCTCTTGAGAGTGCTTTTCTGAATGACACGGTTCTTATTTGAGTTTGGATCACCTCCCTTGTGCAAGAAATCACAGTTTGGGTGTGCTCTCAGAATGACCTGAAACACATTGCCTCCCTCTACTCCTGAAAATTCCAACTGGTGGTTTGTCACCCATGGCCTATTGCATTCTTAAGCTTACAAACATTTTTAAGTCTTTTAGATGTGCCACAGGATTTTATTTTTGATGATAATGTTTATTTGCATGTAGCCATAATTGCTGAAGCAGTCAGACTACAGCCACATTAGCGTTTTGCCCCTTATGGTGGAAGATGGTTAAGGATGGCCTGGTGCAATTTGAGCTTTGGAAAAGATTTACCAGATGGGATGATTTTGAAGAGGTTTGATCATTATCTTGGATGTGGAACATATAGTACTTTCTGCATGATTTATCTGAAGTGATTAACTACTGTATTGCTTATTTCCACAGTGCATTGTGTGATCTTCCTGGAAGCATGCAGGGTATGCTTAGTTCTACTCTATTAATTATATAGGGTATCTTCAAATCTTTCTTCTATTGTTTTGCTATTAAGGATTAACTAAACATTTTTTTGGCCTGTTATTCCTTTGTAAGATTGTGGCATTGCCCTGTTCAGTGCCTCTTTCCCGTCCCCAGGGGAGGCATATTTTGGAATATATAAACTTACACCTCTAAAATATTAAGAAGAAAACCTCTAACTAAAAATACAATATGATTTCAACCACAAAGAAGATGTTAAATTTCATTTTGACATGATGAGTTTTACACCCACAGAAGTCTGATACTGGGAGGTGAGCTAAGGACAGAGTATCCGTTTAAGCTCTAACTATTGCTGGATTTTGTGGGATTCAAGCAAACCCTCAATGCTAGAAGAACAGCTCTTCAGATTTAAATTTAGTGAATAAAAACTCTCATTTGGTTTATACCCAAATGTTTTGTTTTCTTCCTCCCAAGTTTCTTAGTAGTTATAGAGATGCTGGCAGACGGAAAAAAGCTTTATGTGAATGTGTCCTATTCAGAAATTTTCCTGAATGATCACTGCCAAGGTCTTTAAATTTGCTGTTCTTAAAAATGGAGACCTGTGTTATAGTCAAGGTTGGGGCTAAAATTATTAACTTCTCTCCTCTATACCAAATAAAATCATGCCTGGCTTGTAATTTACTTGCATTAAGAAACCAAGTAGAGAACTTGTCCTACTTACAACCAATCTTCTCATTGGATAGTTTAGGACATCTATAAATTCAATTTGATGAGTTCAAACAGAATTTCATATGTGCAGAAGAATAAAATATCATCGCCTGATTGTTGCCTATCTGACCTTGAATGTAAGATGGGTGTCAAGCCATAATTTTTGGACCTCTCATTTGTGCCACATAATGAAGAGTCAGAAGGGATTTATTTTTAGAGACATTTCAGGAGTACCAGTTTGAACCACATTAAATTATTTCCTATTTTCTATACTTACCACCTTGCAAACACTGCCAGAGCTTCAGGGAATATTTTTCTACTTTTCAGTGCCAACAGAAAATTGAGCCCAGCACAGGTATCTATACTGATAGCCCACATTGGATCCAGGGCGAAATGTTTTCAAAACTTTAGTGATTGTGTTACACTACTATGCTTTATGTCAACTCTCACTGACTCACAGCAGCTGATGATACTTAGCTTAATGAAATGTATCTGCTACTTATATTTCAGGGAGACACACTTCTACAGGATCTAACTCTGGGTAGCTATCTTCTTATTCTCCTCCTTCCTGTCAGAGAGTGACACCACCAGTAATTAAGTTTGAAAACTTACTGTCATTCTGACTCTTGTTATTATGAACCCATTAAATTCCAAAATAAAAATTAGTCTATCTTATGCTCAGTGCTTAGCTTGATCCATCCTCCCTTCCTTCTTTCCTTCTTTCCTTCCTTCCTCCCTTCCTTCCTTCCTTCCTTCCCTCCTTCCCTCCCTTACTTCCTTCCTTCAGAAATGTGCAGAAAATGAAATTAGGGCATTAATAATAACAAAGGGTTATTGTTTCCTTTAAAAATTATGGCACACATCAATATAATTTGTTTATACACTTTTGATTGCAAACAAATGTATTTCTCTTTAATGTAGACAAATTAGGCAAGAAAAGCACAAATGCAAAAATATTATTCATATTTCTATTACTCAGAGAAAGCAATGTTTTAAATATTTTGTTGTATATGCTGTAGTCTCAAAAATTATGTTAAATTGCCCAAGATATTAGGCAACCTATTTTATTTACTAAACAGTAATTGTCGGTATTTTCACATGATATTTTCTTCTACAACGTAATTATAATTGAAGTATCTATCTCATGACACAGTTGTATCACAATTTGTTTACCCAATTACCTATTTTTGTTCATTTAAAACATTTTCAGTTCTCACTGGTGCAAATTCTGAGTTGATTTTCTGTGGAATAGCTGTATTTTTACTGCTTTGTAGAAGATCCTTACATCTTAAAGATATTAATGTTTTGGTGTATATATTTGTGATATATACTAAAAATTTTCCAATTTGAATGTGACCTTTTAATTTTTATAACTTATTTTTACTTAAAGAAATTATTTCTTTATATAGTGAAATATGTTTTTCTTTATCCATATTTAATTGTATAACATATATTATTACTTTTAAAGTTTTGCTAAGTAAATTTTCTTAATTATTATTACTTAAAAAGTATTTTCTAGTCTCTCCAATTTATTCTTTTTGATGAATATTATAATTGTTTTGTGATGTTTCAAAAGTACATACAGGGGTGATTGGATTTTCATTATGTGTACACATTCATTTTTATATAACTGATATTTTAATGTAGTGAGTCAATCTGGCAATATGTCATAGCTATTCATTTTTTGAAATTTCATTTTCTGCACATTTCTCTCAACTTATTTTATAGCGTTTTGAACTTTTTGCTAATTTGTATGGAATCTTCAAATATTTCTAACTGGTTATTGACTGCACACAAAAAAACTCATTTAATTTTCCATATTCCTTATTTTAAAATAATTATTTTTGCATTCAACTTAGAAAATGTAAAATATAAAGAAATTTAACTCCACCACAAATTTATCATTCAAAAATATTTACTTTTCTTATATCAATATCTATATTGGCAATCCTATCTTTTTAATATACATAATTTTAGACACTTTTTTTAAAAAAAATTGGGGTCATACTCTTCATTGCCTTCTGTAAACCATATTTTCTACTAAAATATATATTTATAACTTTTTCTCCATTTTATGGGCTGTACAGTATTTCCTAATCCATCTATGTTGTTGAATATATGGCTTCCAACTTTTGCATATTAGAAACTGTTATATAACTTGCATAGAGACCTACAGATATCAGTAATGATTTCTTTTTGTTTTGTTTTGTTTTTGAGACAGAGTCTCGCTCTGTCACCCAGGCTGGAGTGCAGTGGTGCCATCTCGGCTCACTGCAAGCTCTGCCTCCCAGGTTCATGCCATTCTCCTGCCTCAGCCTCAATAATGATTTCTTGAGAATAAATTTCCAGAAGTGGAATTGCTGTATTAATGGGCATTCCAACTTTGAAGCTTATAATAGATATTGCACAATCTTCCAAAATCATTTTTCCAATTTACTCTTCTATGAGCAGCATTCATTTATCTTATAAACCCTAGATATAAATATTTGTCATTTTTATTTCAAATGTTATCAATCTTACTTGTCTAGTAAAAGCAGTGATTAACTAATTAAATTTGCAGACAACAAACTTAGCCATTTTTGTTCTTTGTTTGGCAATTTTCTCACTGATGACATTTGCCCATTTTTTGGTATTGATGTATTTGTCTTTTGTCTACATTTTTCAACAGGTTTTATGCATTAGGAATATAGAATCTTTGATAAATTTTAATTATTTTAGAGATCTCTAGTTGTTCTAAATTTTAGATTTTTTAAAGGTCTTTTCTATGGATTTGAATTTACAAAACTTTTAATCACCATGAAATTATATATATTTTGACCTATTATTATTTTGAGTGGCTTTATGCTTTACTTTTAATATAAAGTTTAATTTATTGCTAATGTACTTGGAGTATGCTGTGAAATTTATTTTTTCTAAATATTAGGAAATTGTACCCATCCACTTATAGAGTAATCCATCCTTATTACACTTATAGGAAAGTTATTACATGGTGTACACTTTCAAATTTTTCATTGTTTATGCTCCTTTTTCTTACATGTGTTATTACATAAGAACCTCTAGAATATAAATAAATAATTATTAAACATTAGGCTTATTATGTTTCTGAATTTAATGCAAATGATTCCAATATTTCACATTTATTATGATATTAAGTATTGTGTGTGCTGTTATCGATGTTTTTAGTATTTAAGGAATTGGATTATTAAATATTATCAAATTCTTTTACAACACCTCTCAACTGGTAGTGTTTTTTTAAATACTTTGACATTGCTGTGTTACATTATACAATTCATCTGCCAGAAATAAAAATAATTTTCTCAAAATCTATTATTCTTTTAGCATAGTGTTAGATTCAATTTGCCAGGGGTCTTTTTGTTTGTTTGCTTTATTCACACTGTTTGTATTCTGTTTCTTTCTACTCTACTTATACCCTATTATTACTGGCTTTTGTAATCAGTGATATAGAAACTTTGGGAAATATATCAGAGAGATTTTCATATTTTTGGTGCTCTGAAATTACTTAAACCACATAGGACAACAAAGAACAAACTTCGTGTGTGTGTGTGTGTGTGTGTGTGTGTTTCTGCAGTATTGTCTACAGAAAATGGAACAGACAGATCTTTCATGGACAGTTCAATGAGTTTTGTCAAATGCATACACTCATGTAACCCACATCCAAGGCAAGATATAGAACATTGCCATCCCTGCAGAAGGGTCCAGCATGCTGCTTGCCAGTCAGTTTCCACCACACATACCAAAGATGTGTGTTCTGATGTCTGTCATCTGTCTATTGTTGTACTTCATATAAATTAAATCATGTATTTGAGATTTGTTCATGTTGTTGCGTATATCCATGATTCATTTCTTTGTATTGCCAAGTAGTAGTCCATTGTGTGAACATACTCCAATTTGTTTATCTATTTATCCAAGAGTCTGTAATTTTGTAGGCTCTTATAAAGTTTTTTTATTTATAAGAATAAATAAATTTATTTTAATACAAGTCTCATACAAGTTTTTCATGGCTCTATGCTTTTATTCTTCTTAACTGAATAGCTAATAGTAAAATTTTTGATAAGAATAAATAAATTTATTTCAATACAAGTTTCATAGAAGTTTTTCATGGCTCTATGCTTTTATTCTTCTTAGCTGAATAGCTAATAGTAAAATTTTTGGGTTATAGGGTAGTTAACTAGTTCAACTTTATAAAAAACTGCCAGTTTCCCAAAGGTTGTAACTTTTGCAGTCCTATCAACAAAGTATCTGGGCTTCATTTGCTCCACACCTCACTAACATTTGGTATTGTCAATCTTTCTAATTTCACCATTATTGTTGGGGTGTGACTGTAGGTCGGGATTTTTATTTGCATTTTCTTCATCAGCTCCCAGGCCGTGGACTGGTACCGGCATTAGATCCTCATAGGAATGTGAACCCTATTGTGAACTGTTCATGTGAAGAATATAGGTTGTGTGTTCCTTAAGAAAATCTAATGCCTGATGATCTGTCCCTGTCTCCTATCACACCCAGATGGGACCATCTAGTTGCAGGAAAACAAGCTCAGGGTTCCCACTGATTCTACATTTTGTTGAGTTGTATAATTATTTTATTATATGTTACAATGTAAAAATAATAGAAATAAAGTCTGCAATAAATGTAATGCACTTGAGTCATCTTGAAACCATCCCTTCCTGGGTCCAAGGAAAAATTGTCTTCCACGAAATCGGTCCCTGGTGCCAAAAAGTTTGGGGACTGCTGTTCTTGATGACTAATTTTATTAAAGTATCATTTCATGTGGTTTTTGGTCATTCATTTATCTTCACTTGTGAGGTGTCTGTCCAAATATTTTGCTCATTTTTAAAATTGGGTTGCCTTTATTATTGATTTGCAGGAGTTCTTTACATATTGTGGAAACGAGTCTTTTGTTAGATAAATGTATTATAAATATTTCCTTCCTGGCTTCAGCTTGCTCTATTTATTTTCTTAACATTTTGGCATAATAATTAAGTTTTAAGTAAGACATTTAAAAATATGTATCTTATTTAATATTTCATATCTTTCTATTTTAGCAGGTAGATTATTCTTTTTTATTCATAATTAACATAAAGTAATTTTAATTTAGGTTTTCTCTTTGAATACAAAGTTACTGAAGAATAAGACTTTTAGTACTCCAGTTTTAGAAATTAATTTATATTTTCATTTTTAATCTGTGGCTTTATTCTTTTCCTGTCAGAAAATGTGACCTTAATTATTTCTAACATTTTCAATAAAGTGATTATTATGATGCACAGCTCAGATTCTCTTTCAGGAATAAAATATATATTCATTTCTGCTGCATTTGCAGCAGGTAGATAGCCCTCAGTTATCAAAACATTTGGGGATTACCTCCACTGAAGAGCCACCCTACCCAATGCCACATTCCTTTCCCTGGTGACCCAAGGCCAGTTTAACTCTTTTTATATGTATTGCTATGAATGACATGTTTGGCCTACAACCCAACTCTCTCACCAGAACCTTGGATGGCATGAAAGGGTCATTATATCACAGCTGTACTACATCTTCTGTCTAATCCTGCCTCCTTTCCTTTCCCATTATTGATATTGATCCTCTTGAATGGTGCAACAAGCTAGTGGTTTACTTGGACCTCTGCCTCATCTTTTTTCTTTTGTGCTTCAGCCTGCGCATTCGCTTCTTCCTCCACTTGGCTCTCATGGTGCAGAGGTTTCCAAGAAAATGGCGCTAAGGCCGAGAGAGCAGCATTTTTATTTATTTTTATCTATATTTGTCTAGATTTTCACTACTAACTTATTTGTGTTGTCTTCATTTGGATATGTTCTTTAAAATCGAAAAAGTTGTATCTTCTAAAGCAACCTGAGTGTTTTTTAAAAAAGAATGTTTAATTCTTTTATATTTATTGTTATTACTGATATATTTAGCCTTACGCCTGTCACTTTCTATAGTTTTGTTAGTATTACTTTCTTATTATTTTGTTGTTTTCTGAATTTACAATGTAAGTCATGCTTTCTTTGCTATATCCTTTTCTAGTGTAATAATACGAATATATTTTGTTTTCATTCAATTACTGATTACCTTCCAAGTTTTCAAAAGCATTCTTTAATCTATTTTGTTTCAATTTTAGAGTAAAAAAATCTCCCACTATCGAAGAGGGGACATTTATCAGGCTTTTATTTCTTTCCAGGTCTTCCCAATTTTTGGATTTTGGATTCTACTAATATAATCTGGTGTTTGCAATCAATATTATTCTTGAAGTTTTACTCTATAGTGTATCTTTTTCTTAAAAATCATTTCAGTTATTAAATTTTTGTTTGATTTCATAAATTTAATTTTCCGTTTTTATTTTTTATACTGGTTTCTTAATCTTCAAAATGCTTTTTACTACTATTGTATTTTTAATTTTCTTGATATTGTCCTTATTGTACCTATCCCTCTTTTCATTGTACTGCCTTTTTATTTTACTCTATTTCATTCTTAAAATTTTTTCATCTCTTATTTCATAGAATTTCTGTGTTTTTGCACTCAAATAAGCACACTACATAATTTACTGAAATAACCAGAGATTTTTTTCTAATTTTCAAAGCAAGCAAAATTCTCTCTTGTTAATTTTTTATGCCTTATGACACCTGCCATTGTATTTCAGATATCCTGGGGGTTCAATAATTTTGGTTCTTCGAATTATAACCTCAAATTAGGATTCAGCATAAGCTCTTACCTTGTACCCTCAACTCTAGCTTTTTTATTCTTAAATCCAATTTGAACCTCATATTCTGACTGAATATATAGTCATGCATATATTTATATATTAAATGTATAAATATATATTAATGATGGAGATACATTTTGAGAAATGCATCATTAGGTGATTTTGTCATGTGAACATGCTAGAGTGTACATACACAACATAGGTGTCATAGCCTGCTACACACTTAGATTACATGGTGTAACCTATGGCTTCTAGGCTACAAACCTATAGAGCATGACCTAATCATATCTAGATACAGAACAGGAAAAATACAGCATTATAATCTTGTGGGACCACTGTCATGTATGCAGTTCGTTGTTGACTGAAATGTCATTTCGTGGCTCCTGACTATGTGTGAGTATATGTACATACAGACATTATATTAATATGACAATATGTAAACAATGTATATTTATAGTATGCATAATGTGATGTGTATGTATAATGTTTACATATTATACATATTATGTATGTTATATGCATATATTATGTATATTATATATAATGTAATGTGTATATATATGTATCTCATATATACATTACATATACATACTACATTACTTGTTTTCTTCAGCTCAAAAATACTCACTGACTTTTAATACCTGTAAAGTACAGACTGCTTAACCTGGCATTAAAAACTCTTACATTATCTGCCTCTATTTTTATTTTATATGATTTAAAAAATTTTTACTACACTTAATCTCAGCCAAAGGCTGATAAGTGCTTTTTAAAAATTTTAATTGATAATAACTGTATATGTTTATGGTGTACATTGTGATATTTTGATAAATGTATACCTTATGGAATGATTAAATCAAACCAATTAACATATTAATTCCCTCATAATATATATATATTTTTCTCTTAAGAACATTTAAAATCTATTCTTTTAACAATTGAAATGTACAGTACATTATTATTAACTACAGTCACCATGCTTGCAATAGATCACTAAAATTTATTTCCTGTCTTGTTGAAATTTTGTACACTTTGATCAACATCTCCCCTCTCATTCCTCCCCTCCAACCTTTGGTAACCACCATTCTATTTGCTGCTTCTATTAGTTTGACTTTTTTAGATTCCACATGTACATAAGATCATGCAGTTTTTGTATTCCTGTGACTGGCTTATTTCACTTGGCATAATGTCCTCCAGATTCATTCATGTTTTCACAAATGACAAAATTTCCTTCATTTTTAAAGGCTGAATAATACTCCATTGTATATAAGTACATTTTCTTTATCCATTCATCTGTTGATGGACACTTAGTTTGCTTCCATATCTTGGATATTGTGAATAATGCTTCAATGCATATGGGAGTGCAGATAATCTCTTTGATAGATTGATTTCAATTACTTGGGTATATACCCAGAAGTGGGATTGCTGAATCTTATGGTGATTCTATTTTTAGTTTGTTGAGGAAGTTCTGTACTGTCTTTCATAATGGCTGTACTAATCTACATTCCTGTCAACATTACAAGGGTTCCCATTTTCCTAAATCCTCACCAATGCGGGTGTTGTCCATTCTGTCTTTTGTCTTTTTGATGATAGCCACCTAACAGTTGTGAGGTGATATCTTACAGTGGTTTTAATTTGCATTCCCTGATGATTTGAGATGTTGAGCTTTAAAAATATATATAATATGTATATATATATGTATATATGTATATATGTATATATGTATATATATGTGTATATATGTGTGTATATATGTATATATGTGTGTGTATATATATGTATATATATACATATATATATATACACACACATATATAGGCCCTTTTCCCATTTTAAAATCAGGTTGTTTGTTTTCTTGCTATTAAGTTGTTTGATTTCCTTATATCTTTTAGATATTAGCCTCTTATCAGATGTTTGTTCTATAAATATTTTTTCCATGGGTTGTCTACAAATTCTGCTAATTGTTTTCTTTGCTGTGCAGAAGCTTTTTGATTTAATACAATTCCATTTGTCTATTTTTGCTTTTGTTGCCTGTGCTTTTGAGTCTTATTCAAAAAAATCGTTGTCCAGACCAAAGTCCTGGCACTTTCCCCCTGTTTACTTCTAGTAGTTTTACAGTTTCAGATCTTAATTTTAAGTCTTTAATCCATTTTGAGTAGGCTTTTCTATATAATGTGAGATAAGTGTTCAGTTTTATTCTTCTGTATGAGGATATATAATTTTCCCAAAACTATTTATTGAAGAGACTGTCCTTTCCCCATTTTGTATTCTTAGCACCTTCATTGAAAATCAACTGACTGTAAATATATTGGTTTATTTCTGGACTCTCTGCCCTATTCCATTGGTCGGTGTTTCTGTTTTTAGTCCAGTATCATGCAGTTTTGATTACTATAGCTTTGAAGCATATTTTGAAGTCAGGTAATGTGATTTGCCCAGCTTTATTCTTGCTCAAGATTGCTTTGGCTATTCTGGGTCTTTCGTGGTTCCATAAAAATTTCACAGTTGTTTTCTATTTCTATGAAAACTGACATTGGAATTTTGATAGAGATTGCATTGAATAAATAGCTTTGGGTAGTATGGACATCTTAACAATATTAAGTCTTCCAATCCTTAAACATGCAATAACTTCCCTTTATTTGTGTTGTCTTCCATTTCTTTCATCAATGTTAATTTTATATCCTGAAAATTTACTGAATTTGTTTGCCAGTAATAGCAGTTTTTTAGGTAAAATCTTTAGGCTTTTCTATATATAATATCGTATCATCAACAAACACAGAAATTTTCACTTCTTTCTTTCCTATTTGGATGCCTTTTATTTCTTTTTCTTACCTAACTGCCCTGGCTAGGACTTCCAGCAGTATGTAGAATAGAAGTTATCTGCTCTTTTTTTTTTTTTTTTTTGTGATGGAGTCTCGCTCTGTCGCCCAGGCTGGATTACAGTGGCGTGATCTCGGCTCACGGCAAGCTCCGCTTTCCGGGTTCTCGCCATTCTCCTGCCTCAGCCTCCAAGTAGGTGGGACAACAGGCGCCCGCCACCAAGCCTGGCTTTTTTTGTTGTTGTTGTTGTTGTTTTGCAGTTTTAGTAGAGATGGGGTTTCACCGTGTTAGCCAGGATGGTCCATCTGCTCTATTTTGAAACTCATTTGCCACTCTCCACCCATTCCATATAGTTACTCATTTCTGCTAATTTACCCAGCTCTTTCCCTTATCAGAAATTCTACCCTTACCTGTCTGTTTAATGCTTGCGTAGTCTTCAGAACACACTTTCAGTTCTTCCTCTTGCATACAGATTTTCTGGATCCTGAAATGACCTGTCTTTTATTACTTATTTGTTTCATCAGGCACTTCTCTTTTATTACCTTGCAGTTGTTGGTTATTTTGGTAGGTGTAGATATCTGATCTCCCCGTTTACAGGATGGACTCTGAAGACAACGGTCACAGCATTGTAGCTGTTGCTGTTGTTGTTACATGGTTAAAACCCTCTGATTCCTAGCTGAGAGCCTAGCCTTCATTGTTTCTACGATGGATATTTGCTTTTTGATATACATGAAATTTACCCATCATTCTCAGACACATCTATTTCTGATTCTCATTGTTCTATTAAAACGAAAAAAAAAATTCAGAAAACAATGTCAAAATCAGTGCATAAACAAAATGCACCTTGTAAGAGAAATTACTTACCAGTGTGTAATGAAGGTAATTGTTCAGCAGCACTTTAAAAAATTATTCTAATTTCCTGTTTTAAACTGTGGCTCTTTAAGAAAGCATTGGCATCCTCCCTCTTCTGACTCCAATCCCTTTTGCAGCTTCATTGTTCTCTGGCAAAGGTTGCTTGAGGCTTG